>NC_133101.1:42797641-43397641 GCF_022965805.1 Primulina eburnea | reverse complement strand
CGTACCTAGTTACCCCAAAATAGGTAGCCCCCTCGCAACATGCAGCAAAAAAGTGAGAGATATGCAAAGAAGAACAAGTTTCATATCAAACTTTTCGCAAAAATGCACACAAGAGCAAGATCGAAAGATTCACACACAAATACATATATTTCAGCATATTTATGGTGGGAGTGAAGATAAAAATAAATACAAGCGTGCCTTGATGATTTTATGAACAAAAGCTAGAAGAAATGCACGTCGGAGGAACGGGGAATGATCTAGCATGAAGGAAATGGAGGAGCCGAATTTTCTTGCCGCTGAAAACTCACGAGGAGGCTGATGAATGAAGGGGGTGGGCTTCTGATAGGGTTAGTTTAGGTTTAGGATTAATTAGGTGATATGTTTAGGCTTAAATAAATGGTTAATGGGCTCTAGCATAAAATTAAAGGGCAGAAAAATAGATTTTGAGTCCATTAAGCTTAAGACAAACCCATAAAACTCCTGAAAAATATTTCATTTAGGTACGTTTTTGAAAAAAATTGTCCGAGCCCTCAAAAAGTCCTCTGCATCGATAAAAATTACGTACCGGTTAAAAATATGCTCCGACGGGTAAGAATACCCAACAAAGCTCATTTCTTGAAAATACATTTAAAACACCTTATATTAACTAATTTTCATGTAATTAAAATTATTTGCCTGATAATTCCCCGGTCTCCGTCCCTCGTTCAATCGCGAAATGTAACTTTAAAATCCTAATGCATGAATTTTTAAAATATCATGAAATAAATCCTATAATGCAATAATTATACATAAAAATAATTAAACACATATTTTAAATGCATCCAACATTTCTTTTAAATGCTCAATAATTAATCCATAAAAATCCATGAACATTTAAAAATCATGATTTAACATATAAAAATTCATAAACATCCATAATTGAAAATAATCATATTAGCATATTAAATATCATTTGGGATGCTGCCATGATTTCTAGGTGTAAAATGACCGTTTTACCTTTGGATGTAAAAATTCCCATTTTTCACTTTTCTTGATTTCATTGACTCTAACATGTCCCAAATAATTATTTAAGCCTAAATTAAATTTGCCAAAATTTTATTTAGCATAAATACTAGACTTTTTAATTAATTCGTAATTAGGCGTTTTGAAGGCGTTTTAATCCCGAAAAATCCCAAACTTTAATATAAAATTCCTAAATTCAAAAATCAGTCTTTTTATATTACTTTAGCCATTGTGAACCACGACTCGAACCCCGTGAGCTGTGTTTCAATTATTTTAATTCTAAAAACCCTAACTTGACCCTTGAAAGTGCACCCCGAGCCATCTTTCGATTTTCTCGAGCCACCCTCGAACCATGTTGAACCAAACCTTGAACAACCCATTAGGCTACCCCCTGCACCATAGGAACTCACGAACCTGACCCCTAGCCACAGAACCGAAGCTAACTAGCTGTTGCATGAAGTGGCCGAGACTTCACCCTTGACAAGGATTCTAGTTGCTCACCTAGGACTTAACCCACTGACTCGGCTCCCAAACCAATCCCTCCAGCGCTCACCTAGGACCCTTAGGATGCACCCTAGCCCAGCCCTTGAACCCCAGTCCGAGCCCTTGACTTCCGCGCAAGCCTGCAACCTGCGCGATTTATGGAAGGCTCTCGGGTAGGAGTCCTTCTGGGCAAGGACTCCTCACAGCCCACATGACTTGAGTCCTAGCATGGCTAGGACTCTATCCTGGACCCCTTACAGACCCTGGCTAAGTCCTGACTCAAGCCACGACCGAGCCATGCCCTCTTGAGCAAAACCGAAGCCCTTATACTCACATGACAGCAACTTGCTTTCAGATTGTTTTCCTGATTGTGTGTGGTGTTTAGGTGATGTTCTAGGAATCTAAATTTATGTAAAAAAGTGCTTGATCAATACCTATATCATGGCAGCCTCCTTACCGCAATTGGAACATGAATTTGAAAAAAAAAATTCAAGTTTAGCACACATGTATATGAAATTCCGAAAATAACTATCATGGTCCTTGATTTTTCATTCAAAACATGCAATAAGTCATAATATGGTGTGCTGATGTTTCAAGTAAAGAAATATGCGTGCCTTTGCATTTTAAACGCACGATTATTTGTTGACGATTCGCGAAGAACGGGGCAAGACCTTGGCTATAACTTTTCCTTGAGCTATTCGAATTTCTCTTTTAGTTGATGTGTGTGGTTTCTTGTATTTGGAGGAAGCTTTGGGAGGAAAAATTCAGAAAGTGGCGTGTGGTTGTGTGAGGTTAAGGTAGGTTTTAATATATTTTATACTATTTAATTTACTAATCAAGGCTTAGGCCTAATAAGCCTACCAATTAGGCCCAATAGTCTTAATTAGAATTTAATTAAAATTTAAAATAGTTTTGTTAAAATAAGTTTGTGAATTTATAGCCGGATTGTCAAAAAGTTCATATTTTTGTTGAAAAACCAACACCGATAAAATTTACGTCCCGATGTATAAATCACCTCAAAACTCCTTATTTTCAAAAATATGAAAAACCATCAAACATATTTTAAACAATTAAATATAATTATTTAATAAAAATATTTTACGTTTTTCAGCCCTCGGTCTCCGTTCCTCGATCGCAACTTGAATATCCCTTAAAAATATAATTTTATGCATAATGAAAATTAAATCCTATTTACATGAATTCATGCATGTCACATAATCAGGTAAGAAATTAAATCCATTAGTTACTCATTTTTCATATTTCCTAGATTTGCATGCAGTTGGATTATGTCGTCTTAATTTTGGATCTTACATGATCACCTTGTTCCGGAGCCTCCTCTCTTGTCTGTCCAAAATCTGAGTGGGTGTCTCTTCGAATGACAGGTTCGGCATCAGCTGAAGTGGCTCATAGTTCACCACATGCGAAGGATTCGACATGTACTTCCGCAGCATGGAGACGTGGAACACATTATAAACTCCTGTCATATTCGGCATCAATGCGAATTTGTATGCAAGTGTCCCAATTCTCTCTAGGATCTCGAATGGTCCGATGAACCTAGGGCTAAGTTTTCCCATCTTCCCAAACCTCATCACACCCTTCATCGGTGCGACCTTCACAAAAACATGATGCCCTACTATGAACTCAAGATCTCGCCTTCTTTGATCTGCATAACTCTTTTGATGGCTCTGAGCGATCCTTATCCTGTCTCGAATCCTGCCCACTAACTCTATTGTCTACTTGACAATATCCGGACCCAAATTTTCTCTCTCTCCTACCTCATCCCAATACATTGGTGACCTACACTTCCTCCCTGACAGTGCCTCGTATAGAGCCATACCGATCGAAGCCTGATAGCTGTTGTTGTAAGTGAACTCCACCAAGAGGGAACTTCGGCTCCTAGCTGCCTTGGAAGTCGATCATGCAAGCTCAGAGTAGGTTCTCTAGAATCTGAATCACCCTCTCTGACTGCCTGTCTGTCTGACACTCAGATCCCCAGATAAACGTGGAATTCTTCTTTGTCAAGGCGGTCTTAGGAACCGCAATGGAAGAGAAGCCCTGAATGAACTTCTTGTAGTAACCAGCTAGTCCCAAGAGGCTACGGACCTTTGTCACGCTCTTAGGCACTGGCCAATCTCTGACTGCCTCGACCTTACTAGGGTCGACCTCAATACCATCCTGAGATACAATGTGGCCCAAGAATACCACTCTGTGAAGCCATAACTCGCACTTACTGAACTTCGAATACAGCCGTCTATCCTGTAATGTCTACAGTACAGTCCTCTGATGCTGGCTATGCTCCTCGAATAGATCAGGATGTCGTCAATAGAGAAGTCCACCTCTCTGTCTGGTGGAATCCTTGAAACATCATCAGGGAATACACTAGAGAACTCCCTGACCACATCCAAGTCCTCAAGCCTCTGGCTGATTGGCTCCGACATTGATACAATGCTGGCTAAGAATGTCTGGCAACCTCTCTTGATAAGCTTCCTCGCACACATGCATGAAATGACGTGCGGCAGTTGCTGGTGTCTGGCTGCCTAAAAAACAAATGGCCTAAAACTGGGCGGTCGGACAGACACTGGCCTCTGTCGAAAGTCAATGGTAGCTCCGTTCAACGAAAGCCAATCCATACCCAGAATGATGTACAATTCCAGCAACGGTAGCACTAACAAATCTGCCTGCACCGTATATTTTTGTAACCGAAGCTCCAATCTCTTCGCTATTTGGGAAATGAACATCTGATCCCCGAATGAGATCGTTACTCTGAACCCTGAATCCATCGTTATTGGTATGATTCCTAGTCGCTTGACGAAAGATTCAGATATAAGCGAATGTGTAGCCGCTGAATCTAACAATGCATGTGTGGCTACACCTGTAACATATATCCTCCCTACGACAAAACATACCATCAAATCTAATAGTGTTGAACTTAAGAAATTTCTTACCTGCAATTAACCCCAAATCCTCAAAAATTTCAACGATTTAACCCCAAATAATCTTCAAAAATTTTGAAGTTTAACCCTCAAAATTTTAAAAATTGCTAATTAGCTCTTCAAAGTTTCAAAAATTGTACTTTGGTCCTTCAACTTTTTGAAAATTGCAACAAGACCACTCTAAAAATTTTCTAAATTGCAGTACGACCCTTCCTCATTTTCGAATTCTAATCCAAAAATTGAAACAATTTCAAAAAGCCAAAATTAAATCTTCAAAATTACAGAAGTTTCGAAAATAGTCCCCAAAAGCTCGATGCCTAAAAATTAGGTCCTCATATCAAAGTTCGTTACACTTGGGTCCATAAAATTCCTAAATCAAGCAATTAAATCCCTATGTCCAACTAGGTAGAGCATGCACCCTAATCCTTCTATGTTTTCACTTTCATCACTTAATTCCCATAATAATCAAACCATTTAAAGCAGTCAAAGCGGCAATCATATAAAACTTAAGCATAATTGTTACCGGTGATCAAAGTAGTATATGGCTCCGCATCAGCCTCCTCGCCATGAATCATATAAGCTCCGCCAGTAGTGGGACCCGTGTTCTTAGGGCAGTCCGCTGCTTTGTGACACTCCTGCCTGCAAACGAAGCATCTATAGGTACCCCACAAACACTTGCCGACATGGAACTTAATGCACTGCGGGCATGGCTATCTGTCATCTGGCTTAGGCGCCCCTGGCGCCGGAGGAGGTCTCTCGTGTTGGGGCCTCCTAACCTGACCCCGAGGCTTCTGTTGCCCCTCCTGCCTCAGTGGCTCCTAATACCGTTTCTTTTGCGGCTGGGTGCTGGACTGAGTCTGATGCCGCTTCCTATTTATCTCAAAGTCTATGTCCCGCAGAGCCTGCTCTGCCTGAAAAGCGCAGGCGGTGGCCTTATCATAACCTGCCGGCCTCATCAGCATGACGTCCCTGGTGAACGGTGGGTCTCAGTCCATCTAAGAAATGCCTCAGCTTTTGGGCGACATCTCTCGCTATCATGGGCACAAAATGGCAGCCCCTGTCAAACTTGCGGATAAACTCCACCACAGACGAGTCCCCCAGGCGGAGACTCATAAACTCCCTCGTCAGGCGGCCACTGACGTCAGCTGGGAAATAATTCCCGAAGAACATCTCCTTAAATCTTGCCCAAGTGAGAGTAGCCACATCCACTGCATGGGTAGCTCCCTCCTACCATAGGGACGAGTCATCCCTCAGCATATAAATGGCACACCTGGCCCGATCGCCATCTCTCATATGTAGGTACTCAAAATGCAACTCCAGAGACCTAATCCATCCCTCCGCCACGAATATATCGGTGGTACCCCCGAACTCCTTCTGGTTAAGCCAACGGAACTGCTCATAAACATCAGTCTGTGGGAGAGGAGCCTGCTGAGCCTGCTCCATGAGCCTAGCGATCCCCACAAGTACTCGGGTAGCAGGGTCCCCTGGCAGTGGTGGTGGTCCTCTGCCACATCCAAGAATATCATCCTGCCTGTCTGTACTGGAGGCACGTTTGGGAGGCATATCTGAATACAATCCAATTATAAACGTAACCCATCATCCAATTAATCTAGTTTTTTTTTTTTAAAAAAGTAAATCCTTAAATCGTAAAAGCAGTTAAACATGTACAGTAAATCATCGTAGAGCGTAAATCATGTAAACATGCAGGTGATAATAGTAAATCATTTAAAACATAAAAGATTACAGACTTGAGGTTTGAATACTGAGCTGCGGAAGCTGGCGGCGGCACAACCCTATGCAGGACCCTTGCTCTGATACCAACTGAAATGTCTACTTATTTAAAATGAGGATTTTTTTTATAAAGCTCACATTTTAAAAACAAGCGTTCGAACATTTTGCATGCATGCAGTCCTACTTAAAATATCATTTAAAACTAATCATAGTATATGCCAATAAAAATTTAATGGAACATAAACATGTAAAAATCCTAACATCCAACAGTGAAATAAATCAGCGTACAAAAATACTCAAATCCCCTCAATCTCGTAAAATCATAAATGTGCAGAAACATGTGGTCCTTGGGTCGTGTCGCTCCACCAAGCCCGCCGGCTCAGAGTTTGGCACCTCAGTCCCCCCTATATCATGCTCACCTGCATCACATACCCCTAGTAAGTCTAAGGACTCAACACACCTGTACCAAAAATAGCAAGTACATATACATAGTGCACAACAGTGAAAATATCATGTAATCAACATACCTTTCATGAACTTTAAAAGAGTAATATAAACGTGTCGTATGAATTTTATGACATGTCAAAACAGCTCATCATTAATCATCATTCATCGTTCATTATTTATCATTTCTTTTAGTAAATTCAGTTCATTAGTGGTGACTATCATACATTATTCATCATTTACGATTGATCAATCATACATAGAGCCACAGTACCTGGCGGTTGTCGGACATCAGTGACAGTGTTACCCATCTACTGTGCCTTGGCCTCATCATCATCATTTACATATACGTCTTAAGAATTTACATATACTTCGATAGCCACAACTAATTCCCATAATTCAAAACTTAATCACTTTCATGACTTATCAAAATTATGCAAATGCGTAAATTTTATTAAAATCAAGCAAGCAGCGTATATTTTAGAAATTCATAAAAATCGTGATCATGATGCAGAAATGATAAGTGCAATTTATTGCACTTTTATTACTTGTATTTAACTTGGAATTTTGTGATTCTTGAGCAGGTTTTATGCGATTTGTTGTTGTGGTTTGGAAGCTCAGGATGAGAGTTCGGAGTATTAAAATTTTGAATTGAAAAGTGAAAAAGATGCTAAAATACAGAAGCTACAGTGCACCCACACATATATTTACATCGCACCCGTGCTCACACACGAGTAGTTGCAACGCACCCACGATGACTTCCTAACCGCACCCGCGGTCCTTGCAAGACAGAATCCGAAAAATCTGTATTTTGGTGTGCTGCACATAGAAGTCTAAGATTTTGGTGTGATGTAAATTGGGGCTTGTCTGGGACTATAAAATTCATCATTTACTTACCATCTAGGGTATTGGAGAGCCAAGGAAAGAGTGGAGGCTGTTGCTAGAAGATTGAAGACCCAAGTTCATCAAGTTTTTTGGGAATCTTTTGCACAACTCCGGGGACGGAATCAACACTTCAAACTCTTGTTCTAAGTTCTTCTTTCTTTTGTTTTTCATTTGATATATCTTGTTTTAGAACCATGTTTTGTTGTTTTGCTTGTGTTATTATGAACTAATTTTTATTTCTAGAGGAAAGATGGAACCATTGCCAAGAACCGAGCACACCCTAGGCTCCAATCATCATGTCACCTTAAATGCTACATGACTGTCCCTGGTTACCCCAAAATCGGCAGCCCCCTTACAACATGCAGCAAAAACGTGAGAGATATGGAAAGAAGAACAAGTTTCATATCAAAATTTTTGCAAGAATGCACACAAGAGCAAGATCGAAAGATGCACACACAAATACATATATTTCAGCATATTTATGTCGTGAGTGAAGAGAAAAACCGAAATAAAAGCATGGCTTGATGATTTTATGAACAAAAGCTAGAAGAAATGCACGTCGGAGGAGCGGGGAATGATCTAGCTTGAAGGAAATGGAGGAGACAAATTTTCTTGCTGCTGAAAACTCACGAGGAGGCTGATGAATATGATAGGGTTATTTTAGGTTTATGGTTAATTAGGTGATAGGTTTAGGCTTAAATAAATGGTTAATGGGATCTAGCATAAAATTAAATGGTAGAAAAATGGATTTTGAGCCCATTAAGCTTAAGAAAAACCCATCAAGCCCAATAACACTCTCAGAAAATATTTCATTTAGGTACATTTTTGAAAACATTGGCCGAGCCCCAAAAATTCCCCTGCATCGATAAAAATTACGTACCGGTTAAAAATATGCTCCGAAGGGTAAAAATACCCAACAAAGCTCTTTTCTTGAAAAATACATTTAAAAAACCTTATATTAATTAATAAAAATTAAACATGTAATTAAAATCATTTTCCTGATAATTCCCCGGTCACCGTTCCTCGTTCGAGTGTGAAATGCAATTTAAAAATTCTAATGCATGAAATTTTAAAATATCATGAAATAAATCATATAATGCAATAATTATGCATAAAATGCCTAAAAAGAATTAAACACAAAATTTAAATAAAATCTTAGATTGCATGCATTCAAGTTACGTGAATTAAATTTTTCTGGACCTTACATGATGCGTGTTTAGTGTGTGTTTTAGTTATGGTAAAAGTTAGGAAAAATTTTGTTAAGTTTCGGGTCGATTCAAATTAAAACCAGGACCCCAGTCCAAGTTTTAAAACGAATTGGGTAAGTTTTGATATGAGCTCGAGTTTACGTCTAAGAAACAAATTGGGTAAGTTTTAAACATGTTTTGGGGTATTTTAAGGGGTTTGGTAAGCTTCGGGTCGAAATATAGAGGTCCGGGGGTAACACAGTCATTTTGAGTTTCTAGGGCAAAATGGTCATTTTGCACCCGGGGAAAGTTTTTAGTCCTGGCAGCCCCCTGATCACAATTTTATCATATTTTTTTAATTTTTATGCATCATGTATATGATTTTTATGTAATTACGAAAATTACGTTGCACGCTTAATTTTAAGAAAAGTGTATGTATATGCATGTTTTATTAAGTGATGAATATGATGACATATTTTTGAAGGCATGGAGTTGGTTGTGACTAATAAAAATATGTTAATACGATGATATGTAAGGCCAATGCTCATTGGGCGGGTAATGCTGTCGCTGATGTCCCCGCCCCCGAGTACTGCGCTTATACGAAGATGGATCCATCGACTGACATGATAATACGAAAGTCACAGTTAACGAATGGAATTCTAATTAAGACAATGAACTCGTATATGTTGATATGATGATATGTGCTATGACTATTATTATATTTTGACAGGTAATGATTATGAATACATTTTTCCATGATCATGAAATTTTATGTTGAATACGGTATTTTTCACTACTGGGTGCTATGTATATGTATTCGCTATTAATGGTATAGGTGTGTTGAGTCTTTAGACTCACTAGACGTGTGTGATGCAGGTGAGCATTTGGATGAGGAGATTGGAGGTGCCGAACTTTGAATAGGCAGGGCTGGATGTGCGTGCATGACCCGATGACCACGTTTTTCGCACATCATGTTTTGAGTTAGGAGTGGACAGAACATCTTATACGCTTGTTTTTACATGTTGAGGATTTTGTCAAGATTTTTACTTGTTCCTTATTTGCATGATTTTGAAACGTAAGTCTAGGTTTGTCGACTTGTCTTTTATTTAAACTGCAATATTTTATCGGTTAACTGATTGTAATTATTTTAAATGCAAATTTTCAGTGGTATTGCATGCATGCATGAGTTAGTAATTTTCGAAAGTTGTGCTTACAATTCTTTTTGCAGCATTTTAAATTAGTAGACGTTACACCCCCAACTTAGCCTACTCAGTCTTCAGCGCCTCTAGTCTCCTCATCCACATGATCACCTGCATCAATCACACCTAGTGAGTTTAAAACTCAACACACCTGAACCGTTATAACAAGTACATATACATATCATGCAATACTAAAAAATAATGTAACCAAAATAAGTTTCGTGATATGTCAAAGCATAAACATAAACATCAACATATCGGGCCATATCAAATCATGTCATATCATAACATATCATTTTATACGTATTCATTTTCCTTTATTGAATTCAAATCATTAGTTGTGACTTTTGTATCAGCTCTAGGTCGATGGATCTATCAACGTATAACCGCGGTACCCGGCGGCTAGGACATCAGCAACACTCTCACCCGTCAATTGAGCCTTGACCTTACATTTTCGTGTTCGTGTTCGTGTTTGTATTAGTCACAACCAACTCACTTCCTCAAAAAACAAGTCATTATATTATCACTTGTAAAATTTATGAATATACATATATTTTCTTAAAATCAAACATACAACGTATTGAAACATCTTCTATTTTTTACCTTTAAAATCCTACTAAATTATTTTATAATTAATTTTGAATTCCATCATTTAAATAACTTAAAATTTTCATAAATCAAAATAATTTAAAATTTAAAATCTCAAGTGCCTAAAAATCTCAAAATCATCGGTTAACAAAATTTAACTCCAACCTTTAACAAGATCATCTTACTTCAAAATAAAACACAAAAATATCTAATAAAACATTAATTTTTATTAAATCTTTTAACTATCAAGCTAATGCGGAGAAAAAAGAGTGTACCACTCAAGCGTCAGCACCTCCCTCAATAACATCATCACCCACATCATTCAAACCTAGTGAGTCTAATGACTCAGCACGGTCTAAACAGGAGTAGAAAATAATACATATACAAGCACATGCATTAAATATCATACTTTTATTTAAAATAACTTGTAAGCATAAATAAAGCGTAAATCGTCAAATCGAAAAGTTTTCAATCATTTATCATTTTGGGTAAAGTTTGATCCTTGAAAGTGACTAGTATTTTATCCTATTGTCGACTGATCAGTCTTAGCTCACCATTGCGCATATGGAGGGCACTAGGCACCAACGTAAAATAGAATACGATCGTTGGGCTCCCTCTGAGATTTTTTCCCATAAACGGGTTCTCTCTGGGCCTTTTCTCTCACGATATTCCAAAAAATCATATACCATATCCTCTCTGTCACAATCAATTCACATCCTTCAAAATATTTTCCTTTTTCATTTTTAACTCATAAAAAAAACATGACTTTCCAAAATAGCATTTACAGTAAAAATTGCATATCTTAACTAAAAATCATAAAATATCATATTTTCATTTTAAACACCATAAAATATCTTTTAACATGCATTATAACCCGTCGGGATACTGCCAACCCTTATCGTACTACCCAGATGTAAAATGACTGTTTTGCCCCTAGACGTCAAATTTCTCAATTTTGACTTTTTCTCACTTTTATTGACTCTAGACCATCTCAAATAATTATTTAAGTTTAAATTTAATTTTTAATATTTTTATTTAGCTTAAATTCGAGGCTTTCTAATTAATTTCTTATTTACTAATTCGTGAAACGTTTAAATTCCTAAATTAATTCAAACTTTAATATTTTCTTCTCAAGAATTTTCATATCTAAAAACCCCATGAACCATGAATCGACCCCCGTGGACCATGTTTCGACCCCTTAACCATTAAACTTCAATATCACGAACCCTAGCTAGTTCCCTCGAGCCATCTCACGTTTTACTCGAACCACACTCGAGCCACCTCGAGCCAACCCCTGCCTAGACCACCTAGGGACGATACTGATCAGCCCTGACCCATTTAACTAGCCCCTAGCCCACGCCACAAGTTCCAGCACAAGCCGCGGTCGAAGACTTGCGCGCTAGGACTCCTCACTCGGCTAGAACTCTTAACTTGAGCCATCCCATGCCCGAACCCTTCTGACCCTCACTGGTCCACGCTCAGACCAAGCCTAAACCACCCTAGACAAGCCTTTACCCTCCACATAGCAGTAGCACTAGGCTGCACCCTACACGCATGGCATGGACTCTTCTGTACTGGCTAACCATGGGTCCTAGCCCTACTAGTACCCTTCCAGACCCTGAACCATGACCCACACCTAGTCCCAGCCCAAACCCTGGCCGAGCCACATGGTTCCAAGCCACCTAGCCGAGCCATCTTCCCATCGTTTATATTGCTAAAACCTAGGCGTGTTCTTATTTAGCCAACTCGACTCCAGGATTCGTTTAATTCCTAAAACGTCCATGTTCTGTCCATAAGTCGTCCCAAGTTGGCAGCCTATCCCTTGGTGATGGGCTCGGTTTGGGCAATTTGAAGGTGTTTCAAACACAATATTCTCAATGAGCTACAATAGCTCATGTTCTAAGAATGTAAAAACCAATGAATTAAATCGAATTTGGTTATAAACCAAGAGGAAAATACTCGTAATAATCCTTCGTTAAGAAAGCTAATCAGTTTAAATCTTTTAACTTGTGCAAACTGATTAAATGATATAAAGAGGATTAGTTCTTGCATATATCAGTTCAGTTATGGTGAGAATTGAACTGATAACAACTCAAAATCATCAAATTAGTTTGAAAATGATAGTTAAACAGTTAAGAACACAAGATATGTTTATGGATGTTCGGAGACTTTAACTGCTCCTACGTCACCCCTTCTACCTCCTTGGGTAGGATACACTAGAAGACTTTGATTTATACAACTCGTACAAACCCACTTAGCTTAGGACTTACTCTACTGCCTAACTGAATTCCTAGTCTAGACTGAAGGCAACACCTTCCAGCCAACACTTGTTTAACATCTGTGTGTCAAAGACTACATACAAAAGTTTTACGTCTTTGTGCAAGACTCACTCAATCGATCTTTTAAGCTCTAATATCTGATATATGTGAGTGATATTGTGTGAGTGTGTGAGAACTGAACAATGAATACACCATGAAGGTGTTCTCACACACTGAGGGAAAAGAGCTTTTATACTAAGGTGATAACACGTTGAAGTGTTCCCTCACAACTGGGATGATTACTTTTTGTAAGCTGATAAGGCTCTCTGTGTGCCCTTCTTCTTCCCACACTCTTATTGTTCTGTTGTCATAACTGAGATTTATCTTTTACTTATAGGTGCGAAGTTTGATCGTGCCTTTCTTTTTTACACACTCTTATTGTTCTGTTGTCTTCACTGATCTTCATATTCTATTGTATCCGTTTCATTTTGAATCTGTTCCTTGATATTTATCTTGTACTTTCCGACAACCATTCTGGAATGTTTTGTCTTTAAACACTGATGTAACGTCTATTATCGTCCTTTAACTGGACAATTGTTTTTGTACCTTTGTACACACCTGGATTCAATTGAATAAGCTTGTCGTGTTCTGCAACTAATTTTTTCTAACTGATGCTCTGAACTGGTCATCTGAACTGATCATCAGTTGGGCTGGTGAAATCAGTTGACTCGTCAGTTGAACTGTTTTCACTTTTACAGTTGAACTGGTCAGCTGGACTCTTCATCAGTTGAAATTTTCATCAGCTGGCCAGGATTCTGAAGGTCTTCTGCTAAACTACCTATCAGCTGGACAATTAGTTGAACTGGTTTAGTTCGATTAATCAGTTGGTACTTTTAGTTTTCATTCTTCGATAGCTTCAGTTACGTTGTAAGGCCCGAGATTTTGATTACCGTGATCTGAAATGATTTGGTGGTAATTGATGTGATTATAGACGGAAAGGATTAGACCGAAAAGACGGAAGAAAACACAGAGTTTGTGCGAGGGCAGAACACCTAGTGCATATGCGCGACAAGGAGAAGCGCATATGAGCGACAGTGGCAGAAGACCTCGCGCATATCTCGCGCATATGCGCGAGCTGTGCATAAGATGAGTATCGAGTCCAGAGAGTTGGGCGCACATGCGCAGCGTGGAGGCGCGCATATGCGCGAGTAGTAGTATGCTGAGACAGTAGGTCTCGTGCATATGCGCGGCGATGTTGCGCACGTATGCGAGAGCTGTTGAGAAGCTAAGCGCGGACACCAGTAGGTCTCGCGCATATGCGCGAGTTGAGGTCGCACATATGCGCGAGACGTGCAACAAGAAGAATGAGCCACTTGGTCCCTAAATGCAATATTTATATAGCAAAGTTTATTCCTCCTTCAGAATTCCGAGGAAAGGGTCGAGGAAGGTTACGGAAAAATCCTTACGCCTTTTTATAATTAGATTTGTGATTGTGAAAGATCCGCCCGTCAGAATTGAAATCCGAATTCAGTACTGTGTTTCTAGTGACGACAGGTACAACAGGTCGCAAGTTTTATTGAATTGTGACATGCTTTGAAATTATGATATTGGGGGAATTATGATTTGACTGATATATTGTGTTCTGGGTATACTGATCAGTATATAATTGAAGTCAGATCGAAGAACGGACTGTTTATAAAATTGTTATGATTTTCTGAAGCAATATGATTGAGATTGTGTAAATTTGATATTATGACCTGTTATTATTGAAGATTATGATTAGTATTGATATCGATGATGAGTTGTGGTATTATATCGGTGATGTTGAGATTGACGAGGTTATAAAGACTGTATTGTTATACCGTCGAAACATCAGTAGATTGATATTAGTCGGATTCGTTGATTGAGATTGTATCATCATATTGTTGACAGTGATCAGATGATGTCTTGATTTGCGTATTGATCAGAACAGGCCTTGAATTGAGTTGTATATTGACGCAGTCTATTCGATATTGTCATTTCAGATTGGATATGGACAGATTTGACTTTGATACTTCGACTTCGTCAGACCGAGAAGAGAAATGTATAAATTGATGTTGATGCGGGGATTGCACAACTCGGGTTGACTTGACTTGAGTTTCCCAAAATCACATACTTTACTTTATTGCATTGATATTTGCAATTGAATGAAATTGATATCTTTGATTTATTGATTTATGTATTGAGTTATAGGCGGATATGCCTAATCGTAGACGATTGATCTCGTGACAGGAGTGCATGATAATGATGGAATTGTCACGGGCACATTGCACATTGTCACAGGATAGTGAATTGGCGAAAGTGCTAAAGTCTGTGACGGATAGGTCAAGACACCGGATGTTTGGTCATATCGAAGTGGATAGAATTGGAGTTTCTTCTATTACTGATATTCGATATGGAAAGGGCCAAAGTCCGTGAATAAGAACGTACCACCAACTCGATCGGGAGTATAGGTGGGTGTATGTTCTTATTCAGATCGGCATCCCTAGATTAGGATGAGTCGAGTCAGAGTATGTGAGTCACGGAGTGTGATTCAGAGTTTGTATGGATTTATGTTTCTGATATGATACATGTTATGAATATCGATTTCATGCATTTATATTTGTTTATATGAAATGCATGTATACATGATTTATACTGGGAATATAATTCTCACCGGAGTTATCCGGTTGTTGTCTTTTTTGTATGTGTGCTTGACAACATGTGGGACATGATCAGGATCAGGAAGAGGATGAGAGATTATAGATAGCGTGGAGATCCGGGCCCAGAAGCAGGATATGATTCAGCACTGGATGTATAGATGTTGAACCTAGTTGAGATAGAAACATGTAGTACATGACTTGTACTTTTATATTCACATGTATATCAGATAGATTACTATTACGTTTCCGCATTCATATTTAAAAAGAAAAAAATTTAATCTCACTTTTCTTAATTGTTATATTTGACATTAATAATGATTAAGACATGAATTAGCGTCCGGGTCCCTACATACGTTCAGCTAACTGTACACTTAGGTAAGTTTATTAGTAACAAGCAAGATTGCGAACATGAAATGTTCCAACACTTGGAAATCATAACGTTTAATAAACAAGCGTAAAATAATCAAAACTTTAGTAATATTCGTTCTATGATTACACTAATCGAACATAAATATTTTTCATGCAAAAATAATCAAATATGCATAATATTGTTTGAATGATGCGTCAAATTGATTTAGAAACGTGCATTTGCGTTTTAGAACGCTCGAAAATACAATCGTGGGCATGAGGTATAAGAAGAACGAACGGGTGACGAAGACTCTTAGTTTTCTTCCCTTATAATTTTCGAAATTTAGTGTGTGTATTGTGTGTGAGTGTTCCGCTGAAGGAAGGGTTTATAAGCCTAGGTTTTTATTTTATAGATTATAATTTGCATGATAATGGGCTTGGGTTTTGGGCCTTTAAGTTTAGGAGCTATTGGTCCTACTCATCAGAGATAAATTATGCCCAATAACACCTATTTAATTGAAAAATAAAATTTCATAAAAATAAGTTTTCAAAAATAATGCATTTGATCTTTTAAAAGCCTCTCGTTTGCCCAAAACCGGCTTCCCGGATAAATTTGTACTCTTCTCGTAAAATAATTTGAACTCTATCGTTTTTCGAAAAATTTAATCATATTAAGAAGCCTTGAAAACTTTTATTGAAAAATATTTATTTTTCCTTGGTCGTCTTCGATATCCTTTCCCCAGCATATTATCGAATATTCGGACAAAATCTTCAATTCTCATGAAATCATGTAATTTAATCATTTAACCATGCAATCATACCTTTAATCATATAATATACGTCGTGCAAGAATTTAAACAATTAAATAAAATATTTAAGCAATTTAGTTCATTTGCATGCATGTGGTTTACGTAGGTTGGTTTTTGGACGTTACAAATCCTCCATCCCTTAAATAAAATTTTGTCCTTGAAATTAAGACTTATCGAATTATTCGGGATAGCGACTCCTCATTTCTGACTTGGTCTCGCAAGTGGCTTCTTCCTCAGAGTGATTCAGCCACTTGACTTTGACCATCTTTATCACCTTGTTTTGCAATTTCTCTCTTGTTTACCTTGGATTTGAGTAGACCTCTCCTCATATGACAGTTTTGGTGTAAGTTATAGTGGATCAAAGTTCAATACATGCGAAGGGTTTGACATGTAATTGGGAAGCATCGATATGTGAAAAACATTTTGAACTCCTACGAGATTAGGTGGCAACGCCACTCGATATGCTAATGCTCCCATTCTTTCGAATATCTCAAATGGTCCAATGAATTTTGGACTAAGTTTGCATTTCTTGCCAAATCTCATAACACCCTTCATAGGTGCTATCTTTGCAAACTCGAGATCTCGTCTTCTTTGGCCACGTAGTTCTTTTGTCGACTCTGAGCAGTTTTCATTTTATCTCGGATTTTGGTGACCATTTCAACGTTGTGCTGAACTATCTCGGGTCCCAACATAGCTCTCTCTCCTATCTCGTTCGTATGGATAGGCGATCTACATTTCCTTCCATAGAGTGCCTCGTATGGAGCCATTCATATGGATGACTGATAGCCGTTATTTTAAGTGAACTCCACTAGAAGTAGTTTCGATTCCTAACTCCCTTGGAAATCAATCACGCATGCTCGGAGAATTTGTATGACTCTTTCAGACTGGCCGTCTGCCTGAGGATAAAACGCGATACTGAATAGTAGTTTAGTTCCCAATGCTGCATGTAGACTCTTCCAGAACGATGAGGTGAAACGTTTGTCTCTGTCTGACACTATAGACACCGGAATCATGTGCAGTCTAACTATCTCTTGAATATATAGCTCTACATGCTACGTCATGGAAAAGTCGTTTTCACCGTTAGGAAGTGTTCAGATTTAGTAAGACGGAGAACACCAGAGGGACAATACATTAACCTTAATGAATTTTCTTTGAAAATCGAAGCCAATTGCTACTAGAACTTCACATGTGACTGCTGGAAGGCTGAGGGCCTGTGCGCTAGGGTTTGGGGTCGGTTTTAGTGAAATAAAAAATGGGGGGCTTAGGTTGGAAAATACTAATGGTGTAGAAGTCCCAAAAACCTATTAAATCAAGCCCGTTAGGCCCAATAACACGCACGTAAAATATTTCGTTTAAATACGTTTTCAAAAATATTACACGAGCCCGCAAAAAGTCTTCCATTTTGCTAAAAATCGACCACGGTTTGAAATATGACTCGACGTATAAAAATACTATGAAATTACTTATTTTCAAAAATTATATAATAAATGCATCATATATTAAGCAATTATTTAATAGAAACCTTTTCCTTAACTGTCTCCGGTCTTCGTTCCTCGTTCGAGCATCGAATACTGCTAAAAGCTCTAATTTATGCAATTCTAGTAAATCATGCGGTGAAAACATGTAACCATGTCATAAATATGCATTTAATGCATTTAAAACATTTAGTTAAATATTTTAATAATACCCTAAATTTGCATGCAGTTAGGTTACGTCACTGAATTTTCTAGACCTTACAATTCCACCCCTCCTTAAATAGAATTTTGTTCTCGAATTTTAAAACTTGCCGAAATGTTGTTGGTAGCGACTCCTCATCTCCGTCTCGATCTCCCAAGTAGCTTCCTCCTCAGAGTGATTTAGCCAATTGACTTTGACCATTTGGATCACTTTGTTCCGGAGTTTCCTTTTTTGTTTGTCCAAAATCTGAATAGGTCTTTCCTCGAAGGTCAGGTTCGGTGTCAAATGCAGAGGCTCATAATTCATCATATGCGAATAATTCGACATGTACTACCCCATCATCGAGATTTGGAACACATTATGGACTACAGCCAGATTCGAGGGCAATGCAACTCTATAGGCTGGTGTCCCAACTCTCTCGAGAATCTTGTCTTGCACTTAATTTATATGTTAATCCATTTTAATTATGTTAGTTTTGAACAGAATTACGCTTGATTTTTGTTGTTTTTGTGTTGTGCATGAGATAAACTACTATTGGACGAACGAAGGCAATTAGAGGTGCAAATGGGCATGAGATGTTGATGTACGAGAGCTGAGGCGCTACAACCAAGCGCTGTAGCGCTAGGACATCCGAAGCACAAGAGCCGCAGCGCCGCGGCGCTACAATGCGAAATAGTAGCGCCTAAGCGCTAAGGAACAAATGTTGTGGCGCTAGCTTGCCGAGTGACGGGCGCCTATGCGCTAATTATCAGGCGCCGCGATGCTAGTGGCGGAGAGAAAAACACACGGGAGAACAAGATACATACACGAGACGAAGGATTGGACCGCAAGAATAGATCGCAACGACGAAGAACGACGAATCTGTGGGACAGAGACTCCACTTCTGATTTGTCATCTTATCTTTCGACCTTTTTAATTTCTTGTGTAGCCATTTCTAGACGTTTAAACATGCTTTTTGTTTGTTTAGATTCCGTTATGAATTAATTTTCCATTTTAGATGATGATGTAACTTTGTGGATACGATGATTTGACGTGGTTATTTATATGATTCAATTCCGTTTGATTTATTTGTGTTTCTTTGTGTTTACTCGACTGCAATTTACTGGTCATAAATTGTGTGTTGTCTGATGAATTCTACAACTCAGGAGAGGGACTAGGATTATAGATCATTAGAGACGCATCGTTGAATATTTATATCGTTCGGAAGACATATAACTTTAGCGAGGCCTAGGTAAGAACATCATTTGTATTTATCAATTATACTTAGATTCTTATTATGAATGTTTGGATTGAAATTTGAATGGTACAATTTATTCGTCACTTGGGAAAAGGGAAATAAAATAATTACGTATTCTTGGTCGTTAAATAATAGGAATTCACGAATATAAATTCAACCAGGAATAATTATCATGGAAACTTAGTGAAATCTCTCATCTAGATATTTACGCTCAGTGATATTTTCTCGATTCAGTAATTAGATTAATATTTATTGGTGATTAAATCATTTTAAGTAAAACAAACCATTTATTGATTTTTCTAGATAAAGTCGTGACTATTTTAATTAAAAGCACTTGTATATTTTTACATACACATTCCTCGTGGGAACGATACATTACTTTCATGTATTAAAACTTGACAACCTTGCGCTTGCGAGGAGAAAATACGCAACAGGCGCCAAGGGATTGTCAAATTTGAATTTATATCAGTATTTTTTTTATCAATTAGTCTAGATTTTAATTTAGAGATTTTAATTTTATTTTATAATTATTGATTTGTTCATTTTATTTGTTTGACAGTGCATGCTAAGATAGCAAAGCCCTGACTTGGTTATTTTTAATCCGAAGATCGAATGAACTGCGAGAAGACTAAGAAAAGCAAGGAGGGAAGAAATCCAAGCAATGGCCAAAAATAGAGAAAATGACATACATAACCTGCCTGAGGCTATACCTATCAGAGATCATTCCGACTAGTGATCAACACTCATTATTCTGGAATTTCTTGAGGGACCATAAATGTCAACAATTTCGAGTTGAAGCCTGCTCTGATAAATATGGTTCAACATAACCAATTTTCGGGAACTGCCACTGCGGATCCTCATGTTCATTTGAGGACCTTCTTGGAAATCACGGATACGATAAAGATTAATAATTTTCTTGACGATATTATTAGATTGTGTTTGTTTCCATTTTCTCTCAGGGACCAAGCAAGAGGATGGCTCCAATCGCTTTCCTTGGGGAGTTGGCGACAAAATTCTTGGCTAAGTATTTTCCCCTTGCAAAGTCTGCACAACTGAAAATTGAGATTATGACTTTCAGGTAGACTGACTTTGAGCAGGTTTATGAGGCGTTAGAAAGGTATAAGAAGTTGTTGCGGAGGTGCCCGAATCATGGTTTTGAAGACTGGGTACAAATTGAGCTTTTCTATAATGTGCTGAATTGTAAGGCCCGAGATTTTATCCCGTTAATCTGAAATGATTTGGTGATAATTAATGTGATTATAGACGGAAAGGATTAGACAGGAAAAGACGAGAAAAGACACGACAAATGTGCGAGGACAGTACACCTCGCACATATGCGCGAGTTGGGCAGAAAACCTCGCGCATATGCGCGAGAGGAAGGCGCGCATATGCACGAGTGTGCAAGGAAGAATTGTGAGACCAGAAGGTCTCGCGCATATGCGCGGAGATGAGGCGCGCATATGTGCGAGCTGCAACAGGCGGAGACAGTAGGTCTCGCGCATATGCGCGGAAGTGGTGCGCGCACATGCGCGATCTGCCGAGAACACACGCGCCGAGAGATAAGGTCTCGCGCATATGCGCCGAGTAGTGTCGCGCATATGCATGAGACGTGCAGTGCAAAGAACAAGCCATGTTTTGCTGAGACATGCATTATATATATATATATATATACATACATACATACATATATATATATAAATATATATATATATATATAAATATATATATATATATATATATTTTTATATATAAATCCTTTCCTTTATTCAGTGGCCGGGGGAAGAAAACAAAATCTAGGGGAAAGGCTTGAAATTCTTAGACTTAGAACTTGATTTACGAACAATCCGTCCATCCAAACTTCAATCCGACTTCGGTACCGTGTTTCTATCGACGAGAGCTACAACTGGACGTAAGTTTTGTTACGTTTTGATATGATTTAAAATTATGATACTGCTAGAATCAGATATGATTAATATATGCTGTCCTTGACATAGTAGACATTGTATAATCAAGACCGGATTGAAGAACAAATACCGTATGTAATTGTTATAATTTTTCAGAACTGATATGATCGAGATTGTACAGATTTGAGATTATAATCCGTTATTGTTGAGATGATGAGTTGTACTGATATTGATTATGAGCCGTGTTATTATATCTGTGGTGTTGAGACTGACGGGGTTATTGAGATTGTATTATTATGCCGTCGAAACATCAGTAGATTGATATTAATGAGATTCGCTATTGATTGAGATTGTATTGTTGTATAATTGACGTTGATCAGATTATTTCTTGGTTTGAGTATTGATCAGAACAAGTCTTGAATTGAGTTGTACATTGACAAAGTCTATTCGATATTGTCATTAGCAGATTGAGTATGGACAGATCGGAATTCGAGACTTTGACTTTATCAAAGCGAGAAGAGAAAGGTATAAATTAATGTTGATTCAGGATTGCACAACTCGAGTTTGATTTAACTTGAGCCTCCCAAAATCAAATATTTGATTGTCATTGCCTCGATATATGGCAGTGTTTAAGATTGATACACTTATTTTATTGGTTTATAGTTAAGTATTTGTTATGTGAGGAGCCAGTGGCAGGATATGCCCAGTCTTTGGCAGAATATGCCTAGTCATTGGCAGGATATGCCCAGTTTTGGCAGGATATGCCAAGTTTTTGGCAGGATATGTCAAGACACCAGACGTTTGGTCATATCGATATTTGCATAGGAGTAGAGCGAATTCTATAGCGAGATTCGATATGGACAGGGCCAAAGTCCGTAATAAGAACGTACCGCCACCACGATCGGGAGAGTAGGTGGGAGATTGTTGCGTTCTTATTCAGATCGGGATCCCTAGACTAGGAATGAGTCGAGTCGGAGTCTCAGAGTCACAGAGTGTTATTTACCGTTTGTAATCGATTCATGTTTTCTGATTATGATACATGTTTAGAATGTGATTTACAGTTTGATACCGATTCATGTTTCTAACTGTGATACATGTTATGGATATCTGATTCATGCTTTTATATCTGTTTATATGAAATGAAACGTCTGCCCTTTTTACTGCTTTAAAAGTACTAGAATTTTTTTTAACACTCAATTTGCAGCCATATACATAAACCTCATGAAAATATTTTTATAAAATAATTTACCCTTTAAAATAAAACATCAACCAACTATCATTTTAAAAATCAAGTGTAATAGTCATAAAATGAAATCGTCAACTGTTTTACATAACCTAAAAAGCAATAAGTTTGCAAAGTATAGCTCATACTAAACCTCTCAAAAATCTCTCAAAAAGCATAAATAAATAGTCTTAAAATCTTTAACATAAATCATGAATCATAAGTCATAAATGCGAAAATAGTAGAAGCGCTGGTGCTCGGGTTGTGTGCGCCTTCAGTCCAGTCAAATCATCCGTCAAGACCTCCCTCACCCTCACCTGCATCCATCACACCTAGTGAGTCTAAAGACTCAACACACTATAATCTTTATAACGAGTAATACGTAATACAGTCAACATATAACAGTGAAAAATATTTGTACTTAAAATATCGTTTTCATGAAAAAGCATAAACTTCAAACATGAACATTTTGGTAAACCTTTTTATGATTAATGAACTTTAAATAGAACCATTTTCATAATGATGCATCAACTTTAAGCATAAATATTTTCATGACATGCATCACATAAACTTTAGCCTTTTCCTTTCTTTTTTTTCCCTCACCATGACATGACATAAAACCTTTTTAACATGATCATAAACATTTTTCCTTTTCCTTTTCCTTTGTTGAATTCAGATCGTTAATTGTGACTTTCCTGATCATGATCATAAATCTCAAGAATCGATGGATCCATCTACATGTAACCACAGTACTGGGCGGCAGGGGACACCAGCAACACTCTCACCAGTCAACTGGGCCCTGGCCTATCATTTTTCGAATAGAAATACGATCGTCGAGGCTCTCATTGGGGCCTTTTCCCCTCACGATATTCACATTCTTACCGTTACCACATATTCGTAATGATGGAAACACGATCGTCGGGCTCCCACTGGTACCATAACCCTCACGACGTTGCCAACATTAACGAATTAGTCACAATTACTTCACTCCTTCGACATTTTACATTCACATCACTTTAGAAAAATTTATGCATAATCATAACATTTTTGTTTTCGAAACCAAGCATGCAACATGTCTTTTAAATGTCTTCTATAAATCATAAAAATCCCTTGGACATTTAAAATCATAATTTAATCATGAATATTTCATAAACATTTAAAAATAATCATAATATCATAAAGACAGCATTTAGGGCACCGCAATGACCTTTACTAATTTTCCGGTGTAAAAACAAACCGTTTTACCCTTGGACTCGACATTTTCCGCTTTCGAATTTTTTCTTGATTTCAAGACTCTAACATGTCCCAAATAATTATTTAATCTTACATGAATTTTTACATAATTTTATTTAGCTTAAATATTAGACTTTTTCTTTTATCTTTACTTAATTGTTTTGACGGTGTTTTAATCTCGAAAAAATCCCAAACTTTAATATAAAATTCCTAAATTATAAATTTAGTCTTTTTATATTATTTTAGCCCTTATAGACCACGACTCGACCCTCGTGAGCCATTTTCCAATTTTCATTAGTTTAAAACCCTATTTTGACACCTAAACTTCGACCCCGAGCCAACTTTCGATTTTCACGAGTTACCCCCGAACCATGTCGACCCAAAACTTGACCCACATCTTAAACTATCCTACTGGACCCTTAGAACACTAAGAACCCTGCCCCAACAACAAAAACAATCCAACCCAAGACCCACCTATTCTGGCCGAGACTCCTAGTGGTGTAGGACTCTATGTTTTTCTCCCCATCCCTTGAACCAACGAGCCCAGCCCTTGCACCACCCCTCGTGCACCCTCCTATGACTCTAGTGCATCACCTCAACCCGTCCCTTGAACCCCTAGACCAAGGCCCCAACGCCTGGAAGCAGCGCAAACCCTACACCAATCTTTGCAGGGTTCTCGGGTGGAGTCCTAGCATGGCTAGGACTCTTCCCCAGCCCCTAACTCGAGTCCTAGCTTGGATAGGACTCTAGCCCTGACCCATGACAGCCCTTGGCCGAGCCCTGGCCCCAGCCAAGGCCCTGCCTCACCCTAAAACATGCAGCCCGATCACCTGTCCCCCCATGACAGCAGATTTCGGTTCTTCCTGCCTTGCTCCTATTGCTTTTGGTGAATCGTGTGTGTCTCTAAATCACATAAAACCTTTGTTTAAACTTAACTTGACATCGTGGCAGGCCCTAACATGCTTGAACAATTTAATGCATCCACAAATCATGAAACCGAAACTTATAAGTGCAATAATTTGAAAATCTGGAAAATAAGTCATGTACTTCATTCATCCAATAATTAAGACATTAATATGATATGATGGATTAGAAAAGGAGATGTATGGCCTGCCTTTGCGTATTTAACGCACGATTTTACGTTGACAAATCGAAGAACGGCGGAGAGAAGACGATGGCTTGAAACCCTTTGCAACTTTTGAACTTTTCTTCAAATTATTTTGTGTGTGTGTATCGTGAGGTTGGGAGAGGGGTGGGGAGAGTTTTTCAGAATTAAAAGAAGGTGGCCGATTGTTTGGAGGTGCAAAAGTGAAGGGTTTTGCTTAATCAACACTTTATATACTAATTAGTTTACTATTGGGTATTAGGCCTAATAAGCCATTAAATTAGGCTCATTAGTCTAATTAGAATTTAAATAAAATATTTACAAAGTTTTTTGTTAAATAAATTTGTGAATTTACTAGCCGGGTTTGCCAAAAAGCTCTTATTTTAGTTGGAAAACCAACATCGATAAAATTTACGTCCCGGCGTATAAAATCACCTCAAACCCCTTATTTTCAAAAATATGAAGAACCATCAACCATATTTTAAATAATTAAAAATAATTATTTAATATAAACATTTTAAGTTACAGCCCTCGATTCCCGTTCCTCGATCGTCACTTGAATATTCCTTAAAATACAATTTTAATGCAACCATGTAGAAAAATATAATTTAAACATATCAATATGCACCACATAAATAGTTAATGCAATTAGAGCATTTAATTAAAATATAAAAGAATTTAATCCTTGCTTGCACGTGGTTTGCGTAGACCTTAAAATTTTCGGCGCGTTACAATCTTCCCCCTTTAAATTGAATTTCGTCCTCGAAATTCGCTTATCCTTAATAACCCAAAGTTTAGATTTAGTTCTAGTATCCCAAAAATCCACGCTTCCGCTGCGCTACTCTGATCAAACTTGAGCTCTAGAATGTCCTTACGTCCCCTTGATCCCAAATAAATTTTCTTCTAAATCCTTATTTACAAATGGCAACTTAAAAAGACCCATAATTACTTAATGCTATAATATTATAACACCGAATTTCAACTTTTCTTAAAATTCCTAATATAAAAATATGGATGACCATACTTATCATTTATTATTTTCTTTATTTTATATCCAAAATGTTCATCAACTTATCATATTTCAATCTTAAAATCCTAAACGCATCCGCTGACGCTTAGATTTTCAAGCCTAATATTGATTCATTCTTAAAAACCCTTGATTAAAATTCCTTATAACATTATACCCAAGATATCCCAAGGTTTCAAATATTCTTAAAAGTCTAAATCATCGAAAATTCTTACCATTTAAACCATTCAATGATCACTTATTGCTAAACTAGTTCTCAAATTCCTTAGCAATTGCAAAATAATTTCTTAATTTTCTCAAAAATTATCTTAATTGGTCCTAAATTTCGAAAATCCTACGATTAACCCATAAGTTCTTGGCATTCTTAATTCTTTTCTACTGGTTTCCCATAACCAGTATTACCTTTTCATTAAACTTAAAATCCAAAATTATACATTTTCTTATTCCTAAGTCCTTGCAAATCCTCGAATCATTATTTCTTATGAGTAGTTCCAAAAAATTAATTCAACTAGTAACCATGTATCATCAGTATTTTCTTAGAAAAATCTACGTGTCCCATAAAACATTCATAATATTCACGATTAACTTATAGCCCAAAATGTAAAACGTCAATACTAAAACCCAAAAATCACATAGTCCAATTCCACCACAAAACAACATGCGTTAAAATCAAATAATTTTTCATTTCGTATCGTATCACGTATAAAAATTCTAAAGCATATAAAATATATATTACCATATAGCTATTAAACATGGGACGTAAACATATAATTCATATAATTATGCAGGTAACATCATAAAATCATATAAAGCATTTAAACTTACAAGTTTGAGGCTTGAAGACTGATCTTTCCGGCGCTGATGGTGGCACAACCCTTTACAGGACCTTTGCTCTGATACCAACTGAAACGTCTTCCCTTTTTACTGTTTTAAAAGTACTAGAATTTTTTTTAACACTCAATTTTCAGCCATATACATAAACCTCATGAAAATATTAAAATATTTTCCCCTTTAAAATAAAACATGAACCAACTAGCATTTTAAAAATCAAGTGTAATAGTCATAAAATAAAATCGTCAACTGTTTTAGATAACCTAACAAGCAATAAGTTTGAAAAGTATAGCTCGTACTAAACCTTTCAAAAACATCTCAAAAGCATAAATAAATAGTCTTAAAAATCTTTAACATATATCATGAATCATAAGTCGTAAATGCGGAAATAGTAGAAGCGCTGGTTCTCGGGTTGTGTGCGCCTTCAGTCCAGTCAAATCATCCGTCAAGACCTCCCTCAACCTCACCTGCATCCATCACACCTAGTGAGTCTAAAGACTCAACACACCATAATCTTTATAACGAGTAATACGTAATACAGTCAACATATAACATTGAAAATACTTGTACTTAAAATATCGTTTTCATGAAAATGCATAAAATTCAAACATGAACATTTTGGTAAACCTTTCTATGATGAATGAACTTTAAATAGAACCATTTTCATAATGATGCTTCAACTTTAAGCATAAACATTTTCATGACATGCATCACATAAACTTTAACCTTTTCCTTTCTTTTTTTTCCTCAACATGATATGACATAAAACCTTTTTAACATGATCATAAACATTTTTCCTTTTCCTTTTCCTTTGTTGAATTCAGATCGTTAATTGTGAGTTTCCTGATCATGATCATAAACCTAAAAAATCGATGGATCCATCTATATGTAACCACAGTACTGGGCAGCGGGGGACACCAGCAACACTCCCACTGGTCAACTGGGCCCTGACCTATCATTTCTCGAATAGAAATACGATCGTCGGGGCTCCCTCTGGGGCCTTTTCCCATAAATGGGCTCCCTCTGGGGCCTTTTCTGTTAGAGTAGGTGCCCGTCGAGCCAAGTGTTGGCCGAGGGTTCATGTTTAAACTCTATGTCTGAACAGTCATTATTTTAATAATATTTGAATTTATTGTTTTGGCACTTATTTATCTGTATAATCATGCCAATTGCATAGATAAAGTCCTTGAATATACAAACAGTAGAAAGAATATGAGATGATCATATGATGAGTATCATGAAAATCATATTTAGAATACTGTATATTCTAAACAGTTCCTAGTCGATTCAGCCGCCGCTAAGAAGGATAAAGGCCGCTCGAGTTTGAGACTAGTATCTGCGATGTGAGTACCATGTTTCATTGGTAGGGGACATTGTGATGTCCGAGCTTACAGATAGATGCTCCTTGTAGAGTGCACTGAACAACCCTCCATATAGGACTTTCCAAGTGGTTCTCACTTATCGAGTGGAAACGTCCTAGTTTATGGTTGTACACCATTAGTCCTTATGACCCGGGACAACATTGAGACTCTATGTGCTAGCACTACACTTTGACTTGTTTACCGACTCTCAAGGGGTCATCAGGTGGCAAGGTTTGGTGTTCTGTCGAAACATATAGGAGTCAATGCATTGTAGTCGAGGATTCACCGCTTACCTACGGGTATGGATATCCTATGTGATATCATGTGCATGTAGTTTGAAATCTCTGATCAGAGTATGGTGGTAATTATGAAAGAGATTTCATAGATTACACCATCGATGCAACTACGACATGACACATAATATCGATTCATTGACAACTATCGATATACAAATGGTTGTCGAATCGGTCGTGATATATGAGTTGAAGGGACCGTACTGTACGCTAACCATAATTGAATGGTTCTTGCAGGCAATATCATTTGGTACCTAGGGAATCATGTAAGCGATGCTGCTAAGTGTTTAACATGATTGGTTGGGTACTATCAGACTTGAGTTCTGAAATTCTTGTTATCAAGGAGTTGATATGTAAGAATGAAGCAATTGGGGTATGCTCGTATAAGGACATGTTTAGTCCGAATCACATGGAGATGTGAACCCACGGTTAGTTGCAGTGAACCATTGAGGGCCACACAAGTAATAGCTTTCTAGATCCCGTTGAGAAGTTAAAATAGTTCAATGTGTTGAACGGCTTATAAATGAGTTTATAAGTTAAGAAAAATAGAAGTATGACTTCTATGAGAGAAATGTAACTTTTAATTTATGAATGTGTTCCTAAATTAAAAGTTGGCCAAATAAATAATGTATTTGAAAATTGTGATTTTCATAAACATTATTATGGACTAATTAAATTAATTCAAGTGTTGAAATAATTAAACACTAGTGGGCCTAGTAAAGTCCAAATAATTAAATTAATTCAAGTGTTGAATTAATTAAATAACATTGGCCTTGTAGAGCACAATTGGAAATAATTATTTAACTAGTGGGCTTGAGTAAAATCAAGTAAAGTTTAATTGGCCTCAAGTATGTTTGAGACATTTAAATTAAAGTCCATGTGCCTTGTAATTGTTACAAGCCCAAATAAGAATGCATGCTTGGGAGGTGAAGAGTTGGGGAATACTTTTTATTAAAAAATTGCATGGCATGCTAAAGTTGATCTCTACTTTTTCACACACCAAGACAACTCATTCATTCTTTCCCTCCCATACCCTTGGCCGAAAATTGCAACACATTTTCTCTCGAATTTCTCTCCATTTTTGGTTAAGGAATTCATATACTTCTCAAAGAAAAATCCTCCTACTTTTCTAGTGTAAAATAAGAGGGGATCTACCAAGTTTGGTGGTGGGCTTGATTTTGAAGAAGGGAGTCCAAGGAGGCTTGTAGATTGTCTTGCCTTTGAAGAGCTTAGTTGCTTGACAACTAAGTTGGTGCCAAACATCAATCTCAAGAGATTGATAGGTAAAATTTCTAAACACCCTATGAATTTCATAGTTTGTGTTTTTGTATATGTTACATGCTAGTACATGAGGTGTTCAAATTTTCATTAAATTTCGGTTTTCATGCCTTGAAAAGATTTTAAACTTCCGTTGCGCATTTGAACACCTAAAATCGATCCACTTTCAAGTGGTATCATGAGCTAAGGGTACTAGTTTGTGTAGTATATACATAATATTATATTGAGATTGATTTCTAACCGCATGAGAAATATTTTTTGCAACAAAACCGAGCCTTATTTTTGGGGAAATTTCGGGCAGCTTGTTGCTGCCCATTTCGGGCAGCAAGGGCAGCCCGAACAGCCTCTATCTTTTAAATAAATAAATAAAAAATTTGCATGTTGGCTGGAATTCGGCGCGGAGCTCTAGCGACGACGATGACGACTGGGGTTTTTAAAAGGTGTTTTGAAATATCAAAGTGTCATGGGCCTTGAGTTGTTGGGCCATTGGATGGCTAACATATTTGTGAAATTTAAATGAGCCAAAATGTTTTTGGTGAAAAATGATTTTTTGGGCCCTTAAGTTTAAATTTAAAAAAGTTGCAAATATTTTCTCCTGAAATAAATAATTGAAGTTGGACATTAATTATTTATAGTAAATTGTGATTTGCAAGAAATTCGGTTATAAATAAATTAATTAGAAAGTAGGCAAAGGTTTTTGTATACTTTGTTAATTTAGTTTATATCGTGGTGGTTAGTGATTGGATCAAGATATATAATATTGTATCAATTAATTATTGTGATAATTAATTGATGGTGTATGATATGTGATATTATGCATGAAGGATGATCAAAGCCCAAGCCCAATTTGCTAGGTGTATGCTAGGATATTTTGTGTTGAATGATTGTAATAATTATCAATTTATAAAGTGGGCTTGGTTTATGGTCTGTTCCCATCCCATGAGATGTATCTTGCCATGGATATTTATTTGTAAATATTAGTATAGTGGAAGATCAAGATTGGAAGATGGTGGTCTTGGTGATTATGAAGATCGAAAATATTGGAAGCATATGTAATAGTTGCATTTGCATCCCTTGCATTTCCATAGGATTGGACCTAGGCCCGTGTTTAGCTCACACGGGCCATTAGTATTGGGGCAGTTGATCATCCTTGTTTTGTTTACTGTTTATAATATATGCATGATATGTTATAAATAATGAGAATGTGCGTTATTATTATGATAATAACAAAGTTGCATGAATCCGATAAATATACGATCAAACATGGCGAGCTTTTAAATAAAATTAATGATGAGACCTTTCAAAATTAAAAACCCTCATTTTGAATAAGATTCAAAATTAATATCAAGCCCGAAAAGGGAAATTATAAATTTGTTTATAATTTCCATGTCTTCCATCGACAATGGGTGCATGATGAACGCTACCCGTGCTCGGGGCTCGGCTCATATTATCGGGGGGCCCTGGGTGCCGGAAAGCTGTGACATCCATTGACATGGTGATGTGAACTAAGTGGAATTCCCATGATTTCGGCTCATATTATTGAGGGAACTCATGGCGACCGTCCATTAAGGTTCAACATTGATGGGTAAGGCTTGACACGTAAAGATGAACTACATCATATTATTGGGTCCTAATCAAACGCAAGACAAAAGTTTACGTAGAGGGTTGCATGGTGATGCAATTGGAAACTACCTTTTAGCAATTTTGATTGACTGATATTATTCGGGATCATAATTCGCTAATTGGACCTTGCGTACCTACTGAGGAAAGGAGTTTTCCATTTTCACTAGAGGGTAGTGAAAATGTCAAAACAGTGGGAGCAAAAATTTATAAAGTAAAAGTCCATACTTTATATCTTACTAAATATTTTAAAATAGTCATTAACATTTATCTGTTTACTTTTCAGTACAATTTTGACAATGTCTTCGATTCGCAATCCGCTGTCTGCTATACTCAAAAAACACATATTAACCGGACCTAATTACCTCACTTGGCTAAGAAACCTGAAAATCGTCTTGAACTCGGAAAAGATTGCATATACACTGACTGAGTCGCCCCCTGTTGAGGCTCCGACTAGCTGTACTCCTGAGGAATTGCATACTTACAAGGATTGGTGTGACCATGACTTGAAAGCTAGGTGTTATATGCATGCTTCTATGAATGATGAGCTGCAGAGGCGTTTTGAGGATGCAAAGAATGCTGCTGACATTCATTTGCATCTCAAGGAGCTCTTTGTTGAGCAGACTCGACCTCTGATGTGAGGCCCGGGGCCGAAGAGGGCGGGGGGCGATCGCCGGTGCCATCAGTTGCACGGACAATGAGCGGCTCCTGGCAGACTTCTAGGTGGAGGGAACATGAATGAACCGACCCACATAGGAATGAGAGGGATTCCGAGACTGTTCAATGTAATGGACTGTACAGTTGAAGAGGGCTTAAAAGATTTGATTGGTACTACTCATATCACGAAGGTGCATCTTCTTTTCGGTAGCTCATCACATAAGAACTCCAAAGTTAAGCGTGCTGGACTTGGGGCAATTTTGGGATGGGTGACCTCCTGAGAAGTTTCCTAGGGTGCGTGTGAGTGAGGACATAAGCACGATGGAAAGACCCGTCTTGATACAGTGAGGACAGTCGTCGAATTTGGGGCGTTACAAGTGGTATCAGAGCCGACCTCTCTTAGTACGGTGTGGTTCGGGGACGAACCAAGCGGAAGCTGGTGGGCATGTGAGGCTCGGGGCCGAAGAGGGCGGGGGGTGATGGCCGGTGCCTTCAGTTGCACGGACAATGAGCGGCTCCTGGCAAGCTTCTAGGTGGTTGGAATATGAATGAACCGACCCACACAGGAATGAGAGCGATTCCGAGATTGTTCAATTTAATGGACTGTATAGTTGAAGAGAGCTTAAAAGATTTGATTGGTACTACTCATATCACGAAGGTGCATCTTCTTTTTGGTAGCTCATCACGTAAGAACTCCAAAGTTAAGCGTGCTTGACTTGGGGCAATTTTGGGATGGGTGACCTACTGGGAAGTTTCCTAGGGTGCGTGTGAGTGAGGACATAAGCACGCTGGAAAGACCCGTCTTGATACAGTGAGGACAATCGTCGAATCTGGGGCGTTACATCTGAGGCATGCTACCGTCAAGGAGCTGATCACTTTGCGCATGCGAGATGGGGCCTCAGTCCATGAGCATGGCCTAAAGATGATTGGGCTCGTGGACAAGCTCGTTGGCATGGATTTGATGTTGCTTTCGGAGCTGACCACCGACGTGTTGCTGTTGTCATTGCCTAGCTCATTTGATCCTTTTGTGGTGAACTTCAACATGAACAAGATGGAGCCGACCCTTGTAGAGTTGGTGAACATGATTGTGACATTTGAGTCCACCATCAAGAAAGAGAAGCCGGTTCTTTATGTGGGTTCTTCATCTGGTACGAAGACCGGTCCGCATGGGAAGGGAAAGAAGCGTTCTTTCCAACGTCCCAAGAAGAATGTGCCCTTGAAGAGGCAGACTCCGAGTCCCGCTGTGGTAGCCACACCAGTGAAGGCTGGCAAGACTGTTGACATCTGTAATCACTGCAAGAAGCCTGGACATTGGAGGCGTAATTGCAGGGAATATCTTGCCCAGAAAGGTTCTGGAAATGGTATGTTCTACATTGAAGTAAACATTTCAATTAAAATTACTTCTTGGGTATTGGATACCGGCTGTGGCTCACATCTCTGTAATGATTTGCAGGTGATGGGAAGAAGTAGGAGGCTCAGGGAATGTGAGACCTTCTTGAGGATGGGCAATGGAGCAAGAGTTGCTGCCAAAGCCATAGGAGATGTTTATTTACTTTTGAACAATGACTTTAAGTTGGTTTTAAGAGATGTTTTGTTTGTACCAGATTTGGTGAAAAAAATTGTTTCCATTTCTATGTTAGATAAAGATGGATTTTCTTGTTTATTTATCAAAGGTGTTTGCAACATTTACAAGAATGAATGTTTAATTGGTACTAAAGAACTTGAAAATGATTTCTACAACTTAAAATTGAAAGATATTCCACTTAACAATGTCCAAGCTATAACAACAACACACAAGCGCAAACAAGATACTCTAAATTTGGAAAAAGAATTTCTATTGGATAGAAAAGGGGAGATGATAGAACTCAAAGAGGTTCGAGAGACACCCACAATTATAGAACCCATACCCGAAGAGCCAAGAGCGGAGATACAAGCTCCTAGAAGATCCGAGAGAGTCTCGAGACCACCTATGAGTTATGGTCTGCTTCTTGAAGAAGGCCATGATGAGCCTAACCATGGATGTGATCTAAGGACTCTCAAGGAAGCGTTATCTGATGCCGATTCATCCAAGTGGCTTGAAGCGATGGAATCTGAGATGAATTCCATGCATTCGAACCAAGTGTGGATCTCGTGGATCCACCTGAGGGAATTGTTCCCATAGGGTGTAAATGGATTTACAAGAGGAAACTTGGGGCAGATGGGAAGGTATTGACCTTCAAGGCGCGATTGGTGGCAAAAGGATATACTCAGAGACAAGGAGTTGACTTTGAGAAAACCTTTTCACCAGTTGCAATGTTCAAGTCTATAAGGATATTTCTAGTCATAGCTGCATGGTATGACTATGAGATATGACAGATGGATGTCAAGACAGCCTTTCTTAATGGGAATATTACGGAAGAGATTTACATGTCTCAACCTGAAGGGTTTACATCTGTCGAAAGTGAGCATATGGTATGCAAACTTCAAAGATCCATTTATGGTCTAAAGCAGGCATTTAGGAGTTGGAACCTTAGATTCGATAGTACAATCAAAGAGTTTGGTCTTACTTAGAATCCTGAGTAACCCTGTGTGTATAAGAAGGTCAGTGGGAGTGATGTGACATTCCTGATGCTTTATGTTGATGACATTCTACTAATTGGGAATGATGTAGGGATGTTGCAATCAACTAAGATATGGTAAGCGAGTAAGTTCTCGATGCAGGACTTGGGAGAAGCATCTTTTATATTGGGAATACAGATCTATAGAGATAGATCAAGAAGATTGCTTGGTCCCACCCTAGTCCACATTTATTGATACCATCGTAAAGAGGTTCTCGATGGATGTGTCCAAGAGAGGACATCTACCAATGTTTCATGGCGTGTCCCTATCCAAGTCTATGTCTCCCAAGAATGATGCAGAGATAGCGGCGATGACAAGCATTCCTTATGCATCTGCGATTGGTAGCATCATGTATGGGATGATATCTACACGTCCTGATGTGGCTTTTGCACTAAGTGTAATGAGTAGATATCAATCGAACCCTGGTCTTCCACACTGGAAAAATGTGAAAGACATCCTCAAGTATTTGAGAAGGACCAATAAGTTGTTCTTATTCTATGGGGGTGGGGAACTGAAATTGAAAGGCTATACCGACTCTAGCTTCAAAAGCGATATCGAAGACTCGAAGTCAACCTCTGGATTCATATTCATGCTCAATGGTGCTGCTGTCTCTTGGAAGAGTTCCAAGCAAGACAGTACAACGGATTCCACCGCTGAGGCAGAATATATTGCTACATCAGCTGCAGCAGAGGAGGCTGTTTGAATAAGGAATTTCGTCCAAGAGTTGGGGGTCATTCCTAATGTAGTTTCTCCAGTCCCGGTTTTTTGTGACAACACGGGAGCTATTGCTCGAGCAAAGGATCCGAGATCTCATCAAAAGTCCAAACATATACTGAGAAAGTATTACATCCTCCGAGAGATAGTGGAAAGAGGAGATGTCACGATTGACAAAGTTGGCTCCACAGATAATGTTTCTGATCCGCAAACTAAGCCTTTACCTGGACCATTGTTCCAGAAGCATCCCGAATCGATGGGTTTGAAGCATATGGGTAGTTCGCTCTAGTGCAAGTGGGAGAATGTTAGAGTAGGTGCTCGTCGAGCCAAGTGTTGGCCGAGGGTTCATGTTTAAACTCTATGTGTAAACACTCTTTATTTTAATAATATTTGAATTTATTGTTTTGCACTTCTTTATCTGTATACCCATGCTAATTGCATAGATAAAGTCCTTGAATATACAAAGAGTAGAAAGAATATGAGATGCTCATATGATGAGTATCATGAAAATCATATTTAGAAAACTGTATATTCTAAACAGTTCCTAGTCGATTCAGCTGCCGCTAAGAAAGATATAGGCCGCTCTAGTTCGAGACTAGTATCTGCGATGTGAGTACCATGTTTCATTGGTAGGGTACATTGTGATGTCCGAGCATCCAGATAGGTGCTGCTTGTAGAGTGCACTGAACAAACCTCCATAAAGACTTTCCAAGTGGTTCTCACTTATCGAGTGGAAACGTCCTAGTTTATGGTTGTACACCATTAGTCCTTATGACCCGGGACAACATTGAGACTCTATGTGCTAGCACTACACTTTGACTTGTTTACCGACTCTCAAGGGGTCATCAGGTGGCTGGGTATTCTGTCGAAACATATAGGAGTCCATGAATTATAGTCGAATATTCACCGCTTATCTTCGGGTATGGATATCCTATGTGATATCATGTGCATGTAGTTTGAAATCTCTGATCAGAGTATGGTGGTAATTATGAAAGGGGTTTCATAGATTACACCATCGATGCAACTACGACATGACACATAGTATCGATTCATTAACAACTCTCGATATACCAATGGTTGTCGAATCGGTCGTGATATATGAGTTGAAGGGACCGTACTGTACGATAACCATAATTGAATGGTTCTTGCAGGCATTATCATTTGATACCTAGGAAATCATGTAAGCGATGCTACTAGGCGTTTAACATGATTGGTTGGGTACTATCAGACTTGAGTTCTGACATTCTTGTTATCAAGGAGTTGATAAGTAAGAATGGAGCAATTGGGGTATGCTCGTATAAGGACATGTTTAGTCCGAATCACATGGAGAGGTGAACCCACGGCTAGTTGTATCAATGAACCATTGAGGGCCACACAAGTACTAGCTTTCTAGATCCCGTTGAGAAGTTAAAATAGTTCAATGTGTTCAACGGCTTATAAATGAGTTTATAAGCGTAAGGAAAATAGAAGTATGACTTCTATGAGAAAAATGTAACTTTTAATTTATGAATGTGTTCCTAAATTAAAAGTTGGCCAAATAAATAATGTATTTGAAAATTGTGATTTTCATAAACATTATTATGGACTAAATTAAATTAATTCAAGTGTTGAATTAATTAAACACTAGTGGGCCTAGTAGAGTCCAAATAATTAAATAATTCAAGTGTTGAATTAATTAAATAACATTGGGCCTTGTAGAGCCCAATTGGAAATAATTATTTAACTAGTGAGCTTGAGTAAAATCAAGTAAAGTTTAATTGGGCTCAAATATGTTTGAGACAATTAAATTAAAGTACATGGACCTTGTAATTGTTACAAGCCCAAATAAGAATGCATTCTTGGGAGGTGAAGAGTTGGGGAATACTTGTTATTAAAAAATTGCATGGCATGCTATAGTTGGTCTCTACGTTTTCACACACCAAGACAACTCATTCACTCCTTCCCTCCCATACCCTTGGCCGAAAATTGCAACACATTTTATCTCCAATTTCTCTCCATTTTTGGTTAAGGAATTCATATACTTCTCAAAGAAAAATCCTCCTATTTTTCTAGAGCAAAATAAGAGGGGATCTACCAAGTTTGGTGGTGGGCTTGATTTTGAAGAAGGGAGTCCAAGGAGGCTTGTAGATTGTCTTGCCTTTGAAGAGCTTAGTTGCTTGACAACTAAGTTGGTGCCAAACATCAATCTCAAGAGATTGATAGGTAAAATTTCTAAACACTCTATGAATGTCGTGTTTTTTGTATATGTTACATGCTAGTACATGAGGTGTTCAAAATTTTCATTAAATTTTCGGGTTTCATACCTTGAAAAGATTTTTGAACTTCCGTTGCGCATTTGAACACCTAAAATCGATCCTCTTTCATTTTCCCCTCACGATATTCTCATTCTTACCGTTAGCACAAAACTGTTACCACATATTCGTAATGATGGAAACACGATCGTCGGACTCCCACTGGGACCATAATCCTCACGACGTCGCCCAAATTAACGAATTAATCACAATCACTTCACTTCCTTCAACATTTTACATTCATATCACTTTAGAAAAAATTATGTATAATCATAACATTTTTGTTTTCGAAACCAAGCATGCAACATGTCTTTTAAATGTCTTCTTTAAATCATAAAAATCCCTTGGACATTTAAAATCATAATTTAATCATGAACATTTCTTAAACATTTAAAAATAATCATAATATCATAAAGACAGCATTTAGGGCACCGCCATGACCTTTACTGATTTCTCGGTGTAAAAAAGGACCGTTTTACCCTTGGACTCGACATTTTCCGCTTTCGACTTTTTTTTTTTATTTCAAGATTCTAACATGTCCCAAATAATTATATAAGCTTACATGAATTTTTCCATAATTTTATTTAGCATGAATATTAGACTTTTTCATTTATCTTTAATTAATTGTTTTGTTGGTGTTTTAATCTCGAAAAAATCCCAAACATTAATATAACATTTCTAAATTCTAAATTTAGTCTTTTTATATTATTTTAGCCCTTATGGACCATGACGCGACCCCCGTGAGCCGTTTTCCAATTTTCATTAGTTTAAAACCCTATTTTGACACCTAAACTTCGACCCCGTTCGATTTTCACGAGTTACCCCCGAATCATGTCGACCCAAAACTTGACCCACATCTTAAACTATCCTACTGGACCCTTAGAACACTAAGAACCCAGCCCAACAACAAAAACAAGCCACCCCAAGACCCACCTATTCTGGCCGAGACTCCTAGTGGTGTAGGACTCTATGTTTTGCTCCCCATCCCTTGAACCAACGAGCTCAGCCCTTGCACCACCCCTCGTGCACCCTCCTATAACTCTAGTGTATCACCTCAACCCGTCCCTTGAACCCCAGACCAAGCCCCCAATGCTTGGAAGCAGCGCAAACCCTGCACCAATCTGTGCAGGGTTCTCGGGTGGAGTCCTAGCATGGCTAGGACTCTTCCCCAGCCCCTAACTTGAGTCCTAGCTTGGCTAGGACTCTAGCCCTGACCCATGCAGCCCGATCACCTTTACCCCCATTACAGCAGATTTCGATTCTTCCTGCCTTAATCCTATTGCTTTTGGTGAATCGTGTGTGTCTCTAAATAACATAAAACCTTTGTTTAAACTTAACTTGACATCATGGCAGCCCCCTAACATGCTTGAACAATTTAATGCAACCACAAATCATGAAACAAAAACTTATAAGTGCAATAATTTGAAATTCTGGAAAATAAGTCATGTACTTCATGCATCCAATAATTAAGACATTAATATGATATGATGGATGAGAAAAATAGATGTATGGCGTGCCTTTGCGTATTTAACGCACGATTTTACGTTGACAAATCGAAGAACGACGGAGAGAAGACGATGGCTTGAAACCTTTTGCAACTTTTGGACTTTTCTTAAAATTATTTTGTGTGTGTGTATCGTGAGGTTGGGAGAGGGGTGGGGAGAGTTTTTCAGAATTAAAAGAAGGTGGTCGATTGTTTGGAGGTGCAAAATTGAAGGGTTTTGCTTAATCAACACTTTAAATACTAATTAGTTTACTATTGGGTCTTAGGCCTAATAAGCCATTAAATTAGGCCCATTAGTCTAATTAGGATTTAAATAAAATATTTACAAAGTTTTTTGTTAAATAAATTTGTGAATTTACTAGCCGGGTTTGCCAAAAAGCTCTTATTTTAGTTGGAAAACCAACACCGATAAAATTTACGTCCCGGCGTATAAAATCACCTCAAAACCCCTTATTTTCAAAAATATGAAAAATCATCAACCGCTATTTTAAATAATTAAAAATAACTATTTAATAAAAACATTTTAAGTTACAGCCCTCGGTTCCCGTTCCTCGATCGTCACTTGAATATTCCTTAAAATACAATTTTAATGCAACCATGTAGAAAAATATAATTTAAACATATCAATATGCACTACATAAATAGTTCATGCAATTAGAACATTTAATTAAAATACAAAAGAATTTAATAATTACATGCACGTGGTTTGCGTGGACCTTAAAATTTTCGGGACGTTACATGAAATGCATGTATACATGGTTTATACTTGGAATATAATTCTCACCGGAGTTATCCGGCTGTTGTTGTGTTTGTATGTGTGCATAACAACAGGTGAGACATGATCAGGGTCACGAAGAGGATGAGATATTACAGATTAGCGTGGAGATTCAGGCCCAGAAGTAGATTAGAGTTCAACACTGATATATGTAGCTGAACCTAGTTTGATTTGATTGTATCCAGTACAGGACTTGTACGTTTTATATGTATATCAGATTGATTTACATTACGTTTCCGCATTTGTATTTAAAAAAAAATTAGACCCTGTTTATTATAGTTGATTAAATTATTCCCAAAGATGATTAAGAAACGAATTAGCGTCCGGGTCCCCACATGAATGGTCAGACACGAGGAACAGTGGATGCAGCGGCTGGTGGCATGATCATTGTCAAATCTCCTGAGCAAGCTTAGCTAACAGTGGCCGTCTGAAAGGGCAGAAGTAAAGAGGACAGCTGGAGTTTATACTGTGGATCCTATTATGTCACTCACTGCCCTGGTATCTGCACTGAACACACAAATAATAGCAATGAATAATATGAGCACATCAGAGATTGAGGGTCCATCGATTGTTGCTGAATAACCATCTCTTCCTGAAGAAGACCAGTATATCAACAACATAAATTTTTGTGGATTTGGAGGATATCGAGGTAACCCTCCCCCTAATACTTATCATCCAGGTTTGAGAAATCATGAAATTTTTTCATATACAAATAATAAGAATGTGTTGAATCCTCTACCGGGATTCAATGTTTCAAAGGGAAGGAAAGCCATCGTTTGAGGATTTAGTAGGGACGTTTGTTGCTGAATTTGGAAAAAAGATGCGAGGACTGAGTCTCGTCTTGACAATATGGAGATTCACATAGGAAATATGGGTGCCATGATGAAATCTTTGGAGACGCAAATCGGACAACTGGCTAACGCATTGAGGGATCAGAACAGAGGTTAATTTCCTAGTAACACAGAAGTTAATCCAAAAGAGTAGTGCAAAGCAGTCACTTTGGGGAGTAGAAAAGAATTGGAGGTACAAAGTCCCAAGCAGAAGGTAGAAAGTGAAAAGATAGTTGAAGAGAGTGAGTCTGAGGGTAGAAATGAGAACAAGACAGAGGAGTCTCAAGATGAAGTTGAACGACCTCCAATATTGAAGTCGACCCTTCCGTACCCTCAGAGGTTCAAAAAGAAGAATTTGGATGATCAGTTTTCAAAATTCTTAGAGATCTTTAAGAAGATACACGTCAACATACCATTTGTTGATGCTTTGGAGAAAATGCCTAATTATGAAATATTTATTAAAGATGAGATGTCTAAGAAGAGGAAGCTGCAGGAGTATGAGACTGTGAAGTTGACAGAGGAGTGTAGTGTCATTCTGCAAAAGAAGCTGCCAAAAAAATTAAAAGATCCATGAAGTTTTACTATTCCATGATTTATTGGTGGTTCTCACTGTAGTAGAGCTTTATGTGATTTAGGAGCAAGTATTAATCTAATACCATTTTCTATTTACAGGGAATTGGAGCTTGGAGAGGTCAAACCAACCACTATCACCTTACAGCTTGCAGAAATAAGTCTCACGTATCCACGTGGAATCGTTGAGGATGTACTGGTAAAAGTGGATAAATTTATTTTTCTTGCTGATTTTGTGATTTTAGATATGGAAGAGGATCGTGGTACCCCATTATCCTTTGGGAGACCTTTCCTGGCGACTGGAAGGGAATTGATAGATGTGTACAAGGGTGAACTCACCTTGAGAGTTGGTGGAGAAGCAGTCATTTTTAATATCTAGCATGCCATGAAGGGATCAAATAAGGTAAGTACTTGTAAAAGCATTGATGTTTTCGACTCATGTGTATCTCTTGATTGTGCAGGAACTAGGTATCCTTTGGAGAATTTTTTGATAGGTGTTGCAGGAACTGCTAATGAAGATGATTGGAAAGTGAAAGAACAACTTGTGGCTCTCGATGGATTGCAGAATGAAAGAAAAAATATGCACCACTTAAGAAGTTGACCGTAGATGAAAAAACTGAGGTAATACCTGTTAGAGTAGGTGCCCGTCGAGCCAAATCTTGGCCGAGTGTTCACAATGAAACTTTATGTATGAACAGTCTTTATTTTAATAATATTTGAATTTATTGTTTTGGCACTTATTTATCTGTATAGCCATGCCAATTGCATAGATAAAGTCCTAAAAATATACAAACAGTAGAAAGAATATGAGATGATCATATGATGAGTATCATGAAAATCATATTTAGAATACTGTATATTCTAAACAGTTCCTAGTCGATTCAGTCGTCGCTAAGAAGGATAAATGCCGTTCGAGTTCGAGACTAGTATCTGCAATGTGAGTACCATGTTTCATTGGTAGGGGACATTGTGATGTCCGAGCATGCAGATAGGTGCTCTTTGTAGAGTGCACTGAACAACCCTCCATAAAGGACTTTCCAAGTGGTTCCCACTTATCGAGTGGAAACGTTCTACTTTATGGTTGTACACCATTAGTCCTTATGACCCGGGACAACATTGAGACTTTATATGCGAGCATTACTGTGGGGACCCGGACGCTAATTCATGTCTTAATCATTATTAATATCAAATATAACAATTAAGAAAAGTGGGACTAAATTTTTTTTAAATATAAATGCGGAAACGTAATAGTAATCTATCTGATATACATGTGAATATAAAAATACAGGTCATGTACTACATGTCTCTATCTCAACTAGGTTCAATATCTATACATCCAGTGCTGAATCCAATTCTGCTTCTAGGCCCGGATCACCGCGCTAAATATAATCTCTCATCCTCTTCCTGATCCTGATCCTGTCCCACCTGTTGTCAAGCACACATACAAACAAGACAACAGCCGGATAATCCAGTGAGAATTATATTCCCAGTATAAACAATGTAAGCATGCAATCATATAAAACATGTATAAAAGCATGAAACACATATCAATAACATGTATCCAATCTGAAAGACATGAATCGATATAAAACTATAAATCAAACTCTAGACTCATCATATCAGACTCGACTCATTTCTAATCTAGGGATCCCGATCTGAATAAGAACGCAACGTTCTCCCATCTACTTTATGAAAGCGGACCGGTTACGGTGGCCGGAAGCGCAACGGAAGTCAAAAATTTTAATTTTACAAGCAAAATTTCGGCCACCTAGTATAGTGTGTAATATTTACAAAATAATCACATACATAGGATGTTTAGAGATTTACCTATCAACCTCACAAGATTGATGAATGGCACCAACTTTGTTGTAAACAACAAAGCTCTTCTTTGGTAGGCAAATCTACAAGCTCCTCCTTCTTTCCTTCAAGAAATAAGGCCCACCACTAGCAAGGCAAACCCCCTCAAGTTTTGCACTAGAAAAACTTAAGGATTTTTCAAAGAGAAGATTTTATTCTCCAAGAAATGAAGAACAAAAATGGAAGAAAAATGGGAGAGAAAATGGAAGGGAATTTTCGGCCAACAACATGGAATGAGGGAGGGAAGACTTGTCTTGGGTGTGTGAAAAAGTTGTCCCTCAAAAGTTGCATGCTTTTGAATTTTTTAATAAAAAGTATTCAAAGTCTCTTCACCTCCCAAGCATGCAAACCCTTGCATGTCATGTATATAATATGGTTTTTAACACATTAAAAACCATGGACTAAATTTTTAATTATCTCAAACATATTTGAGATTAATTAAATACTACTTGAATTTATTCAAGTCCCACTAGTTAAATAATTATTTTAATTGAGCTCTACAAGACTCAATATTATTTAATTAATCCAACACTTGAATTAATTTAATTATTTGGACTCTACTAGGCCCACTAGTGATTAATTAATTCAACACTTGAATTAATTTAATTTAGTCCACAATAATGTTTATGAAAATCACAATTTTCAACTACATTATTTACTTGGCCAAATTTTAATCATAGGAACACTTCCATAAATTAAAATTTATATTTCTCTCTTAGAAGTCATACTTCTATTTTTCTTTACGCTTATAAACACATTTATAAGCCGTTCAACACATTGAACTATTTTACTTCTCATCGTGATTTACAAAGCCAGTACTTGTGTGGCCCTCAATGGTTCATTGATACAACTAGCCGTGGGTTCACATCTCTATGTGATTCGGACTAAACACGTCCTTATTCGAGCATACCCCAATTGTTCCATTCTTACTTATCAACTCCTTGATAGTAAGAACGTCAGAACTCAAGTCTGATAGTACCCAACCAATCACGTTAAACGCCTAGCAGCATCGCTTACGTGATTCCCTAGGTATCACATGATAGTGCCTGCAAGAACCATTCAATTATGGTTAGCGTACAGTACGGTCCCTTCAACTCATATATCCCGACCGATTCGACAACTATTGGTTTATCGAGAGTTGTCAATGAATCGATACTATGTGTCATGTTGTGGTTGCATCGATGGTGTAATCTATGAAACCCCTTTCATAATTACCACCATACTCTGATCAGAGATTTCAACCCACACATACATGAAAAACACATAGGATATCCATACCCGTAGGTAAGCGGTGAATCCCCGGCTACAATGCATCGACTCCTATATGTTTCGCCGTAACACCCAACCTTGCCACCTGATGACCCCATAAGAGTCGGTAAACAAGTCAAAGTGAAACGCTAGCACATAGAGTCTCAATGTTGTCCCGGGTCGTAAGGACTAATGGTGTACAACCATAAACTAGGACGTTTCCACTCGATAAGTGAGAACCACTTGGAAAGTCCTTTATAGAGGGTTGTTCAGTGCACTCTACCAGGAGCACCTATCTGCATGCTAGGACATCACAATGTCCCCTACCAATGAAACATGGTACTCACATCGCAGATACTAGTCTCTAACTCGAGCGGCCTATATCCTTCTTAGTGGCGGCTGAATCGACTAGGAACAGTTTAGAATATACAGTATTACAAATATGAGTTTCATGATACTCATCATATGAGCATCTCATATTCTTTCTACTATTTGTATATTCAAGGACTTTATCTATGCAACTAGCATGGGTATAAAGATAAAGATGCGCCAAATTAATAAATTCAAATATTATTAAAATAAAGATCGTTTATACAAAGAGTTTCATCGTGAACAGCCGGCCAACACTTGGCTCGACGTGCACCTACTCTAACAATCTCCCACTTGCACTAGAGCCAACTACCCATATCCTTCAGACCCATTGATTCGCGATGCTTCTCGAATGATGGTCCTGGTAAAGGCTTAGTTAGTGGATCAGCAACATTATCTGTGGAGCCGACTTTGTCAATCGTGACATCTCCTCTTTCCACGATCTCTCTGAGGATGTGGTACTTTCTCAATACGTGTTTGGACTTCTGATGAGACCTTGGCTCCTTCGCCTGAGCTATGGCTCCCGTGTTGTCACACATCACCGGGATAGGAGCAACTCCATTAGGAATGACGCCCAACTCTTGGACGAAATTCCTAATCCAAACAGCCTCCTTTGCTGCAGCCGATGCAGCAATGTATTCTGCCTCAGTGGTGGAATCCGCAGTACTGTCTTGCTTGGAACTCTTCCAAGAGACAGCACCACCATTGAGCATGAATATGAATCCGGAGGTTGATTTATAGTCATCAACATCGCTTTGGAAGCTAGAGTCGGTATAGCCTTCCAATTTCAGTTCTCCACCCCCATAGACCAAAAACAACTTATTGGTCCTTCTCAAATACCTGAGGATGTCTTTCATAGCTTTCCAGTGTGGAAGACCAGGGTTGGATTGATATCTACTCACTACACTTAGTGCAAATGCCACGTCAGGACGTGTAGATATCATCCCATACATGATACTACCAATAGCCGAAGCATACGGAATTCGTGTCATCGCCGCTATCTCTGCATTAGTCTTGGGAGACATAGACTTGGATAGGGACACACCATGACACATTGGTAGATGTCCTCTCTTGGACTCATCCATCGAGAACCGCTTCACGATGGTATCAATGTATGTGGACTGGGTGAGACCAAGCAATCTTCTTGATCTATCTCTATAGATCTGTATTCCCAATACAAAAGATGCTTCACCCAAGTCCTGGATTGAGAACTTACTTGCTAACCATATCTTTGTTGATTGCAACATTCCTACATCATTCCCAATGAGTAGAATGTCATCAACATAAAGAACAAGGAATGTCACAGCACTCCCACTGACCTTCTTATACATACAGGGTTCCTCAGGATTCTTAGTAAAACCAAACTCTTTGATTGTACTATCGAATCTGAGGTTCCAGCTCCTCGATGCCTGCTTAAGACCATAAATAGATCTTTGAAGTTTGCATACCATATGCTCACTTCCGATAGATGTAAACCCTTCAGGTTGATACATGTAAATCTCTTCCTTAATATACCCATTAAGGAAGGCTGTCTTCACATCCATCTGCCATATCTCATAGTCATACCATGCAGCTATGGCTAGCAATATCCTAATGGACTTGAACATCGCAACTGGAGAAAAGGTTTCCTCATAGTCAACACCTTGCCTTTGAGTATACCCTTTTGCTACCAATCGCGCTTTGAAGGTCAATACCTTCCCATCCGCCCCAAGTTTCCTCTTGTAAATCCATTTACATCCTATGGGAACAGTTCCCTCAGGTGGATCCACAAGATTCCACACTTGGTTCGAATGCATGGAATTCATCTCAGATTCCATTGCTTCAAGCCACTTGGATGAATCAGCATCCGATAACGCTTCCTTGAAGGTCCTTGGATCACATCCAAGATTAGGCTCATCATGGCCCTCTTCAAGAAGCAGACCATACATCATAGGTGGTCTCGAGATCCTCTCGGATCTCCTAGGAGCTTGTATCTCCTCACTTAGCTCATTGGGTGTGGGTTCTACAACTGTGGGTGCCTCTCGAACCTCTTCGAGTTCTATCATCTCGCCTTTTCTATCCAATAGAAATTCCTTTTCCAAAAAGGTTGCGTTCCTAGAAACAAACACCTTTGTTTCTTGGGGATGATAGAAACAATATCCAACGGAATTCCTTGGATATCCCACAAAGTAGCATAAAATGGATCGACTATCCAATTTATCTCCCACTGTCTGCTTCACATAAGCAGGGCACCCCCATATTCTAAGATAAGAATACTTGGGAGGCTTACCCATCCATATCTCATATGGAGTCTTGTCAACTGCCTTTGTATGGACATTGTTCAACAACAGTGCCGCTGTTTCAAGCGCATATCCCCAAAAGGATGGCGGCAACTCCGTGAACCCCATCATAGACCGAACCATGTCCATCAAAGTCCGGTTACGACGCTCCGAAACACCATTCAACTGCGGTGTAGCGGGCGGAGTCCACTGCGAGAGAATCCCATTCTCTCTAAGATACTCTTGGAACTCGGCACTCAAGTACTCACCACCTCGATCCGATCGAAGTGTCTTGATGCTTCGTCCCAATTGTTTGTCTACTTCACTTCTGAATTCTTTGAACCTTTCAAAGGCTTCAGACTTGTATTTCATCAAATACACATACCCATACCTCGAAAAGTCATCGGTAAAGGTGATGAAGTAGGAATGTCCATGCTTAGTGGTGATGCTAAGCGGACCGCACACATCGGTATGGATCAAATCCAATAACCCTTTGGCTCGCTCCGCATGGCCCTTAAAGGGAATTTTGGTCATCTTTCCTTTTAGACAGGATTCACAAGTCGTGAGAGCATTAATATCGGACATATCAAACATGCCAACTCCCACTAGCTTGTTCATCCTTCTTAGGGAAATATGACCTAATCGAGCATGCCATAATTGTGCCGAATTAAGAGTATCTTGTTTGCGCATATTTGTTGTTGTTATCGTTTGGACATTGTTAAGTGGAATATCTTTTAATTTTAAGGTGTAGAGATTGTTTTCAAGTTCACCGGTACCAACTAAACATTCATTCTTGTAAATATTGCAAACACCTTTGCCAAATAAACAAGAAAATCCATCAATATCAAGCATAGGAATGGAAATAATGTTTTTAATCAAGTCTGGTACAAATAAAACATCTCTCAAAACCAAATTAAAATCATTGTTCAAACATAAATAAACATCTCCCACAGCCTTGGCAGCAACCCTTGCTCCATTGCCCATCCTCAAGAAGGTCTCACCTTCCCTGAGCTTCCTACTTCTTCCCATCACCTGCAAATCATTACAGAGATGTGAGCCACAGCCGGTATCCAATACCCAAGAAGTAGAGTTAATGGAGATATTTACTTCAATGTAGAACATACCTTTGCCAGAACCCTTCTGAGCAAGATATTCCCTGCAGTTACGCCTCCAATGTCCAGGCTTCTTGCAGTGGTGACAGATGTCAATTGTCTTCTCAGCCTTGACTGGCGCGGCTGCCACTACGGGACTCGGACTCTGCCTCTTCAAGGGCACGCTCTTCTTGGTGCGCTGGAAAGAACGCTTCTTTCCCTTCCCATGTGGACCGGTCTTCGTGCCAGATGAAGAGCCCACATAAAGAACCGGCTTCTCCTTCTTGATTGTGGACTCAAAGGTCACAAGCATGTTCACCAACTCTTCAAGGCTGGGCTCAAGCTTGTTCATATTGAAGTTCACAACAAAAGGATCGAAAGAGCTAGGCAGTGACAACAGCAACACATCCGTGGTCAACTCCGATGGCAAGATCAAATCCATGCCAACGAGCTTATCCACGAGCCCAATCAACTTTAGGCCATGCTCATGGACCGAAGTCCCATCTCGCATGCGTAAAGTGATGAGCTCCTTTACTGTGGCATGCCTCAAAGGCCGAGTCTGCTCACCGAAGAGCTCCTTGAGGTGCATATGAATGTCAGCGGCATTCTTTGCATCCTCGAATCACCTTTACAGCTCATCGTTCATCGAAGCCTGCATATAACACTTGGCCTTCAAGTCATGGTCGCACCAATCCTTGTAGGTCTGCAATTCCTTGGGACTGCAGTCAGTCGGAGCCTCATCAAGGGGCGACTCAGTCAGTGTGTATGCGATTTTCTCCGAGTTTAAGACAATCTTTAAATTTCTTAGCCAAGTGATATAGTTTGGTCCGGTTAGAACGTGTTTTTCGAGAATTACGGAAAACGGGTTGCGAATTGATGACATTGTCACAGATTTGTACTGAAAAGTAAAACAGATAAATGTTAATGACTATTTTAAAATATTTAATAAGATATAAAGTTTGGACTTTTACTTTATAAATTATCGCTCCCACTGTTTTGACATTTTCACTACCCTCTAGTGAAAACGGGAAACACTTTCCTCAGTAGGTACGTAAGGTCCAATCAGCGAATTGTGATCCCGAATAATATCGGCCATCACAATTCCTAAAAGGTAGTTTCCAATTGCATCACCATGCAACCCTCTAAGTAAACTTTTGTCTCACGTTTGATTAGGACCCAATAATATGACGTCGTTCATCTTCACGTGTCAAGCCTAACCCATCGATATTGAACCTTAATGGGCGGTCGCCATGAGTTCCCTCAATAATATGAGCCGAAATCATGGGAGTTCCACGTAGTTCACATCACTATGTCAATGGATGTCACAGCTTTCCGGCACCCAGGGCCCCCTCAATAATATGAGCCGAGCCCCGAGTACGGGTAGCGTTCATCATGCATCCATTGTCGATGGAAGACAAGGAAATTATAAACAAATTTATAATTCCTCTTTTCGGACTTGATATTAATTTTGAATCTTATTCAAAATGAGGGTTTTTAATTTTGAAAGGTCTCATCATTAATTTTATTTTAAAAGCTCGCCATGTTTGATCGTATGTTTGCCGGATTCATGCAACTTTGTTATTATCATAATAATAACGCACATACTCATTATTTATAACATATCATGCATATATTATAAATAGAAAACAGTACAAGGATGATCAATTGCCCCAAAACTAATGGCCCGTGTGAGCTAAACACGGGCCTAGGTCCAATCCTAGGGTAAATGCAAGGGATGCAATGCAACTACATTATTACATTAGCATCCAATATTACATGTCTTCGATCTTCATAATCACCAAGGCCACCATCTTCCAATCTTGATCTTCCACTATTCTAATATTTACAATTAAATATCCATGGCACATAGGGATACATCTCATGGGGTGGGAACAGGCCATAAACCAAGCCCACTTTAAATTGATAATTATTACAATCATTCAACACAAATATCCTAGCATACACCTAGCAAATTGGGCTTGGGCTTTTGATCATCCTTCATGCATAATATCACATATCATACACCATCAATTAATTATCACTATAATTAATTGATCCAATATTATATATCTTGATCCAATCACTAACCGCCACAATTATAAATTAAATTAACAAAGTATACAAACACCTTTGTCTACTTTCAAATTAATTTATTTATAATCGAATTTCTTGTAAATCACAATTTACTATAAATAATTAAAGTCCAACTTCAATTATTTATTTTATGAGAAAATATGTGCAACAATTGTAAATTTAAACTTAAGGGCCCAAAAACCATTTTTCACCAAAAATATTTTGGCCCATTTAAATTTCACAAATTATGTTGTCCATCCAATGGCCCAACATCTCAAGGCCCATGGCACTAAGATTCTCCAAAACACTTTTGGAAACCCTAGCCGTCATCGCCGTCGCCGGAGTTCCGTCGCCGGATTCCGGCAACACACAAAAAAATTTTATTTTTTTTAAATTTAAAAACGAAGCATTTGGGCAGCCCGAGCTGCCCGAAATAGAGGGGCTGCCCGAAAAATATATATATATTTTTTTTGTTTTTCAAATTTTCGGCCTTCTCATTTCTTGCACCAAAAATTTCTCAAGCGGTTAGAAATCGATCTCAACATAATATTATGCAAATATTACACAAAAACCGTAACCTTAGCTCGGATATCACTTGAAAGCGGACCGGTTACGGTGGCCGGAAACGCAACGGAAGTCAAAAATTTTAATTTTACAAGCAAAATTTCGGCCACCTAGTATAGTGTGTAATATTTACAAAATAATCACATACATAGGATGTTTAGAGATTTACCTATCAACCTCACAAGATTGATGAATGGCACCAACTTTGTTGTAAACAACAAAGCTCTTCTTTGGTAGGCAAATCTACAAGCTCCTCCTTCTTTCCTTCGAGAAATAAGGCCCACCACTAGCAAGGCAAACCCCCTCAAGTTTTGCACTAGAAAAACTTAAGGAATTTTCAAAGAGAAGATTTTATTCTCCAAGAAATGAAGAACAAAAATGGAAGAAAAATGGGAGAGAAAATGGAAGGGAATTTTCGGCCAACAACATGGAATGAGGGAGGGAAGACTTGTCTTGGGTGTGTGAAAAAGTTGTCCCTCAAAAGTTGCATGCTTTTGAATTTTTTAATAAAAAGTATTCAAAGTCTCTTCACCTCCCAAGCATGCAAACCCTTGCATGTCATGTATATAATATGGTTTTTAACACATTAAAAACCATGGACTAAATTTTTAATTATCTCAAACATATTTGAGATTAATTAAATACTACTTGAATTTATTCAAGTCCCACTAGTTAAATAATTATTTTAATTGAGCTCTACAAGACTCAATATTATTTAATTAATCCAACACTTGAATTAATTTAATTATTTGGACTCTACTAGGCCCACTAGTGATTAATTAATTCAACACTTGAATTAATTTAATTTAGTCCACAATAATGTTTATGAAAATCACAATTTTCAACTACATTATTTACTTGGCCAAATTTTAATCTTAGGAACACTTCCATAAATTAAAATTTATATTTCTCTCTTAGAAGTCATACTTCTATTTTTCTTTACGCTTATAAACACATTTATAAGCCGTTCAACACATTGAACTATTTTACTTCTCATCGGGATTTACAAAGCCAGTACTTGTGTGGCCCTCAATGGTTCATTGATACAACTAGCCGTGGGTTCACATCTCTATGTGATTCGGACTAAACATGTCCTTATTCGAGCATACCCCAATTGCTCCATTCTTACTTATCAACTCCTTGATAGTAAGAACGTCAAAACTCAAGTCTGATAGTACCCAACCAATCACGTTAAACGCCTAGCAGCATCGCTTACGTGATTCCCTAGGTATCACATGATAGTGTCTGCAAGAACCATTCAATTATGGTTAGCGTACAGTACGGTCCCTTCAACTCATATATCCCGACCGATTCGACAACTATTGGTTTATCGAGAGTTGTCAATGAATCGATACTATGTGTCATGTTGTGGTTGCATCGATGGTGTAATCTATGAAACCCCTTTCATAATTACCACCATACTCTGATCAGAGATTTCAACCCACACATACATGAAAAACACATAGGATATCCATACCCGTAGGTAAGCGGTGAATCCCCGGCTACAATGCATCGACTCCTATATGTTTCGCCGTAACACCCAACCTTGCCACCTGATGACCCCATAAGAGTCGGTAAACAAGTCAAAGTGAAACGCTAGCACATAGAGTCTCAATGTTATCCCGGGTCGTAAGGACTAATGGTGTACAACCATAAACTAGGACGTTTCCACTCGATAAGTGAGAACCACTTGGAAAGTCCTTTATAGAGGGTTGTTCAGTGCACTCTACCAGGAGCACCTATCTGCATGCTAGGACATCACAATGTCCCCTACCAATGAAACATGGTACTCACATCGCAGATACTAGTCTCTAACTCGAGCGGCCTATATCCTTCTTAGTGGCGGCTGAATCGACTAGGAACAGTTTAGAATATACAGTATTACAAATATGAGTTTCATGATACTCATCATATGAGCATCTCATATTCTTTCTACTATTTGTATATTCAAGGACTTTATCTATGCAACTAGCATGGGTATAAAGATAAAGATGCGCCAAATTAATAAATTCAAATATTATTAAAATAAAGATCGTTTATACAAAGAGTTTCATCGTGAACAGCCGGCCAACACTTGGCTCGACGTGCACTTACTCTAACACTTTACCCTAGCTAGATGGTAGTACGTTCTTAGTCCCAAACTTTGGCGGTCTATATTGAAGATCTGCAGTAGGAGTCGGTCTTCTCCTCAGTCTATCAATATATATCCAACAGTCCACTGACTTGGCGGTTCTGCCATGGCGGTTCTGCCAGAGACTAGGCGGATCTGCCCAACTTTAACTTATGCTTTGCTATAAATCGATAGAGTAAGCATATCAATATCAGGCATTGCAAATATCAAATGCAATAATCATTCAGTATGTGATTTTGGGAAACTCAAGTCAAATCTAACTCGAGTAGTGCAATACCGAATCAACATTTATTTATACCTATCTCTTCTCGGTCTGACGAAGTCGAAGTCTCGAAGTCAAATCTGTCCATATCCAATCTGACATGACAATATCGAATAGACACAATATCAATATACAACTCATTCAAGACCTGTTCTGATCAATACTCAATTCAAGACATAATCTGATCAATGTCAACGATATAACGATACAATCGAAATCAATACTGAATCTGATCGAAGTCAATCTACTGATGTTTCGGTGGCATAACAATACAATCTTGATAACCCCGTCAATCTCAACATCACAGATATAATAATACAACTCATAATCGATATCAATACGAATCATAATCTCAATTCTATACAGTCTCACAATACCGGCAATACAATATCAGTATATTCGAATCAACAACTCATCTGATCCAAATATGAATAATGTCAATATACCCAGCAATAAAATATCAATCCCCACACCTCATAATCGATAACAACACAATACTAATATCACATCGGTCTAATCACAATCAAATCAACTCTCAAAATTCATAACAATTGTATAAACAGTCTGTTCTTTGATCCGATTTAAATTATACAATGTCTGATATCGCAAGAACAACATATATGGATCATATATGATTCTGGCAGTATCATAATTTCAAACCATATCAAAACTTAATAAAACTTACATCCTGTTGTAGCTGTCGTCGCTAGGAACTCGGTGCCGTACTCAGATTCAAACTTGAATGGACAGATTCTACAAAATCCTAACTTGAAACCCAAGGTGAAGTTTGAAGGGATTTTCAGAGGATTTCCTTAGATTCTTGCGTGTGAATTGCTGAGTAATAACAATATATATCCCAATGCATGACAAGAAAACGTGGCTCAATATTCATGCTGCACGTCTCGCGCTCGGGCGGTCACAAGTTACCGCTCGGGCGCGGAAGTTTCTGTCAAGCTACTCAGCTGCACATCTACTGGCGCTCGGGCGGTAATATTCTACCGCTCAGGTGCCAAACATTCTGTCCAAGAAGTAAACTCATGGTGCATTGGCGCTTGGGTGGTTCTTTTCTACCGCTTGGGCGCAAGATGTTTGGTCCGACATCTTGGCTCGGGCGCGAGATGTTCGATCTAACATCTTGGCTTATAATGTAACGATGCCTTGCTTCTTCATTTGAGTTCCTATAACCTCAATTCTGTCAATTAATCAACGTCTGATTACAGTCATTAAATCTCGGGCATTACAATTACACTTTGACTTGTTTGCCGACTCTAATGGGGTCGTCAGGTGGCAAGGTTGGGTGTTTTGTTAAAACATATAGTAGTCGATGCATTGTTGTCGGAGATTCACCTCTTACCTTCGGGTATGGATATCTCATGTGTATGTAGTATGAAATCTCTGATCAGAGTATGGTGGTAATAATGAAAGGGGTTTCATATATTACACAATCGATGCAACTACGACATGACACATAGTATCGATTCATTGACAACTCTCGATATACCAATGGTTTTCGAATCGGTCGAGATATATAAGTTAAAGGGATCGTACTGTACGCTAACCATAATTGAATGATTCTTGCAGGCACTATCATTTGATACCTAGGGAATCATGTAAGCGATGCTGCTAGACGTTTAACATGATTGGTTGGGTACTATCACACTTGAGTTCTGACGTTTTTGTTATCAAGGAGTTGATATTTAAGAATGGAGCAATTGAGATATGCTCGTATAAGGACATGTTTAGTCCGAATCACATGGAGATGTGAACCCACGGCTAGTTCTGTCAATGAACAATTGAGGGCCACACAAGTACTAGCTTTTTAGATCCCGTTGAGTAGTAAAATATTTCAATGTGTTGAACTGTTTATAAAGGAGTTTATAAGCTTAAGGAATAATAGAAGTATGACTTCTATAAAGGGAATGTAACTTTTAATTTGAGGAAGTGTTCCTAAATTAAAAGTTGGCCAAACAAATAATGTATTTGAAAATTGTGATTTTCATAAACATTATTATGGACTAAATTAAATTAATTCAAGTGTTGAATTAGTTAAACACTAGTGGACCTAGTAGAGTCCAAATAATTAAATTAATTCAAGTGTTGGATTAATTAAATACATTGGGCCTTGTAGAGCCCAATTAGAAATAATTATTAAACTAGTGGGCTTGAGTAAAATCAAGTAAAGGTTAAATGGTCTCAAATGTGTTTGAGACAATTTAAATAAAAGTCCATGGGCCTTGTAATTGTTACAAGCCCAAGTAAAAAGCATGCTAGGAAGGTGAAGGGTTGGAGCCACTTTTCATTAAACATTGCATGACATGCTCATGCACTATATCACTTTTTCACAAACCAAGAAAATTTCCTCCTTCTCTCCTCCCCACCCCTTTGGCCGAAATTTTGGCTTCAAAATTCTCCCCTATTTTGTTCTTCAATTGTTGAAGAAAAGATTCCCTTCTCAAAGAAAAATGCCTTACATTTTCTAGTGCAAGTGTAAGGTGGATTTAGCTTGTTGGTGGTGGGTTTGATTTTGAAGAAAGGAGTACAAGAGCAAGGAGAACAAGGAAAGCTGTTAGATGGTCTTGTCATTGAAGAGCTTAGTTGTTTGACAACTAAGTTGGAGCCATAACATCAATCCTTGTGATTGATAGGTAAAAACTATATACACCCTATGTATGACATTTTGGTGTTTTCGTATTTGCTATACATCATAGGATTAGGGTGCTCGGTTTTCTTGATACAAAAATTATTTTGAAACTTCCATTGCGCATACGGGCACCTTAATAGATCCCCTTTCAATACCATCTTTCCATGACTTGAAGGGAACTATTAAGCCAGCTCTGCTATGCATTTTTAGGTGAGAAGTCTGAAAGAGGATTGATTAAGGTGCCCGAAAGCGCAACGGAAGTTTCAAAATGTTTTTCAAGACAAAAATCGAGCACCTTAATGTACTAGTGTGTAGCATATACGAAAAACACAAAATGTCATACATAGGGTGTTTAGAAATCTTTACCTATCAATCTCTTGAGATTTATGATAGCTCCAACTAAGGTGTAAACATCTTAGCTCTTGAATGGCAAGAAGATCTACAAGCCTCCTCCTTTCTTCAAAATTAGGCCCACCACCAACTAGCTAGAACCCTTCTTATTTTGCACTAGAAAAATAAGAAGATTTTTCAAGGAGAAGTATTTTTATTTCCTCAACTATTAAAGAAGAAAATTGAGAGAAAAATGAAGGAAGATGAACATCAAAATTTCGGCCATCTCATTGTGTAATGGGAGGAGGATGAGTTGCCTTGGTGGTGTAAAAAGCTAAAAGCACTTTTAGCATGCCAAGCCTTGATTGTTGAAAAAGTTGTGTCAAAAATCTTCACCTCCCATGCATGCATTTCTTATTTGGTTTTTAATAATTAAAAAACCCATGGACTTAATTTAATTATCTCAAACAAATTTGAGACTAATTATGTGAGGCCCGGGGCCGAAGAGGGTGGGGGGTGATCGCCGGTGCCATCAGTTGCACGGACAATGAGCGGCTCCTAGCAGGCTTCTAGGTTGAGGGAACATGAATGAACCGACCCACACGGGAATGAGAGGGATTCTGAGACTGTTCAATGTAATGGACTGTACAGTTGAAGAGAGCTTAAAAGATTTGATTGGTACTACTCATATCACGAAGGTGCATCTTCTTTTCGGTAGCTCATCACATAAGAACTCTAAAGTTAAGCGTACTTGACTTGGGGCAATTTTGGGATGGGTGACCTCCTGGGAAGTTTCCCAGGGTGCGTGTGAGTGAGGACATAAGCACGCTGGAAAGACCCGTCTTGATACAGTGAGGACAGTCATCGAATCTGGGACGTTACAAGTGGTATCAGAGCCGACCTCTATTAGTACGGTGTGGTTCGGGGATGAACCAAGCGGAAGCTGGTGGGCATGCGAGGCCCGGGGCCGAGGAGGGCGGGGGTGATCGCCGGTGCCATCAGTTGCACGGACAATGAGCGGCTCCTGGCAGGCTTCTAGGTGGAGGGAACATGAATGAACCGACCCACACGAGAATGAGAGAGATTCCGAGACTGTTCAATGTAATGGACTGTACAGTTGTAGAGAGCTTAAAAAATTTGATTGGTACTAGTCATATCACGAAGGTAAACGTGTGCCCTTTTTATTGCTTTAAAAGTGCTAGAATTTTTTTTTTAAACACTCGATTTTTGGCCATGACATATAGCCCATGAAAATATTTTTATAAAATATTTTACCCCCTTTAAAATAAGATACCAACCAACTAGCATTTTAAAAATCAAGTGCAATAGTTATAAATGAAATCGTCAACTGTTTCACCCGACCTAAAAAGCAATAAATTTGAAAAGAATAGCCCATACTAAACATCTCAAAAATCTCTCAAAAAGAATAAATAAATAGTCTTAAAAATCTTTAACTTAAATCAGTAATCATAAAGCGTAATGCGGAAAAATAGTAGTGTTGTTCTTCGGGTTGTGTGCGCCTTCAGTCCAGTCAAATCATTCATCAAGTCCTCCCTCGATACCACCTGCATCCATCACACCTAGTGAGTCTAAAGACTCAACACACCATCATCTTTATAGCAAATAATATATATAAAACCACATGCAAAAGTGAAAATACTTTTAGATAAAAATAACATTTCATGATATGCATAAATAACCTTAATCTTTTTCCTTATCATGACATAAAAGCATTTTAACATGATCATAAACATTTTTCTTTTCTTTTTCTTTTGTTGAATTCAGATCGTTAATTGTGACTTTCCTGATCATGATCATGAAGGTCGATGAATCCATCTACGTATAACCACAGTACTGGGCGGCGGGGGACACCAGCAACACTCTCACAGGTCAACTGGGCCCTGGCCTCTCATGATTCGAATAGAAATACGATCGTCGGGGCTCCCTCTAGGGCCTTTTCCCCTCAAGATATTCCCATTCTTCTGTTACCACAAAACCGTTACCACATATCCGTTACCACATATTCGCAATGATGGAAACACGGTCGTCAGGCTCCCACTGAGACCATAACCCTCACGACGTCGCCAACATTAACGAATTAGTCACAATCACTTCATATCCTTCAACATTTTTTTAATTCACATCCCTTAGAAAAATCATGAATAACATTTGCATTTTTCATTTTTGAAACCAAGCATGCAACATGTATTTTAAATGTCTTCTTAAATCATAAAAATCATTTAGACATTTAAAAATCATAATTAAATCATGAATATTCCATAAACATTTTAAAAATCATCATAATATCATAAAACAGCATTTAGGGCACTGTCATGACCTTTACAAATTTCTAGGTGTAAAAAGACCGTTTTACCCCTAGACTCGACATTTTACGATTTCAAATTTTTCTTGATTTCATGACTCTAACATGTCCCCAATAATTATTTAAGCTTACATGAATTTTCTCATATTTTTATTTAGCTTAATTCGATGACTCTTAAATTTATCTTTAAATATAACGTTTTAATGCGTTTTAATCCCGAATTAAACCAAAATTCCATATAAAATTCCCAAATTAAAAACTTAGACTTATAATAATTATTTAAGCTTAAACCTAATTTTTCATGATTTTATGAAGCTTAAAACTAGGCGTTTCAATTAACTCGTTAATTAGCGTTTCGTGCGGCGATTAAATTCTGAATAAATCCAAAACTCGTTATTTTAATCCCAAATTTTAAACATAGCATTTTTAAGATTTATTCCACCCTTCCAAGTCATGAGCCACCCCCGTGGACCCTTGGATCATTTTTTAGTTCTTTAATTTCGAAATATGACACCCTACCGAACGCACCGAGCCATCTTCTAATTTACTCGAGCCACGCCCGAGCCACCTTGAGCCAAAACCTAGCCAACCCATCTAGGGACCCTACTGTTCAATCCCAGCCCGAAAAATCACCCATGGCCCGCCCAAAAACTTTCTGGACAATAGACTCATTTGCATGTGCTGTGTGTGCGTGAGTTTCATGTTCTTCTAGGACTCCTAGCCACCCTAGGACACCTCCAGCCGTGAATCACTTGGCCTCTCATCACCCTAACCTACCCTGGACCACGCCCAGCCCCTGCCCACACCAAGCCCAGCCCCTAGCCCACGCGCATGAGCCGCCTGAAGCCAACAAGAAGCTCTGAGCTACTTTGTTCTCTCACGGGTTCCACCTCTCCTTCGAGCCAGCTGAGACCCTGCCGCCCCAGCCCCTAGCCCGACCACTGTCCCTCATCCTAAGACCCTGATGGAACCCTAGCCCAGCCCCTCTATTTTACGTGAACTTTAAAATTTTCGGGGCGTTACAAATTAAACATTACTTGAATTTACTCAAGTCACTGGTTGAATAATTATTTTACTATTGGGCTCTACAAGACCCAATATGATTTAATTAATTCAACACTTGAATTAATTTAATTATTTGGACTCTACTAGGCCCACTAGTATTTAATTAATTCAACACTTGAATTAATTTAATTTAGTCTATAATAATGTTTATGAAAATCACAATTTTCAAATACATTATATGTTTGGCCAACTTTTAATGTAGGAACATTTCCTAAATTAAAAGTTACATTCTCCTTAAAGTAGTCATACTTCTATTTTTCCTTACGCTTATAAACTTCTTTATAAGCCGTACACATTGAACTATTTTACTTCTCAACGGAATCTAGAAAGCTAGCCCTTGTGTGGCCCTCAATGGTTCATTGATATAACTAGCTGTGGGTTCACATCTCTATGTGATTCGGACTAAACATGACCTGATTCGAGCATACCCCAGTTGCTCCATTCTTACTTATCAACTTCTTGATAATAAGAACGCCAGAACTCAAGTTTGATAGTACCCAACCAATCATGTTAAACTCCTAGCAGCATCTCTTACATGATTCCCTAGGTATCAAATGATAGTTTCCGGAAGAACAATTTAATTATTTTTAGCATACAGTACGGTCCCTTCAACTCATATATCCCGACCGATTCGACAACCATTGGTATAGCGAGAGTTGTCAATGAATCGATACTATGTGTCATGTCATATTTGCATCGATGGTGTAATCTAAGAAACCCCTTTCTTAATTACCACCATACTCTAATCAAAGATTTCAAACTACATACGCATGAGATCACATAGGATATCCATACCCGAAGATAAGCGGTGAATCCCAGACTACAATGCATCGACAAAACACCCAACCTTGCCACCTGATGACCCTATGAGAGTCGGTAAACAAGTCAAAGTGTAATGCTAGCACATAGAGTCTCAATGTTGTCCCGGGTCATAAGGACTAATGGTATACAACCATAAACTAGGACGTTTCCACTCGATAAGTGAGAACCACTTGGAAAGTCCTTTATGGAGGGTTGTTCAGTGGACTCTACAAGGAGCACCTATCTGAATGTTCGAACATCACAATATCCCCTACCAATGAAACATGGTACTCACATCGCAGAGACTAGTCTCGAACTCGAGCGCCTATATCCTTCTTAGCGGCGGCTGAATCGACTAGGAACTGTTTAGAATATACCGTATTGCAAATATGAGTTTCATGATACTCATCATATGAGCATTTCATATTATTTCTACTATTTGTATATTCAAGGACTTTATCTATGTAACTAGCATGGGTATGCAGATAAAGAAGTGCCAAAACAATAATTTCAAATATTATTAAAATAAAGACTGTTTATACATAGAGTTTCATTGTGAACACTCGGCCAACACTTGGCTCGACGTGCACCTACTCTAACAAAGTCGACATATCCGGTAATCAACTCTTCCTCCCTTACTTGTGATGAAAAATATAAATTATTGAGAGTATTATAGAAATATAAAACTACTTTAGGATGGTCGATTTTTGATATTAGTAGAATTAGCCCTACTATATGCATGTATAAAATTTTGATGGAGGAGTCGTATACTCCTTATGTGGATTATTAGAGGAGGTTGAACCCAGGTATGAAAGAAGTTGTAAAAAATGAAGTACTGAAATTGTTGAATGCTGGTGTGATTTATACTATTTCTGACAGTAGTTGGGTATCTCCTGTGCAAGTTGTACCTAAAAGGGGTGGAATAACTTTGGTTAGAAATGTAAATGATGAACTGATATCTACTTGTACTGTAACTGGCTGGCGATTATGTATTGATTATAGAAAGGTATACAACGTCACACGTAAAGATCATTTTCCACTGCCTTTTATTGATCAAATTCTTGATAGAATAGCTGGTTATTGTCATTATTATTTTTTAGATGGTTATTCAGGTTATAACCAACTTGCTATAGCGCTAGAAGATCAGGAGAAAACTACTTTCACATGTCCCTATGGCACGTTCTATTTTAGGAGAATGTCGTTTGGGCTATGTAATGCAACTGCCACTTTCCAAAGGTGCGTGATGGCCATATTTGCAGACATGGTAGAGGAAATCATGGAAGTCTTCATGGACGACTTCTCGGTATTTGGCTCTTCATTTGATCATTGTTTACATAACCTATCCCTTGTTTTGCAGAGATGCCAAGAAAAGAACCTAGTTCTTAATTGAGAGAAATGTCACTTTATGGTCCAATAGGGTATTGTTCTTGGACATAAAGTGTCTTCTAGGGGATTAGAGATAGAAAGAGCTAAAGTGGTTGCAATCGAAAAACTTCCTCCACCCGGGAACATCAAGGTTTATTAAAAATTTTTCTCATATCACTAAACCCATATGTAATTTGCTTGAAAAAGAGTCTGCTTTTATCTTTGATGATCATTTTTTGTAGGCATTTGAGAAGATCAAGAAGGCATTGGTGACTACACTGATTATGATAGTGCCGGACTGGAAGGAGCCCTTTGAGATAATGTGTGATAGAGTGATTATGCAGTGAGCTCTATCTTAGGCCAAAGAAGGGAAAATATGTTTAGGCCGATCTACTACGCAAGCTGCATAATGGATGCCGCACAACAAAATTACACCACGACTAAAAAGAAGATGCATGCGGTAGTATTTGCCTTCGACAAATTCAAGACATATTTGATTGACACAAAGGTAGTTGTTTTTACTGACCATGCAGCTACTCGCCAAGAAGGATGCAAAACCACACTTGGTAAGGTAGATTTTGCTACAACAAGATTTTGACTTCGAGGTCAAAGATAAGAAAGGAAGTGAGAATCAAGTGGAAGACCACTTGTCGAGACTTGATCTGGAAGAGAAGAAAGAAGAAAGAGCTATATAGGAAACATTTACGGATGAACAACTCTTCAAGGTAAACTCTGTACTTCCTTGGTTTGTAGATATTGCGAATTTTTTGTCTTGTGGTACCTATCTTTTTGCAAGATTTGAGCCATCAGAAAAAGAAGTTCTTCCATCATATCAAGTTTTTCTTGTGGGATGATCTGTAGAACCCAAATTCAGTACAAGTAAAATCCCATGCATTTATTTAATTAAATCATTTATTTAATATTAAAATGATTTTAGCGATGCATGATTTGTGTAATTTCATTATTTTAAATTACTTATGTTTTTGTGATGCATGTTAAAATATTTCTCGACTTTCATGTTTCAGGCGAATATTCGATGCGGGATCAATGAAAAGAGACCGGTGACGATGTTGACAATTTTAAATGATGTGTTTTATTTTTAAGTTGAGAATGAGGCATTTTAAATAATTTATTTATTTTTAGCATTTTAAAATCTTAATTTATTGATTTAGGTGGTTTTAAGATTTTTGAACTTTTAAAGTTTATCAAGTTTATTTATTTTGTGCATTTTATTTTAATTAGGGGATTTTGTAAAGTTAGCCTTGGATTAAATTTTAATTAGCATGTCAAAGGGGTATTAGTTATTTTTAATTACTCCTAATCTTACACACACACACAAACACATGATATCACACACACACACACACAATTTATTCCATCAATTCAGATTTTTGAGAGCAAAACCCAGTGTTCTTATTGCCAAGAGGAGCCGCCCCTTCCTATGATTTTCCAGAAAAGTTTCGTTGAGTTTTCTTCAAAGAAAAAGTGCCACGTTCGTTCCGGATCAAGCCTCGCACTGTTTCCGCTTCGGTATTGCCTTATCGTGAGTTTTAAACATCAAAAGGCATGTAATTCTCTTTTTCCTGCGTCGATCTAGTCATATTATGTGTTGTGATGTTTTTATGCGGAAAAATTCATGTGTGATGTAAATGGTTTGAGCAGACAATTGTTTGATCAATCTATGCAATGTTTTTAGATCCCAGAATTTCGTTTTTACTATATTTTGATTACTGCGTTTTGTCGATCGAAATTTTGGGAAAACTTGCAACACATGAAACGTATAATTTTTTGATACCTTTGATTTGGTATAAAATTCGAAATATTTGGATACGCATTGAGAGAGTTATTACCATTTTCGTGAGACTGCTCAAACTGTGTTTTTCTGAAAAATAAGTTATTGATGAATTCTTGAAGTGTTTGAGTTGCAGGCTTCGTTGGACATCGCTAGGCCATCACTACTGTGTTTAGACATGATGTGGGATGTGTTCAGGTACCGTTTGGGGTGTCGTTTCGAGTCATGGATGGCTTGGGAAATAATAGAAACCTTAGGAAGAATAATGGTGTCTAGCCTCGGATTTTGTGTCGTTTGTTGTTGCATTCGATATTGGGGTCATTTGGGTTGTTGGTACGGGTGGGAGTCAGTACCATAGCGTCCTAAGATGGGTCTCGAGGTATCGATTCTTAGTCCGTTCATATGAGTGGTGAGAAATAGCATCGTGTAAGAATTTCCGCAGGTTCGAGTTGTGCCGAGGCTAGACGGACCCGTACACGGATCCTGACACGGGGTACGTGCCTTTGTTTCTTCCGAGATGTCAAAACCCAATAGGTACACAGACCTGTAGACGGAACCTTACACGAGGTCCGTGCCTGAGTTATTTCCGTAGAGTGAAGATACTGTACCTACACGGACCCAGACCCGGAGGGGTGCACGAGGTCCGTGTACTTCCTTTTTTGGGAAAAATTTTATTGGTTGGTTAGGGGTTGATGTCATGGTTTGGTACGATAATTAAACAAGGTCAAGTCCTGAGCGATCTAGAATGTCATAAGTTATTTATTTAATTCGGTGGTTAGCACAAATACCTACGTCTAAGCTATGAAAGATAAGTGGTAGATTTCATGTTAGTATGTTGCAGCTGTGGCCCCAAGCGAGATCCAACGAATCCCTCAATGCCAAGTAAGTATGTTCGACGTGCAAAAGAAAAGTGAAGTAGAGAAATAGTTGGGACGAAGCATCAAGGCACTTCGATCGGATCGAGATGGTGAGTACTTGAGTGCCAACTTCCAAGAGTATCTTAGGGAGAATGGGATTCTCTCACAGTGGAATCCGCCCGCTACACCACAGTTGAATGGTGTTTCGGAGCGTCGTAACCGGACTTTGATGGACATGGTTCGGTCTATGATGTGGTTCAGTTCACGGGGTTGCCGCCATCCTTTTGGGGTTATGCGCTTGAGACAACGGCACTGTTGTTGAACAATACCCATTCAAAGGCAGTTGATAAGACACCATATGAGATATTGATGGATAAGCCTCCCAAATATTCTTATATTAGAATATGAGGGTGTCCTGCTTATGTGAAGCAGGTAGTGGGAGATAAATTGGATAATCGATCCATTTTATGTTACTTTGTGGGATATCCAAGAAATTCAGTTAGATACTATTTCTATCATCCCCAAGAAACAAAACTGTTTGTTTCTAGGAATGCAACCTTTTTGAAAAAGGAATTTTTATTGGATAGAAAAGGGGAGATGATGGAACTCGAAAAGATTAGAGAGACACCCACAATTGAAGAACCCACACCCGAAGAGCCAAGAGTGGAGATACAAGCTCCTAGAAGATCCGAGAGAGTCTCGAGACCACCTATGAGGTATGGTCTGCTTCTTGAAGAGGGCCATGATGAGCCTAACCATGATTGTGATCCAAGGACCTTCAAGGAAGCGTTATCTGATGTCGATTCATCAAAGTGGCTTGAAGCTATGGAATCTGAGATGAATTCCATGTATTCGAACCAAGTGTGGAATCTCCTGGATCCACCTGAGGGAATTGTTACCATAGGATGTAAATGGATTTAAAAGAGGAAACTTGGGGCGGATGGGAAGGTATTGACCTTCAAGGTGCGATTGGTGACAAAAGGATATACTCAAAGACAAGGAGTTGATTTTGAGGAAACCTTTTCGTCAGTTGCAATGTTCAAGTCGTTAAGGATATTGCTAGCCATACTGTGAGATATGGCAGATGGATGTCAAGACAGCCTTTCTTAATGGGGATATTAAGGAAGAGATTTACATGTCTCAACCTGAAGGGTTTACATGTAATACCCCGAAAATTTAAAGGTCCAAGCGAACCACATGCATTTTAGTTATTAATTTCTTTGTATTTTAATTAAATGTTTTAATTGCATTAATTAATTTTGTCGTTCATATTTATATGTTTAAATTATATTTTCTACATGGTTGCATTAAAATGTATTTTTAAAGGTTATTCGAGTTGCGATCGAGGAACGGAGACCGATGACTGAAAAATAGAAAATGATTTTTATTAAATAGTTGTTTTTAATTATTTAAAATTTGGGAGATGCTTTTTGAAAAAAATTATCGGTGCGGGTTTTTCAACTAAAATACGAGCTTTTTGGCAACCCGGCTAATAAATTCACAAACTTTATAAAACAAAATTATTTTTAATATTTTAATTAAATTCTAATTAAGCACTAATGGGCCTAATTAATCTACCTAATGGTCCTAAGCTTAATTATAAATTAATTAAGTATTTAATATTCAAAACCCACCCAAACCCTTTTCATAACACACGCCCACTTCTTTTACACAATTAAAACTCTCCTCATCAGAATACTACACGGCACACACAATAAATTGAAGGAAAAAGTTGAAAATTTGCAAGGGTTTCAAGCCGTCGTCTCCTCGTCGCCGTTCTTCGCAATCGTCCACGTTTTTCCGTGCGTAAAATACGTAAAGGCACGCCATATTCTACTTTTACTCATCATCACATCATATTATTTATTTTTGTTTGAAATTGCATGAAAAACAAGCAAAACCTTGACATATTTCGTACATGCATCTAGGGTGATTTTTAAAGCATGGGTTTTGATCCAAAAATGATGAAAAACATGTATCTAAGGGGCTGCCATGATTAGGATGTGTTAGGGTCATGTTTTACACAAGTTTAGGGTCATTGAAACACATCCAATAAGCTGCAAACATAAGTAATAAAAGCTGGAAACCAAATTGATGATATTGGTAGCATATGTGATCGGTTGAAGGGTAAATGATGCATGGGGTCACGGGGCTGGCTAGGGCTGGTTGGGGGCTTGGCCAGGGTCAGGTTCAAAGGCTAGGTAGGGTCCTAAGGGGGCTAGGGTCGAGGGAGGCGGCTGGGGAAGAGTCCACGTGAGGTGGGACTCTCCCCCATATATGCGTTGTGCTTTGCTGGGTTTCGGGAGGGGGCTGCAGCGGGGCTAAGGGCGAGCTGGGTAGGTCCATTAGGGTCCAAGTATCATGGGCAGGGGTCGGGATAGGGGCTAGGGCGACTGGGTCGCTGCTGGCTCGAACCAAGAGTTCAAACCGTGAAGGAGCAAGGGAGAACACGCAGCTTGTGTCTTCTGGTTCAGGTGCTTTGTGCGCTGGTTCCAATGTAAGGGTTGGTCAGGGTTGAGTCTGGGCATGGTCCAGGGATGTTCAGGGTTAGGAGGGTTCGGTGGTTAAGGGTTGGGAGAAGTCCTAGACTAGTTAGGAACTCTTTTGCTCAAAGACACTAACACACGCACACAAGCATGCAATTGGGCCTTCAGTCCAGCATGTTTTTGAGCGGGACAGGCCGGTTTTATGGGCTGGGATTGCACAATAGGGTCCCTAGGTGTGTTGGCTCGGGTTTGTCTCAAGGTGGCTCGGGCGTGGCTCGAGTAAATTAAGAGATGGCTCGGTGTGTTCGCTAATGGGTCAAAAACGAGATTTTAGAAGCTAAAATTGAATCAATGGGTCCACGAGTGTGGCTCATGACTTGGAAGGGTAGAATAAATCATAAAAAGGTTATGTTAAAATTTTGGGTTCAAAATAACGAGTTTTGGATTTATTTGGGATTTAATCGGGGCATGTAACGCTAATTAACGAGTTAATTGAAACGCCTAGTTTTAAGCTTTATAAAAATTATGGAAAAATTAGGTTTTAGCTTAAATAATTATTAAAAGTTTAAGTTTTTAATTTGGGAAATTTATGTTAAGGTTTGGCTTAATTCGGGAGTAAAAAGCATTAATATGTTAGATTTAAAGATTACTTTAAAAGTCATCGATTTATGCTAAATAAAAATATGAGAAAATTCATGTAGGCTTAAATAATTATTTGGGACATATTAGAGTCAATGGAATTAAGAAAATGTCAAAAATGAGAAATTTTACTTCTAGGGGTAAAACTATCATTTTGCACCTAGAAATTAGTAAACGTCATGGCAGTGTCCTGAAGGCTGTTTTATATGCTAACATGATTATTTTAAATGTTTATGGATGCTTTTATGATTTCATATGCCAAAATGTTATTTTAAAATGATTATGGACTTTTATACGTTAATGGATTTTTACATCAAAATGTTTATTTTAAATGTTTACGATTTATATGTTAATATGCCAATTTTAAAATTTTTTATGGATATTTATGATTTTAATATGTTAAGTTATGATTTTTAAATGTCTATTATTTTAAGGGTTAATTTAGACATTTAAAAGATATGTTGCATGCTTGGTTCCAAAATAAAATGATATTACGCATGTTTTTATTAAGTGATGGAAATATGACATGTTGAAGGATGTGAAGGGATTGTGACTACTAAATATGTTGGAAATATCATGAGGGTTATGGTCCTAGTGGGAGCCCGACGATCGTATTTCCTTGGATACGGATACGAATACGAATACGAATACGAATATGTTAATACGTTGGCCAAGTCCCAGTTGACCGTTGAGAGTATTGCTGGTGTCCCCGCCGCCCAGTACCGTGGTTTTATTTAGATGGATCCATCGCCCAATACGATCAAGAATACGAGTCACAATCACGATCTGAATTCAACAAACACGAACATGAATACGAACATTAATATGAATATGAATATGTTTAATTGATATGTTATGTCTTTTGAAAATTTTTTTATGCATCATTAAAATGTTTACGAAAATGTTTAAGTTTAAGTTTATGCATCTTCATGAAAATGTTATTTTAAGTACAAGTAATTTTCACTGTTGTTTGTTATCTGTATATGTAGTATTTGTTATCAAAGATATGACGGGTTGAGTCTTTAGACCCACTAGGTGTGATTGATGCAGGTGATTATGATGATTATATTTTTGGAGGTCTTGATGGTTGATCTGACTAGACTGAAGGTGCACATAACCCGAGGACCGACGCTTGTTTTCCGCACTAGTTATGATTTATGATTTTAAGTTATGTTAAGAATATTTTTATGACTTTTATTTATTTATGAGTGGTTTCTGAGAGATTATAGTATGGGCTGTATTTCTCAAATAAATAGTTGGTTGTTTTATTTTAAAATGATGTACAAAATATTTTATGAAATTTTTGGTGGTTCGGCCGATGCTAGGGAGGTTTTAAAAAAAAATTCTAGTACTTTTTAAGAAAACGAATAAGCAGGCGTTTCAGTTGGTATCAGAGCAATTGTTCTGTAAAGGGTTGTGCCACCATCAGCGCCGGAAAGATCAGTCGTCAAGCCTCAAATTGTAAGTTTACATATTTTATATGATTTATAAATTGTTACCTTCATGACTACTTGAATTATATGTTTATGTCACATGTTTAGTAGCATTATGAGGATATATGATTTATATGCTTTTGAATTTTTATACGTGATACGTTATAAACTAAGAAATTATTTGATTTCAACGCATGTTGACTTCGTGGTGGAATTGGACTATGCTGATTTTGGGTTTTAGTATTGAAGTTTAATTTTTTTGGCTATAAGTTAATCGTGAATATTATGAATGTTTTTGGGACACGTATAATTTTTAAGAAAGTATTTTTTTGATTCATTGTTACTAGTCGAAATAATTTTTGGGAATTACTCATAAGAAATAATGACTCGAGGATTTACAACGACTTTGGGAGTATGGAAATGTATAAATTGGGATTTTAAGTTTTGACAAAAGGTAAGATTGGTTATAGAAAGTGATTTTGGGTAAATAAGTTTAAATTTATCGAAATTATGCTATGGGAAATCTGTAGAAGAAAATTATGAATGCCAAAAATTTATGGGTTAATTAAGGAATTTGGGGATTAGTTTAGCAATAAGTGTGAATTGAATATGTTATATGGTAAGAATTTTGATGATTTAGACTCTTAAGAATATTTTGAACTTTGGGATTTCTTGGTTATAGTGTTATAAGGAATGTGGATAATGGGTTTTTAAGGATGAATCAATACTAAGCTTGAAAAATCTAAGTGTTAGCGGATGCGTTTGGGATTTTAAGGTTGAAATATGATAAGTTGATGAATATTTTGGGTATAAAATAAGGAAAGTAATATACGATAAATATGGTCAGCCATATTTTTTTATTGGGAATTTTAAGAAAAGTTGAAATTCGAGGTTATAATAGTAACAGCATTAAGTCATTATGGGTCTTTTTAAGTTGCGAGTTGCAAATAAGGATTTAGAAGAAAAATTTTAATTGGGATCAAGGAAACGTAAGGACATTTAGAATTTACGTTTTAGCGCAGCGGAAGTGTGGATTTTTGGGATGGTAGAACTAAGTCTAAACCTTGGGTTATTAAGGATAAGCGAATTTCGAGGACGAAATTCAATTTAAGGGGGGAAGATTGTAATGCCCCAAAAATTTAAAGGTTCACGCGAACCACATGAATTTTAGTTATTAAATTCTTTGTATTTTAATTAAATGTTTTAATTGCATTTATTAATTTTGTCGTGCATATTTATATGTTTAAATTATATTTTCTACATGGTTGTATTAAAATGTATTTTTAAAGGTTATTCGAGTTGCGATCGAGGAACGGAGACCGATGACTGAAAAATAGAAAATGATTTTTATTAAATAGTTGTTTTTAATTATTTAAAATTTGGGAGATGCTTTTTGAAAAAATAAGGGGTTTTTGAGGTGATTTATACGCCGGGACGTAAAATTTATCTGTGCGGGTTTTTCAACTAAAATACGAGCTTTTTGACATCCAGGCTATTAAATTCACAAACTTTATAAAACAGCATTATTTTTAATATTTTTGTTAAATTCTAATTAAGCACTAATGGGCCTAATTAATCTACCTAATGTGCCTAAGCTTAATTAGTAACTTAATTAAGTATTTAATATTCAAAACCCACCCAAACCCTTTTCATAACACACGCCCACTTCTTTTACACAATTAAAACTCTCCCCATCAGAATACTACACGGCACACACAATAAATTGAAGGAAAAAGTTGAAAATTTACAAGGGTTTCAAGCCGTCGTCTCCTCGTCGCCGTTTCGTACTCGTCAACGTTTTTCCGTGCATAAAATACGCAAAGACACGCCATATTCTCCTTTTACTCATCATCACATCATATTATTTATTTTTGTTTGAAATTGCATGAAAAACAAGCAAAACCTTGATATATTTCGTACATGCATCTAGGGTGATTTTTAAAGCATGGGTTTTGATCCAAAAATCATGAAAAACATGTATCTAAGGGGCTGCCATGATTAGGATGTGTTAGGGTCATGTTTTACACAAGTTTAGGGTCATTGAAACACACCCAATAAGCTGTAAACGTAAGTAATAAAGGCTGGAAACCAAATTGATGATATTGGTAGCATATGTGATCGGTTGAAGGGTAAATGATGCATGGGGTCACGGGGCTGGCTAGGGCTGGTTGGGGGCTTGGCCAGGGTCAGGTTCAAAGGCTAGGTAGGGTCCTAAGGGGGCTAGGGTCGAGGGAGGCGGCTGGGGAAGAGTCCACGTGAGGTGGGACTCTCCCCCATATATGCGTTGTGCTTTGCTGGGTTTCGGGAGGGGGCTGCAGCGGGGCTAAGGGCGAGCTGGGTAGGTCCATTAGGGTCCAAGTATCATGGGCAGGGGTCGGGATAGGGGCTAGGGCGACTGGGTCGCTGCTGGCTCGAACCAAGAGTTCAAACCGTGAAGGAGCAAGGGAGAACACGCAGCTTGTGTCTTCTGGTTCAGGTGCTTTGTGCGCTGGTTCCAATGTAAGGGTTGGTCAGGGTTGAGTCTGGGCATGGTCCAGGGATGTTCAGGGTTAGGAGGGTTCGGTGGTTAAGGGTTGGGAGAAGTCCTAGACTAGTTAGGAACTCTTTTGCTCAAAGACACTAACACACGCACACAAGCATGCAATTGGGCCTTCAGTCCAGCATGTTTTTGAGCGGGACAGGCCGGTTTTATGGGCTGGGATTGCACAATAGGGTCCCTAGGTGTGTTGGCTCGGGTTTGTCTCAAGGTGGCTCGGGCGTGGCTCGAGTAAATTAAGAGATGGCTCGGTGTGTTCGCTAATGGGTCAAAAACGAGATTTTAGAAGCTAAAATTGAATCAATGGGTCCACGAGTGTGGCTCATGACTTGGAAGGGTAGAATAAATCATAAAAAGGTTATGTTAAAATTTTGGGTTCAAAATAACGAGTTTTGGATTTATTTGGGATTTAATCGGGGCATGTAACGCTAATTAACGAGTTAATTGAAACGCCTAGTTTTAAGCTTTATAAAAATTATGGAAAAATTAGGTTTTAGCTTAAATAATTATTAAAAGTTTAAGTTTTTAATTTGGGAAATTTATGTTAAGGTTTGGCTTAATTCGGGAGTAAAAAGCATTAATATGTTAGATTTAAAGATTACTTTAAAAGTCATCGATTTATGCTAAATAAAAATATGAGAAAATTCATGTAGGCTTAAATAATTATTTGGGACATATTAGAGTCAATGGAATTAAGAAAATGTCAAAAATGAGAAATTTTACTTCTAGGGGTAAAACTATCATTTTGCACCTAGAAATTAGTAAACGTCATGGCAGTGTCCTGAAGGCTGTTTTATATGCTAACATGATTATTTTAAATGTTTATGGATGCTTTTATGATTTCATATGCCAAAATGTTATTTTAAAATGATTATGGACTTTTATACGTTAATGGATTTTTACATCAAAATGTTTATTTTAAATGTTTACGATTTATATGTTAATATGCCAATTTTAAAATTTTTTATGGATATTTATGATTTTAATATGTTAAGTTATGATTTTTAAATGTCTATTATTTTAAGGGTTAATTTAGACATTTAAAAGATATGTTGCATGCTTGGTTCCAAAATAAAATGATATTACGCATGTTTTTATTAAGTGATGGAAATATGACATGTTGAAGGATGTGAAGGGATTGTGACTACTAAATATGTTGGAAATATCATGAGGGTTATGGTCCTAGTGGGAGTCCGACGATCGTATTTCCTTGGATACGGATACGAATACGAATACGAATACGAATATGTTAATACGTTGGCCAAGTCCCAGTTGACCGTTGAGAGTATTGCTGGTGTCCCCGCCGCCCAGTACCGTGGTTTTATTTAGATGGATCCATCGCCCAATACGATCAAGAATACGAGTCACAATCACGATCTGAATTCAACAAACACGAACATGAATACGAACATTAATATGAATATGAATATGTTTAATTGATATGTTATGTCTTTTGAAAATTTTTTTATGCATCATTAAAATGTTTACGAAAATGTTTAAGTTTAAGTTTATGCATCTTCATGAAAATGTTATTTTAAGTACAAGTAATTTTCACTGTTGTTTGTTATCTGTATATGTAGTATTTGTTATCAAAGATATGACGGGTTGAGTCTTTAGACCCACTAGGTGTGATTGATGCAGGTGATTATGATGATTATATTTTTGGAGGTCTTGATGGTTGATCTGACTAGACTGAAGGTGCACATAACCCGAGGACCGACGCTTGTTTTCCGCACTAGTTATGATTTATGATTTTAAGTTATGTTAAGAATATTTTTATGACTTTTATTTATTTATGAGTGGTTTCTGAGAGATTATAGTATGGGCTGTATTTCTCAAATAAATAGTTGGTTGTTTTATTTTAAAATGATGTACAAAATATTTTATGAAATTTTTGGTGGTTCGGCCGATGCTAGGGAGGTTTTAAAAAAAAATTCTAGTACTTTTTAAGAAAACGAATAAGCAGGCGTTTCAGTTGGTATCAGAGCAATTGTTCTGTAAAGGGTTGTGCCACCATCAGCGCCGGAAAGATCAGTCGTCAAGCCTCAAATTGTAAGTTTACATATTTTATATGATTTATAAATTGTTACCTTCATGACTACTTGAATTATATGTTTATGTCACATGTTTAGTAGCATTATGAGGATATATGATTTATATGCTTTTGAATTTTTATACGTGATACGTTATAAACTAAGAAATTATTTGATTTCAACGCATGTTGACTTCGTGGTGGAATTGGACTATGCTGATTTTGGGTTTTAGTATTGAAGTTTAATTTTTTTGGCTATAAGTTAATCGTGAATATTATGAATGTTTTTGGGACACGTATAATTTTTAAGAAAGTATTTTTTTGATTCATTGTTACTAGTCGAAATAATTTTTGGGAATTACTCATAAGAAATAATGACTCGAGGATTTACAACGACTTTGGGAGTATGGAAATGTATAAATTGGGATTTTAAGTTTTGACAAAAGGTAAGATTGGTTATAGAAAGTGATTTTGGGTAAATAAGTTTAAATTTATCGAAATTATGCTATGGGAAATCTGTAGAAGAAAATTATGAATGCCAAAAATTTATGGGTTAATTAAGGAATTTGGGGATTAGTTTAGCAATAAGTGTGAATTGAATATGTTATATGGTAAGAATTTTGATGATTTAGACTCTTAAGAATATTTTGAACTTTGGGATTTCTTGGTTATAGTGTTATAAGGAATGTGGATAATGGGTTTTTAAGGATGAATCAATACTAAGCTTGAAAAATCTAAGTGTTAGCGGATGCGTTTGGGATTTTAAGGTTGAAATATGATAAGTTGATGAATATTTTGGGTATAAAATAAGGAAAGTAATATACGATAAATATGGTCAGCCATATTTTTTTATTGGGAATTTTAAGAAAAGTTGAAATTCGAGGTTATAATAGTAACAGCATTAAGTCATTATGGGTCTTTTTAAGTTGCGAGTTGCAAATAAGGATTTAGAAGAAAAATTTTAATTGGGATCAAGGAAACGTAAGGACATTTAGAATTTACGTTTTAGCGCAGCGGAAGTGTGGATTTTTGGGATGGTAGAACTAAGTCTAAACCTTGGGTTATTAAGGATAAGCGAATTTCGAGGACGAAATTCAATTTAAGGGGGGAAGATTGTAATGCCCCAAAAATTTAAAGGTTCACGCGAACCACATGAATTTTAGTTATTAAATTCTTTGTATTTTAATTAAATGTTTTAATTGCATTTATTAATTTTGTCGTGCATATTTATATGTTTAAATTATATTTTCTACATGGTTGTATTAAAATGTATTTTTAAAGGTTATTCGAGTTGCGATCGAGGAACGGAGACCGATGACTGAAAAATAGAAAATGATTTTTATTAAATAGTTGTTTTTAATTATTTAAAATTTGGGAGATGCTTTTTGAAAAAATAAGGGGTTTTTGAGGTGATTTATACGCCGGGACGTAAAATTTATCTGTGCGGGTTTTTCAACTAAAATACGAGCTTTTTGACATCCAGGCTATTAAATTCACAAACTTTATAAAACAGCATTATTTTTAATATTTTTGTTAAATTCTAATTAAGCACTAATGGGCCTAATTAATCTACCTAATGTGCCTAAGCTTAATTAGTAACTTAATTAAGTATTTAATATTCAAAACCCACCCAAACCCTTTTCATAACACACGCCCACTTCTTTTACACAATTAAAACTCTCCCCATCAGAATACTACACGGCACACACAATAAATTGAAGGAAAAAGTTGAAAATTTACAAGGGTTTCAAGCCGTCGTCTCCTCGTCGCCGTTTCGTACTCGTCAACGTTTTTCCGTGCATAAAATACGCAAAGACACGCCATATTCTCCTTTTACTCATCATCACATCATATTATTTATTTTTGTTTGAAATTGCATGAAAAACAAGCAAAACCTTGATATATTTCGTACATGCATCTAGGGTGATTTTTAAAGCATGGGTTTTGATCCAAAAATCATGAAAAACATGTATCTAAGGGGCTGCCATGATTAGGATGTGTTAGGGTCATGTTTTACACAAGTTTAGGGTCATTGAAACACACCCAATAAGCTGTAAACGTAAGTAATAAAGGCTGGAAACCAAATTGATGATATTGGTAGCATATGTGATCGGTTGAAGGGTAAATGATGCATGGGGTCACGGGGCTGGCTAGGGCTGGTTGGGGGCTTGGCCAGGGTCAGGTTCAAAGGCTAGGTAGGGTCCTAAGGGGGCTAGGGTCGAGGGAGGCGGCTGGGGAAGAGTCCACGTGAGGTGGGACTCTCCCCCATATATGCGTTGTGCTTTGCTGGGTTTCGGGAGGGGGCTGCAGCGGGGCTAAGGGCGAGCTGGGTAGGTCCATTAGGGTCCAAGTATCATGGGCAGGGGTCGGGATAGGGGCTAGGGCGACTGGGTCGCTGCTGGCTCGAACCAAGAGTTCAAACCGTGAAGGAGCAAGGGAGAACACGCAGCTTGTGTCTTCTGGTTCAGGTGCTTTGTGCGCTGGTTCCAATGTAAGGGTTGGTCAGGGTTGAGTCTGGGCATGGTCCAGGGATGTTCAGGGTTAGGAGGGTTCGGTGGTTAAGGGTTGGGAGAAGTCCTAGACTAGTTAGGAACTCTTTTGCTCAAAGACACTAACACACGCACACAAGCATGCAATTGGGCCTTCAGTCCAGCATGTTTTTGAGCGGGACAGGCCGGTTTTATGGGCTGGGATTGCACAATAGGGTCCCTAGGTGTGTTGGCTCGGGTTTGTCTCAAGGTGGCTCGGGCGTGGCTCGAGTAAATTAAGAGATGGCTCGGTGTGTTCGCTAATGGGTCAAAAACGAGATTTTAGAAGCTAAAATTGAATCAATGGGTCCACGAGTGTGGCTCATGACTTGGAAGGGTAGAATAAATCATAAAAAGGTTATGTTAAAATTTTGGGTTCAAAATAACGAGTTTTGGATTTATTTGGGATTTAATCGGGGCATGTAACGCTAATTAACGAGTTAATTGAAACGCCTAGTTTTAAGCTTTATAAAAATTATGGAAAAATTAGGTTTTAGCTTAAATAATTATTAAAAGTTTAAGTTTTTAATTTGGGAAATTTATGTTAAGGTTTGGCTTAATTCGGGAGTAAAAAGCATTAATATGTTAGATTTAAAGATTACTTTAAAAGTCATCGATTTATGCTAAATAAAAATATGAGAAAATTCATGTAGGCTTAAATAATTATTTGGGACATATTAGAGTCAATGGAATTAAGAAAATGTCAAAAATGAGAAATTTTACTTCTAGGGGTAAAACTATCATTTTGCACCTAGAAATTAGTAAACGTCATGGCAGTGTCCTGAAGGCTGTTTTATATGCTAACATGATTATTTTAAATGTTTATGGATGCTTTTATGATTTCATATGCCAAAATGTTATTTTAAAATGATTATGGACTTTTATACGTTAATGGATTTTTACATCAAAATGTTTATTTTAAATGTTTACGATTTATATGTTAATATGCCAATTTTAAAATTTTTTATGGATATTTATGATTTTAATATGTTAAGTTATGATTTTTAAATGTCTATTATTTTAAGGGTTAATTTAGACATTTAAAAGATATGTTGCATGCTTGGTTCCAAAATAAAATGATATTACGCATGTTTTTATTAAGTGATGGAAATATGACATGTTGAAGGATGTGAAGGGATTGTGACTACTAAATATGTTGGAAATATCATGAGGGTTATGGTCCTAGTGGGAGCCCGACGATCGTATTTCCTTGGATACGGATACGAATACGAATACGAATACGAATATGTTAATACGTTGGCCAAGTCCCAGTTGACCGTTGAGAGTATTGCTGGTGTCCCCGCCGCCCAGTACCGTGGTTTTATTTAGATGGATCCATCGCCCAATACGATCAAGAATACGAGTCACAATCACGATCTGAATTCAACAAACACGAACATGAATACGAACATTAATATGAATATGAATATGTTTAATTGATATGTTATGTCTTTTGAAAATTTTTTTATGCATCATTAAAATGTTTACGAAAATGTTTAAGTTTAAGTTTATGCATCTTCATGAAAATGTTATTTTAAGTACAAGTAATTTTCACTGTTGTTTGTTATCTGTATATGTAGTATTTGTTATCAAAGATATGACGTGTTGAGTCTTTAGACCCACTAGGTGTGATTGATGCAGGTGATTATGATGATTATATTTTTGGAGGTCTTGATGGTTGATCTGACTAGACTGAAGGTGCACATAACCCGAGGACCGACGCTTGTTTTCCGCACTAGTTATGATTTATGATTTTAAGTTATGTTAAGAATATTTTTATGACTTTTATTTATTTATGAGTGGTTTCTGAGAGATTATAGTATGGGCTGTTGATAAGCACGAATTATATAGTACTTTAGGGATATTATTTTGTCGTATTCGTGCTTATTTGGCATCTTTTTACCCCGAGTTTGGCGCTTATTTCGTTTCATTTTTTGCTGATTGTAGGTTTGACCAAAAGAGGAGAAAAGCCAAAGAAGTGAAAGAAATGTCAAACTCTGCAATGCCACGTCAGAAATAACCGGAAGAATAGGAAGAAAGCATGAACCAATACACAGACCCTTACACGGATCCCGTGTAAGGGTCCGTGTCATTCAACCACAAAAGAAGAATTTTGCCGAAGAGACACGGACCCGGACACGGACCCCGGAGACAGGTCCGTGCCATTCAGTTACCAAGATTGCATTTACAGAAGCTACACGGATCTATATCCGGACCCCTGAACGGGGTCCGTGTCCCTCAAAGTCCGAGAATCCAAATTACAGAAGCTAGACGGACCTCTGGACGGACCCATACACGGGGTCCGTGTCCGTCTTCACAAGAGAAAGTCAAATTACAGAAGCTACACGGACCCCACTCCGGAGGCTGATACGGGGTCCGTGTCCATGATATCGGATGATGAATTTGGCGAAGATTTGCTCGAGATTTGGAAGAAGAATAAAAAGGAAAAAGACAAAACAAAATTGGGGGTTGAATTTCGAGAGGGCGGCCGACTTTGGAGTTTTTGGAGAGGAATTTCATACTTGTGAAAGAAGGCAACGGCTCGGAGAGAAAATCGAGGGAGAAAACGACGCGCTTCACACGCATATCTGCGCGCCATCGCTGAGATTTTCTCGTCTCTTTTAATTTTCTAGCTTTTTATTCATGAATTCAATTATTAAATTTGATTTTGGTTTTGAATTTATGGAGTAGTTTTCTTTTGTGATCGGGACCACGATAGGAACAAACGACTGATTTTTGTTATTCATTGAAGTGTTTGATTTATAAAATTGTTCTATGTTATTGATTAATATTTGTATAAATTTCGTGCTTTTAATTTGGCCAATTATTTGCATGTTTGTTGTTTAATCTTGACTCGAAAGAGAATTGGTTAAATTTAGCTTCAAAAATATTAATCAACACGCGGTTAAACCGACTAGAAATAGTATTCGGTTTCAGTGTGCGATTTTAGGCGACAGCTGTAATTCTTCGTGGATAAATGCGTTTTTGTTTAATTAAATTCAATTAAAAATAATTGGACTGTTAAATGAAAATAGGATTATAAATTCTAGAAATGGATTTATAATTAAATTAGGGAATTGCATCGTGACAGCGAATAATCTGTGGTTAAATTGTTCCAGTGCGTGATAAAATCTGAGTTTGTTACCGTTGTGTGTCCCGGTCATTTTATTTAAATTTAAAAATCCCCAAGTTCCAAGCTTCTCTGAAATTTGCTCTTAGTCATTAATTTAGCATAGCTTGGTTTAATTTAATTCGTTACATCTTACAAAACAATCACTCTTTATTGTTCGCCTAGATTAAATAAAATAATCGAATCTTAGTAATTAAATAATAGTCTCTGTGGGATCGATACTTGGACGTCTGTCCAATTACTATAACTTGACCTAGTTCGCTTGCTAGAATTATTCCCAACCGAAATCGTCGGCCAAGTTTTTGGCGCCGTTGCCGGGGACTATTTATTTAATATTAGGATAAATTATTTGTTTGAGACTAGGCTTTTATTCTTAGTTTTAAATTTTTCAGTTATTCTTTTCTTTGGCATTTTAATTACCTTTGTTTATTCTACTTATTTTCTCTTGGAGCTTAAATCGTGCACTTAAATTTTTGATTTCAGGGGTTAGCTCGTGTTATATGAGCCGTGCTCAAGACGTCAGGAATCTAGTGCCACTTGATCTTGAGATTGAAAGCACTCTCCGCAGTATCCGCAGAGCCCGAAGGAACAACAACTTGACTCTGGAATTTGAATCTGAAGCAGAATCTGAAATAGATCATAAACCAGAAGTTGAGAGAATGGCCGGAGAAGAGGATGAACGCACGTTGATGGAACTTCATCGGCCAGCATTTGGAGGTTTTGGGTCTAGTATCATCCGCCCTACGATTCAGGCAAACTCATTCGAGCTAAAGCCAGGCATCATCCAAATGATTCAAATGCAAGTAAAGTTTGGTGGAGCACCATCTGAAGACCCCAATGCACATCTGGAGAATTTTCTGTCAATCTGTGATACGATTAAGTGCAATGGGGTGAGTACTGATGCCATTCGACTCAGACTATTTCCATTCTCCTTGCAAGGAGAAGCTATGGAGTGGCTTCGCGACCTTCCAGCTGGTTCTATCACTACTTGGGATGGGCTAGTTGAGTTCTTCATGCACAGGTATTTTCCCCCTACTAAGATTACACAACTGCGAAATGAAATCACTTCATTTAGACAGAGAGATGGGGAATCACTGAATTCAGCATGGGCGAGGTTTAAAAAGATGTTGAGAATGTGCCCGAGACATGGTTTTTCAGTAGGCCAACAGGTGGAGACATTTTACTATGGGGTAGATCCTTCTGTGAGATCTATGCTTGATGCGGCAGCAAATGGGAGTCTATATAGGAAAACGCCAACCGCAGCGCTCGAAATCATATCTAATATGGCCGAGAGCAATGTGGGTTGGCAAGACAACCGCAGGGAGAAGAAAGTAGGATTCCTTGAGATGGATGCTTTGACAGCGATTACAGCAAAACTTGATGGATTGACACATCAGATGTCACAGTTACAAGCGCAGAAGTCAATACCAGTCAAGTCAGTGAATCAGATCCAAGGAAATGCTGAAATGGTTGGTGGTCCATCTTGTGACATGCCATTCATGCCGGATCTGCCTTGTGAGGAAATACAGTGTTTTGGAGGGGATTCAGTAAATTATTTGGGAAACCAGGGGCGTCAGCAAAACAATCCATACAGTTTCTCCTATAATCCAGGCTGGAGGAATCATCCAAATTTCGGGTGGAGACAGTCCGAGAATGCTGTGGTGCCATTACAGTTTAATCCTCCACAGCACCCTGCACAGCAAAGGCCTCCTCAACAACCACCTAAACCTCCACAAGGTGCTGGACCTTCTATGCCACCTGGTTTCAAGCCACAGGATAGCAAGTCTAATCTTGAGGACATGCTCGCCAAGTACATAGCAGGGAATGAGATGAGATGGCAAAATCATGATGCCATGATGCAAAGAGTGGAGACTCAACTAGGGCAGTTAGCGACACAGATGGCTACACGAGCTCCGGGTTCACTACCTAGTGACACGGAAAAGAATCCTAAGGGTGTCAATGCAGTCACGGTGACGTCTCCCACTAAGCAAGAGGCAATTGATGGTGGAAGTGATGTGAAGGAGAAGGAATCAGCCAAGCCAAAGCCTGAGGATGCAAGGGAGAAAGGTAAGTCTCTAAACTCGAACTCTAATATTGATATTAATTCACTCCCCTTTCCCCAAAGAGCTAAGCAACTGCAATTGGATACTCAATTTTCAAAATTTCTTGAGATTTTCAAAAAGCTGCACATAAATATTCCATTTGCAGAGGCTTTAGCTCAAATGCCCTCCTATGCTAAATTTCTTAAGGAGATTTTATCAAACAAGAGGAAGTTGGTTGACTTTGAGACAGTTAAGCTTTCGGAGGAATGTTCTGCTATTTTACAAAATAAATTACCCCCAAAGCTTAAGGATCCAGGTAGTTTCTCTATTCCCTGCACTATAGGAACTTCATTTTTTGCTAAAGCTTTATGTGACTTAGGTGCAAGCATAAATTTGATGCCTTATTCATGTTTTGAGAAGCTAGGAATAGGTGAAGTGAAACCAACTACAATTTCTCTACAGTTAGCTGATAGATCAATTAAATTTCCTAGGGGAATTGTAGAGGATGTGTTAGTAAAGGTTGACAAGTTTATTTTCCCAGTGGACTTTGTTGTGTTAGACATGGAAGAGGATCGTGAGATTCCTCTTATTTTAGGGAGACCATTTTTAGCCACTGGGAAAGCTCTGATAGATGTACACAAGGGTGAGTTGGTGTTGAGATTGAATGATGAGAGTGTGGTGTTCAATGTTTTTCAGTCCATCAAATATCCTAATGATACATCTGATTGTTTTAGAATTGATGCTACTGATGAGCTTGTTGAGCATGGTTTGCAGGAATTGATAGGTGAAGATCCTTTGGAGATTTGTTTGACTGTTTCATGTTCAGGAGAGTTGGAGAATGAGGATGTGAAGGAATACATGCATTATCTGGAAGCAGGCAGACCGATTTCAAGAACGGTAAACTCTAGGATTGGGGAGCTTGGGCATGTCCCAAGACCTTTAAGGTCATCCATTGAAGAAGCCCCAATCTTAGAGATGAAACCTCTTCCCTCTCATTTGAAATATTTGTTTTTGCTTGATTGTGATAAACTGCCAGTAATAGTGTCCTCTACTTTGACAGGTACGGAAGAAGAAAAGCTGCTGCGAGTTCTGAGGGATAATATCAAAGCAATAGGTTGGAGCATTGCGGACATCAAGGGGATCAGCTCCTCCATGTGCATGCACAAAATTCTGATGGAGGCTGACCACAAGACATCCACCCAACCTCAAAGACGTCTGAACCCAGCTATGCAAGAGGTGGTGAAGAAAGAGGTGATAAAGCTACTGGACGCAGGTATTATTTACCCAATTTCTGATAGTAGGTGGGTTAGTCCAGTGCAAGTTGTTCCGAAAAAAGGTGGGATCACTGTTGTGAAGAATGAAAATAATGAATTAATTCCTACCAGAACTGTTACGGGGTGGCGTGTCTGCATTGATTATAGGAAACTTAATGACGCCACCCGTAAAGACCACTTCCCCCTCCCTTTTATTGATCAAATGTTGGAAAGGTTAGCTGGACATCCTTTTTACTGTTTCCTGGATGGTTATTCAGGTTATATGCAAATTCCTATCGACCCTGAAGATCAGGAGAAAACCACTTTTACTTGTCCTTATGGGACATTTGCATATAAACGAATGCCATTCGGCCTATGTAATGCACCAGCGACCTTCCAACGATGCATGATGGCAATTTTCCATGATATGATTGAGGATTTCATTGAAATATTTATGGATGATTTTTCTGTGTTTGGCTCTTCATTCGATACTTGTTTGATTAATTTGTCTAAAGTTTTGGAGAGATGTGAGGAGTCAAATTTGGTGCTGAACTGGGAAAAATGCCATTTTATGGTGAGAGAGGGGATAGTGTTGGGGCACAAAATTTCTGAAAAGGGGATTGAGGTCGATAAGGCTAAGATTGAAGTGATAGAGAAACTCCCCGCCCCAACAAACATCCGAGGAGTGCGTAGTTTTTTAGGACATGCAGGGTTTTATAGACGTTTTATCAAAGATTTTTCCTGCATTTCTAAGCCACTGACCAATTTACTGATAAAAGATGTGAAATTTGATTTTTCTGATGAGTGTGTGCAGGCATTTCAGGTCCTGAAGGAGAAGTTGATCACCGCACCAGTGATGATAGCACCTGATTGGGGGTCGCCATTTGAGGTGATGTGTGATGCAAGTGACACAGCTCTAGGGGCAGTGTTGGGCCAAAAACGGGATAAATGCATTCATGTCATCTACTATGCTAGTATGACACTGTCAGCCGCCCAACTGAACTATGCCACTACAGAGAAGGAGCTTCTTGCCGTGGTTTTTGCTCTTGATAAGTTTAGATCGTATCTCATAGGAAGCAAAGTAGTCGTGCATACTGACCATTCCGCCTTGAAATACTTGATGGCTAAAAAGGATGCAAAGCCAAGGCTAATTCGTTGGATTCTTCTTTTGCAGGAATTCGATTTGGACATCATCGATAGGAAGGGAACAGAGAACCAGGTTGCAGACCATCTTTCTCGTTTGGAGAATCCAAGTTCAGGTAATGCAATTATTCGTGATGACTTCCCAGACGAGCAACTCTTTGCAATCGACAGTTTACCATGGTATGCCGATTTTGTTAATTATCTATCAAGTAAGTTCATTCCTCCCCATTTTACATACCAACAAAAGAAGAAATTTTTCTCTGATTTGAAATATTATTTGTGGGAGGACCCTTATTTGTTTAGAATATGTGCAGACGGTATAATCCGTAGATGTGTACCCCAGGAAGAGGTAAGTGAAATTTTGTTTCATTGTCATGCTGGTCCGGCTGGAGGCCACTTTGGGGCAACTAGAACTGCGTCCAAAGTCCTCCAGTCTTGTTTTTATTGGCCTACTTTGTTTAAGGATTCGCATGAGTATGTTACAAAATGTTCAAATTGTCAGCGTACAGGTAATATCTCTAGACGACATGAAATGCCTCTTAATAATATTTTGGTATGTGAGATATTTGATGTTTGGGGTATAGATTTCATGGGGCCGTTCCCGGTTTCTTTTGGGAACAAGTACATTTTGGTGGCTGTGGACTACGTGTCTAAATGGGTAGAGGCTACTGCATGCAAAACTAATGACTCTAGGGTTGTTGTTCAATTTCTTATGAAAAATATTTTCTCACGTTTTGGCACACCTAGGGCCATCATTAGCGATGGTGGTACTCATTTTTGTAATCGTCAATTTGACAGTCTATTGGCTAAGTATGGGGTCCGACATAAGGTGGCCACACCTTACCATCCCCAAACTAGTGGCCAAGTCGAGGTTTCGAACCGAGAACTTAAACGCATTCTGGAGAAGACTGTCGGTGCTTCGAGGAAAGAATGGTCTAGAAAACTCGACGATGCACTTTGGGCGTACCGCACTGCTTTCAAAACCCCCATTGGCATGTCTCCTTTTAAATTGTTGTATGGAAAGTCATGTCACCTACCTGTCGAACTTGAGCATAAGGCTTATTGGGCCACCAAATTTCTGAATTTTGATGCTAAAACCACAGGTGACGCGAGAGTGCTGCAGCTAAACGAATTGGATGAGTTTAGGTTGGAGGCGTACGAGAATACCAAGCTTTACAAGGAGAAAACCAAACGCTGGCATGATCAGAACATTGTCGGTCGAGAATTTTTGGTGGGCCAACAGGTATTATTATATAATTCTCGACTGAAATTGATGCCAGGTAAGTTGCGTTCTCGGTGGTCCGGTCCTTACACCATCACGCAAGTTTTCCCATATGGGACAGTGGAGATCACTAGTGAGGCAACCGGATCTTTCAAAGTGAATGGACATAGGCTTAAGGTCTATCATGGTGGTGCCATACCCGATGAGCCGACCACAGTGGATCTGCAGGATCCCAACTGAATCAAGGGAGTACAGTCAGGCTATCGACTCTAAATTTAGCGCTTGCTGGGAGGCAACCCAGTGTTTTATTTTAGTTTTTCCCTCTGTTTTATTTTAGTTCTCTTTATTTTTTTTGCTTTATTCATCTAGTTAGTGAGTTAATCTCAGAGAATGATGGTGCAGGTAATTTATCTACTGGCGGTGGAATTTATCAAGCGTGAAAGAATTTATCGGGCGATCGGTTTCAAAATCTCGAACAGACCAGGGAAGTTTCTGTACAATTCTTGCATCTTGTGTTCTTGATTGAGCTTCAATTTACATGTTTAGATCTAAAGAATTATACATGCATAGCATCATTTTGGGTTGGGTCGTATTTTGTGCGATTTTTTTTCTCTGATCCAGTAGCTACACGGACCCCCTCCGGACCCTAGCACGGGGTCCGTGTCATTCATGCTCAAATTGGTCGATATACAGTAGCTACACGGACCTTGATCCGGACCCCTACACGGGGTCCGTGTCTGTCACTTTCCAAATAGCTGCAATACAGTAGGTGCACGGACCTCTACACGGACCCTAGCACGGGGTCCGTGCCCTTAAATTTCGGGACTTCTCTGAATAAAATCGCGACTTCCCTCCCCTCAACCCCTAAACCCCCAAAAATCGATTTCCCTCCTCCACCACTCACATCGCCGACCGCCGCCGCCCCGTCGCCGCATCTGCCGAGCCGCCGCCCACAACTCACCACTGCACCATCATCTATGTTCTGGTAAGCGTGGCTATACCTGCATTCCATTTTCCGGTCCTCCGCATTGGTGTGTCTGTGCATTCCGTTCGATTATTGCGCGTTTGTGGATTAGTGATTGGGTATTGTTTGGTCGATTTGTGTTCTGCTGGATTTACTTGTTCAAGGGTATCGGTGTTATCACGTTTTCTGTGGTTTTGGGGATAAATTGTTATTGGAGCCCTATTTTGTGGTCTCTTGTAATTTGGGTGTTGATTCTTTATCATTGCGTTGGGGTCTGTTGATGCTTGATCGTTGGTTGGGTTATTGGTTTTTGCTATTGGTGGTTTGAATTGTTGGAACTTATTCGCTTGAGTCATAATGCCTCCTCGCAAGTTGACTGGTAAGCGCGCTCGGACCGGTGCTTCTTCATCCTCTGGGTCAGTCAGGAGATCATTTGATGCTTCTAAATTCACTTCCATCGAGAACTCTGACTGGTACTCGGCACTGCACACAAATCCCATGATTGTGGAAAAATCTATCCACCCTCGGATTGATCAAGAGGTACCAATACGGGCCGAGTTCGAAAAGTTTGGGTGGGGACCCTTGTTGGACATATCCGGACCATACTACCCTGATCTAGTGTGGCAGTTTTATGCGAATTTCGAAGAGAAAGACAAAACAGGGCTGACATCGATCCGCACGTACGTCAAGGGCGTCCCCATCGACATCTCCAGTGCTTATCTAGCCTTACTTTTGGGAGTCCCCAATGATGGCCCTTGGGTGGAGTTTAACCAAGTCGATTTTTTTCACTCCGACAGCACATACCGGATCCCTGAGGCTCGGCACCGTCTCCGATATGTCACATCCCCTACCGGCTCCCGTTTCAGTGTTCTTCCGACGCATATTCCGCTCATTGATCGCCTGATCTGTTATTTTACTGGGGCTAACATAATCCCGAGGAAGGCCGGAAACAATGAGGTTCGTCTGATGGACCTCTACATTATTGATAAGATGTTGAATGGCTTGGGGGCGATTCCGGCGATTCCTTTGGCATCAATCATCATGTCTCATATGCGTTCTGTTGCGCATATCGACCCGACAAAGAACAAGAAACCACATGCCCCCTTCCCGATCATCATCTCTCGGATCTTAGCAGCCCATGGCGTTGATCTCACCGGCGAGCCTTCGTTATTGCCCACATCCACACAGATGCTCACCCCCCAGGCCATGCAGGGCATGTATTTCATTTTTCGACAGGGTGCGTGGTATCGTAACCCTAGGAGTAGCCATCTCACTCGTCACCGTCGTGACCCACCAGTGCCTGCCCCTACCATTGACGAGCGAGCCTGGGAAGCCCGTGTCGAGGAGGAAGAAGCGGGTTTCGATGACCAGGCCGGCCCTCAAGCTGGTGCACCCCCTCGACAGCGAGCCCCAAGAGGTATGCGACAGGTTTTCTTCTCCATGTTTGATGCCTTTGACAACCTCAGCACCAGAATGGCTCGCATCGAGCATCATCTAGGGATTCAGCCCTCTGCTGACGATGTCTCCGCGCCCCCCTTTGACAGATCTGGCCTTGACGACATGGAAGATTTGGATACGGACTCCGCCGACGAGCAGTAGTTTATTTTGTTAGGATGTGTAGAGGATGTTATTGTTTTTCTGGATTTCGCTCTTTTTATGTAGTTATCGACGTTGTCAGACTTGATCTTTATCGTTAGTATCTGTTGATTTTTGATCGTGTATTTGTGTGTCTCTCCTATGCCCTTTTACGTTCCCTTGTGTATTCGATGTCGTGCTTTTCAGGAGTTGCTGATTTCTACCGCATCTTCACCACTTGCTCGCAAATTGTCCAGGGAAGTGTTTTTGCTTTAACTGTCTTGTTCGTTGCTTTTATATTGCTTTACACTGAGGGCAGTGTCCTTATCAAAGTGTGGGGGTGGGTCAATCTTGTTACACATCGTTGCACAACACTTAACAACACTTTTCACGTAGGATGAGATTATTTTTTGACAACGAACTCCTGTTTCACTTGATATTCTGATTAATTTGTTAGATTTTGGGATCACCCAGAAATTTGCTTCATGCCTAGTATTGAGTGAGAGGAGTCGTAGTTTCAAGGAGAGAGTCTAACATGAACCAGTTTTGCATCAACATTTTGTTCAATGCACGTGGTCAAACTTTTACTCATTGATAGTGAATTGGTGAATTGTGAAAAAAAAAAAAAAAAAAAAAAAAAAAAAGAAAAGAAGAAAAAAGAAAAAAAAAAAAAAAAAAAAAAAAAAAAGAAAAAAGAAAAAAGATATCGAATAACGATCCCTAGAACTTGTCGGATTAGCCCTCGAAGCGAAAATACGAACGATGGTGACTTAGGGATGATTTAGGCGATCTTTGGACCGTTTGAGCCTTTCAAGCCTGACCGACACATCATTCATCGCCCCTAGCGACCCCTTTTAAGCCTAAAAAAAAAATCGAATGGTGTGTGTCAATGACACACAGTTAGCCCCCATTCGTCACTTATTCAATGTCCCACATCAACTACCTGAATCATAGCCTATACACTTTTTCCTACCTACATGTGAGAGAAATAAAACTCCTGTGCACATTGAAATGTTTGAAATACTCCAATAGATTGAAGAGATATGTGTGAAGGAGTCTATGAATTTTTATTCATGAAAAAAAAAAAAAAAAAAAAAAAAAAGAAAGAATGTTGACAGAAAAGGAAAAAGGAGGAAAATGTGCAGTGTTGAAAGCACCCGAAACAAAATTTTTTGGGTGAAAGTGGGTGAACAATGAGAAAGAAAAGGAGACGCTAGAGCTCTGGAATTGATGAAAAGACAATAACTGTTGACGAGTCGAAAGTTGAATGAATGTGCTACAGGAATAATGCTTATTGTATCTCACTTTTGATTCCCTATCTTTTATTGTAGCCGTGAGCCTTGGCCTTACGTTATAAGCTTAAAAAGACCTATTAACCAAGTCACTGTCGTTCAACATTTAGTAGAGAGGGGTATGAAAGTCAAGCATATGGGGCGTTTCGATAACAAATGAAAATAAGTAATCATGAAACCAAGTAGCTGGAGATGAGTACGAGTCGGACCTACACACTACACACATTTTGTTCTGTTGATCTTTACTGGGTAAATGTTTGAATCTTGAATTGCGACGAAAACGAATTTTATGATATGCGAAGCGTGATCTTTTGACTGGGGGTGAACGAATGTGACAAATTGAGAAGTTTTGATTGTGTCACTTGAGTTCTGAATCTGAAATGTTTCTCATCCTTATTTTTGTCTGATTTGTTCGAGGACGAACAAAGGTTAAGTGTGGGGGAGTTGATAAGCACGAATTATATAGTACTTTAGGGATATTATTTTGTCGTATTCGTGCTTATTTGGCATCTTTTTACCCCGAGTTTGGCGCTTATTTCGTTTCATTTTTTGCTGATTGTAGGTTTGACCAAAAGAGGAGAAAAGCCAAAGAAGTGAAAGAAATGTCAAACTCTGCAATGCCACGTCAGAAATAACCGGAAGAATAGGAAGAAAGCATGAACCAATACACAGACCCTTACACGGATCCCGTGTAAGGGTTCGTGTCATTCAACCACAAAAGAAGAATTTTGCCGAAGAGACACGGACCCCGGAGACAGGTCCGTGCCATTCAGTTACCAAGATTGCATTTACAGAAGCTACACGGATCTATATCCGGACCCCTGAACGGGGTCCGTGTCCCTCAAAGTCCGAGAATCCAAATTACAGAAGCTAGACGGACCTCTGGACGGACCCATACACGGGGTCCGTGTCCGTCTTCACAAGAGAAAGTCAAATTACAGAAGCTACACGGACCCCACTCCGGAGGCTGATACGGGGTCCGTGTCCATGATATCGGATGATGAATTTGGCGAAGATTTGCTCGAGATTTGGAAGAAGAATAAAAAGGAAAAAGACAAAACAAAATTGGGGGTTGAATTTCGAGAGGGCGGCCGACTTTGGAGTTTTTGGAGAGGAATTTCATACTTGTGAAAGAAGGCAACGGCTCGGAGAGAAAATCGAGGGAGAAAACGACGCGCTTCACACGCATATCTGCGCGCCATCGCTGAGATTTTCTCGTCTCTTTTAATTTTCTAGCTTTTTATTCATGAATTCAATTATTAAATTTGATTTTGGTTTTGAATTTATGGAGTAGTTTTCTTTTGTGATCGGGACCACGATAGGAACAAACGACTGATTTTTGTTATTCATTGAAGTGTTTGATTTATAAAATTGTTCTATGTTATTGATTAATATTTGTATAAATTTCGTGCTTTTAATTTGGCCAATTATTTGCATGTTTGTTGTTTAATCTTGACTCGAAAGAGAATTGGTTAAATTTAGCTTCAAAAATATTAATCAACACGCGGTTAAACCGACTAGAAATAGTATTCGGTTTCAGTGTGCGATTTTAGGCGACAGCTGTAATTCTTCGTGGATAAATGCGTTTTTGTTTAATTAAATTCAATTAAAAATAATTGGACTGTTAAATGAAAATAGGATTATAAATTCTAGAAATGGATTTATAATTAAATTAGGGAATTGCATCGTGACAGCGAATAATCTGTGGTTAAATTGTTCCAGTGCGTGATAAAATCTGAGTTTGTTACCGTTGTGTGTCCCGGTCATTTTATTTAAATTTAAAAATCCCCAAGTTCCAAGCTTCTCTGAAATTTGCTCTTAGTCATTAATTTAGCATAGCTTGGTTTAATTTAATTCGTTACATCTTACAAAACAATCACTCTTTATTGTTCGCCTAGATTAAATAAAATAATCGAATCTTAGTAATTAAATAATAGTCTCTGTGGGATCGATACTTGGACGTCTGTCCAATTACTATAACTTGACCTAGTTCGCTTGCTAGAATTATTCCCAACCGAAATCGTCGGCCAGCTGTATTTCTCAAATAAATAGTTGGTTGTTTTATTTTAAAATGATGTACAAAATATTTTATGAAATTTTTGGTGGTTCGGCCGATGCTAGGGAGGTTTTAAAAAAAAATTCTAGTACTTTTTAAGAAAACGAATAAGCAGGCGTTTCAGTTGGTATCAGAGCAATTGTTCTGTAAAGGGTTGTGCCACCATCAGCGCCGGAAAGATCAGTCGTCAAGCCTCAAATTGTAAGTTTACATATTTTATATGATTTATAAATTGTTACCTTCATGACTACTTGAATTATATGTTTATGTCACATGTTTAGTAGCATTATGAGGATATATGATTTATATGCTTTTGAATTTTTATACGTGATACGTTATAAACTAAGAAATTATTTGATTTCAACGCATGTTGACTTCGTGGTGGAATTGGACTATGCTGATTTTGGGTTTTAGTATTGAAGTTTAATTTTTTTGGCTATAAGTTAATCGTGAATATTATGAATGTTTTTGGGACACGTATATTTTCTAAGAAAGTATTTTTTTGATTCATTGTTACTAGTCGAAATAATTTTTGGGAATTACTCATAAGAAATAATGACTCGAGGATTTACAACGACTTTGGGAGTATGGAAATGTATAAATTGGGATTTTAAGTTTTGACAAAAGGTAAGATTGGTTATAGAAAGTGATTTTGGGTAAATAAGTTTAAATTTATCGAAATTATGCTATGGGAAATCTGTAGAAGAAAATTATGAATGCCAAAAATTTATGGGTTAATTAAGGAATTTGGGGATTAGTTTAGCAATAAGTGTGAATTGAATATGTTATATGGTAAGAATTTTGATGATTTAGACTCTTAAGAATATTTTGAACTTTGGGATTTCTTGGTTATAGTGTTATAAGGAATGTGGATAATGGGTTTTTAAGGATGAATCAATACTAAGCTTGAAAAATCTAAGTGTTAGCGGATGCGTTTGGGATTTTAAGGTTGAAATATGATAAGTTGATGAATATTTTGGGTATAAAATAAGGAAAGTAATATACGATAAATATGGTCAGCCATATTTTTATATTGGGAATTTTAAGAAAAGTTGAAATTCGAGGTTATAATAGTAACAGCATTAAGTCATTATGGGTCTTTTTAAGTTGCGAGTTGCAAATAAGGATTTAGAAGAAAAATTTTAATTGGGATCAAGGAAACGTAAGGACATTTAGAATTTACGTTTTAGCGCAGCGGAAGTGTGGATTTTTGGGATGGTAGAACTAAGTCTAAACCTTGGGTTATTAAGGATAAGCGAATTTCGAGGACGAAATTCAATTTAAGGGGGGAAGATTGTAATGCCCCAAAAATTTAAAGGTTCACGCGAACCACATGAATTTTAGTTATTAAATTCTTTGTATTTTAATTAAATGTTTTAATTGCATTTATTAATTTTGTCGTGCATATTTATATGTTTAAATTATATTTTCTACATTGTTGTATTAAAATGTATTTTTAAAGGTTATTCGAGTTGCGATCGAGGAACGGAGACCGATGACTGAAAAATAGAAAATGATTTTTATTAAATAGTTGTTTTTAATTATTTAAAATTTGGGAGATGCTTTTTGAAAAAATAAGGGGTTTTTGAGGTGATTTATACGCCGGGACGTAAAATTTATCTGTGCGGGTTTTTCAACTAAAATACGAGCTTTTTGACATCCAGGCTATTAAATTCACAAACTTTATAAAACAGCATTATTTTTAATATTTTTGTTAAATTCTAATTAAGCACTAATGGGCCTAATTAATCTACCTAATGTGCCTAAGCTTAATTAGTAACTTAATTAAGTATTTAATATTCAAAACCCACCCAAACCCTTTTCATAACACACGCCCACTTCTTTTACACAATTAAAACTCTCCCCATCAGAATACTACACGGCACACACAATAAATTGAAGGAAAAAGTTGAAAATTTACAAGGGTTTCAAGCCGTCGTCTCCTCGTCGCCGTTTCGTACTCGTCAACGTTTTTCCGTGCATAAAATACGCAAAGACACGCCATATTCTCCTTTTACTCATCATCACATCATATTATTTATTTTTGTTTGAAATTGCATGAAAAACAAGCAAAACCTTGATATATTTCGTACATGCATCTAGGGTGATTTTTAAAGCATGGGTTTTGATCCAAAAATCATGAAAAACATGTATCTAAGGGGCTGCCATGATTAGGATGTGTTAGGGTCATGTTTTACACAAGTTTAGGGTCATTGAAACACACCCAATAAGCTGTAAACGTAAGTAATAAAGGCTGGAAACCAAATTGATGATATTGGTAGCATATGTGATCGGTTGAAGGGTAAATGATGCATGGGGTCACGGGGCTGGCTAGGGCTGGTTGGGGGCTTGGCCAGGGTCAGGTTCAAAGGCTAGGTAGGGTCCTAAGGGGGCTAGGGTCGAGGGAGGCGGCTGGGGAAGAGTCCACGTGAGGTGGGACTCTCCCCCATATATGCGTTGTGCTTTGCTGGGTTTCGGGAGGGGGCTGCAGCGGGGCTAAGGGCGAGCTGGGTAGGTCCATTAGGGTCCAAGTATCATGGGCAGGGGTCGGGATAGGGGCTAGGGCGACTGGGTCGCTGCTGGCTCGAACCAAGAGTTCAAACCGTGAAGGAGCAAGGGAGAACACGCAGCTTGTGTCTTCTGGTTCAGGTGCTTTGTGCGCTGGTTCCAATGTAAGGGTTGGTCAGGGTTGAGTCTGGGCATGGTCCAGGGATGTTCAGGGTTAGGAGGGTTCGGTGGTTAAGGGTTGGGAGAAGTCCTAGACTAGTTAGGAACTCTTTTGCTCAAAGACACTAACACACGCACACAAGCATGCAATTGGGCCTTCAGTCCAGCATGTTTTTGAGCGGGACAGGCCGGTTTTATGGGCTGGGATTGCACAATAGGGTCCCTAGGTGTGTTGGCTCGGGTTTGTCTCAAGGTGGCTCGGGCGTGGCTCGAGTAAATTAAGAGATGGCTCGGTGTGTTCGCTAATGGGTCAAAAACGAGATTTTAGAAGCTAAAATTGAATCAATGGGTCCACGAGTGTGGCTCATGACTTGGAAGGGTAGAATAAATCATAAAAAGGTTATGTTAAAATTTTGGGTTCAAAATAACGAGTTTTGGATTTATTTGGGATTTAATCGGGGCATGTAACGCTAATTAACGAGTTAATTGAAACGCCTAGTTTTAAGCTTTATAAAAATTATGGAAAAATTAGGTTTTAGCTTAAATAATTATTAAAAGTTTAAGTTTTTAATTTGGGAAATTTATGTTAAGGTTTGGCTTAATTCGGGAGTAAAAAGCATTAATATGTTAGATTTAAAGATTACTTTAAAAGTCATCGATTTATGCTAAATAAAAATATGAGAAAATTCATGTAGGCTTAAATAATTATTTGGGACATATTAGAGTCAATGGAATTAAGAAAATGTCAAAAATGAGAAATTTTACTTCTAGGGGTAAAACTATCATTTTGCACCTAGAAATTAGTAAACGTCATGGCAGTGTCCTGAAGGCTGTTTTATATGCTAACATGATTATTTTAAATGTTTATGGATGCTTTTATGATTTCATATGCCAAAATGTTATTTTAAAATGATTATGGACTTTTATACGTTAATGGATTTTTACATCAAAATGTTTATTTTAAATGTTTACGATTTATATGTTAATATGCCAATTTTAAAATTTTTTATGGATATTTATGATTTTAATATGTTAAGTTATGATTTTTAAATGTCTATTATTTTAAGGGTTAATTTAGACATTTAAAAGATATGTTGCATGCTTGGTTCCAAAATAAAATGATATTACGCATGTTTTTATTAAGTGATGGAAATATGACATGTTGAAGGATGTGAAGGGATTGTGACTACTAAATATGTTGGAAATATCATGAGGGTTATGGTCCTAGTGGGAGCCCGACGATCGTATTTCCTTGGATACGGATACGAATACGAATACGAATACGAATATGTTAATACGTTGGCCAAGTCCCAGTTGACCGTTGAGAGTATTGCTGGTGTCCCCGCCGCCCAGTACCGTGGTTTTATTTAGATGGATCCATCGCCCAATACGATCAAGAATACGAGTCACAATCACGATCTGAATTCAACAAACACGAACATGAATACGAACATTAATATGAATATGAATATGTTTAATTGATATGTTATGTCTTTTGAAAATTTTTTTATGCATCATTAAAATGTTTACGAAAATGTTTAAGTTTAAGTTTATGCATCTTCATGAAAATGTTATTTTAAGTACAAGTAATTTTCACTGTTGTTTGTTATCTGTATATGTAGTATTTGTTATCAAAGATATGACGGGTTGAGTCTTTAGACCCACTAGGTGTGATTGATGCAGGTGATTATGATGATTATATTTTTGGAGGTCTTGATGGTTGATCTGACTAGACTGAAGGTGCACATAACCCGAGGACCGACGCTTGTTTTCCGCACTAGTTATGATTTATGATTTTAAGTTATGTTAAGAATATTTTTATGACTTTTATTTATTTATGAGTGGTTTCTGAGAGATTATAGTATGGGCTGTTGATAAGCACGAATTATATAGTACTTTAGGGATATTATTTTGTCGTATTCGTGCTTATTTGGCATCTTTTTACCCCGAGTTTGGCGCTTATTTCGTTTCATTTTTTGCTGATTGTAGGTTTGACCAAAAGAGGAGAAAAGCCAAAGAAGTGAAAGAAATGTCAAACTCTGCAATGCCACGTCAGAAATAACCGGAAGAATAGGAAGAAAGCATGAACCAATACACAGACCCTTACACGGATCCCGTGTAAGGGTCCGTGTCATTCAACCACAAAAGAAGAATTTTGCCGAAGAGACACGGACCCGGACACGGACCCCGGAGACAGGTCCGTGCCATTCAGTTACCAAGATTGCATTTACAGAAGCTACACGGATCTATATCCGGACCCCTGAACGGGGTCCGTGTCCCTCAAAGTCCGAGAATCCAAATTACAGAAGCTAGACGGACCTCTGGACGGACCCATACACGGGGTCCGTGTCCGTCTTCACAAGAGAAAGTCAAATTACAGAAGCTACACGGACCCCACTCCGGAGGCTGATACGGGGTCCGTGTCCATGATATCGGATGATGAATTTGGCGAAGATTTGCTCGAGATTTGGAAGAAGAATAAAAAGGAAAAAGACAAAACAAAATTGGGGGTTGAATTTCGAGAGGGCGGCCGACTTTGGAGTTTTTGGAGAGGAATTTCATACTTGTGAAAGAAGGCAACGGCTCGGAGAGAAAATCGAGGGAGAAAACGACGCGCTTCACACGCATATCTGCGCGCCATCGCTGAGATTTTCTCGTCTCTTTTAATTTTCTAGCTTTTTATTCATGAATTCAATTATTAAATTTGATTTTGGTTTTGAATTTATGGAGTAGTTTTCTTTTGTGATCGGGACCACGATAGGAACAAACGACTGATTTTTGTTATTCATTGAAGTGTTTGATTTATAAAATTGTTCTATGTTATTGATTAATATTTGTATAAATTTCGTGCTTTTAATTTGGCCAATTATTTGCATGTTTGTTGTTTAATCTTGACTCGAAAGAGAATTGGTTAAATTTAGCTTCAAAAATATTAATCAACACGCGGTTAAACCGACTAGAAATAGTATTCGGTTTCAGTGTGCGATTTTAGGCGACAGCTGTAATTCTTCGTGGATAAATGCGTTTTTGTTTAATTAAATTCAATTAAAAATAATTGGACTGTTAAATGAAAATAGGATTATAAATTCTAGAAATGGATTTATAATTAAATTAGGGAATTGCATCGTGACAGCGAATAATCTGTGGTTAAATTGTTCCAGTGCGTGATAAAATCTGAGTTTGTTACCGTTGTGTGTCCCGGTCATTTTATTTAAATTTAAAAATCCCCAAGTTCCAAGCTTCTCTGAAATTTGCTCTTAGTCATTAATTTAGCATAGCTTGGTTTAATTTAATTCGTTACATCTTACAAAACAATCACTCTTTATTGTTCGCCTAGATTAAATAAAATAATCGAATCTTAGTAATTAAATAATAGTCTCTGTGGGATCGATACTTGGACGTCTGTCCAATTACTATAACTTGACCTAGTTCGCTTGCTAGAATTATTCCCAACCGAAATCGTCGGCCAGCTGTATTTCTCAAATAAATAGTTGGTTGTTTTATTTTAAAATGATGTACAAAATATTTTATGAAATTTTTGGTGGTTCGGCCGATGCTAGGGAGGTTTTAAAAAAAAATTCTAGTACTTTTTAAGAAAACGAATAAGCAGGCGTTTCAGTTGGTATCAGAGCAATTGTTCTGTAAAGGGTTGTGCCACCATCAGCGCCGGAAAGATCAGTCGTCAAGCCTCAAATTGTAAGTTTACATATTTTATATGATTTATAAATTGTTACCTTCATGACTACTTGAATTATATGTTTATGTCACATGTTTAGTAGCATTATGAGGATATATGATTTATATGCTTTTGAATTTTTATACGTGATACGTTATAAACTAAGAAATTATTTGATTTCAACGCATGTTGACTTCGTGGTGGAATTGGACTATGCTGATTTTGGGTTTTAGTATTGAAGTTTAATTTTTTTGGCTATAAGTTAATCGTGAATATTATGAATGTTTTTGGGACACGTATATTTTCTAAGAAAGTATTTTTTTGATTCATTGTTACTAGTCGAAATAATTTTTGGGAATTACTCATAAGAAATAATGACTCGAGGATTTACAACGACTTTGGGAGTATGGAAATGTATAAATTGGGATTTTAAGTTTTGACAAAAGGTAAGATTGGTTATAGAAAGTGATTTTGGGTAAATAAGTTTAAATTTATCGAAATTATGCTATGGGAAATCTGTAGAAGAAAATTATGAATGCCAAAAATTTATGGGTTAATTAAGGAATTTGGGGATTAGTTTAGCAATAAGTGTGAATTGAATATGTTATATGGTAAGAATTTTGATGATTTAGACTCTTAAGAATATTTTGAACTTTGGGATTTCTTGGTTATAGTGTTATAAGGAATGTGGATAATGGGTTTTTAAGGATGAATCAATACTAAGCTTGAAAAATCTAAGTGTTAGCGGATGCGTTTGGGATTTTAAGGTTGAAATATGATAAGTTGATGAATATTTTGGGTATAAAATAAGGAAAGTAATATACGATAAATATGGTCAGCCATATTTTTATATTGGGAATTTTAAGAAAAGTTGAAATTCGAGGTTATAATAGTAACAGCATTAAGTCATTATGGGTCTTTTTAAGTTGCGAGTTGCAAATAAGGATTTAGAAGAAAAATTTTAATTGGGATCAAGGAAACGTAAGGACATTTAGAATTTACGTTTTAGCGCAGCGGAAGTGTGGATTTTTGGGATGGTAGAACTAAGTCTAAACCTTGGGTTATTAAGGATAAGCGAATTTCGAGGACGAAATTCAATTTAAGGGGGGAAGATTGTAATGCCCCAAAAATTTAAAGGTTCACGCGAACCACATGAATTTTAGTTATTAAATTCTTTGTATTTTAATTAAATGTTTTAATTGCATTTATTAATTTTGTCGTGCATATTTATATGTTTAAATTATATTTTTTACATGGTTGTATTAAAATGTATTTTTAAAGGTTATTCGAGTTGCGATCGAGGAACGGAGACCGATGACTGAAAAATAGAAAATGATTTTTATTAAATAGTTGTTTTTAATTATTTAAAATTTGGGAGATGCTTTTTGAAAAAATAAGGGGTTTTTGAGGTGATTTATACGCCGGGACGTAAAATTTATCTTTGCGGGTTTTTCAACTAAAATACGAGCTTTTTGACAACCAGGCTATTAAATTCACAAACTTTATAAAACAGCATTATTTTTAATATTTTTGTTAAATTCTAATTAAGCACTAATGGGCCTAATTAATCTACCTAATGTGCCTAAGCTTAATTAGTAACTTAATTAAGTATTTAATATTCAAAACCCACCCAAACCCTTTTCATAACACACGCCCACTTCTTTTACACAATTAAAACTCTCCCCATCAGAATACTACACGGCACACACAATAAATTGAAGGAAAAAGTTGAAAATTTACAAGGGTTTCAAGCCGTCGTCTCCTCGTCGCCGTTTCGTACTCGTCAACGTTTTTCCGTGCATAAAATACGCAAAGACACGCCATATTCTCCTTTTACTCATCATCACATCATATTATTTATTTTTGTTTGAAATTGCATGAAAAACAAGCAAAACCTTGATATATTTCGTACATGCATCTAGGGTGATTTTTAAAGCATGGGTTTTGATCCAAAAATCATGAAAAACATGTATCTAAGGGGCTGCCATGATTAGGATGTGTTAGGGTCATGTTTTACACAAGTTTAGGGTCATTGAAACACACCCAATAAGCTGTAAACGTAAGTAATAAAGGCTGGAAACCAAATTGATGATATTGGTAGCATATGTGATCGGTTGAAGGGTAAATGATGCATGGTGTCACGGGGCTGGCCAGGGCTGGTTGGGGGCTTGGCCAGGGTCAGGTTCAAAGGCTAGGTAGGGTCCTAAGTGGGCTAGGGTCGGGGGAGGCGGCTGGGGAAGAGTCCACGTGAGGTGGGACTCTCCCCCATATATGCGCTGTGCTTTGCTGGGTTTCGGGAGGGGGCTGCAGCGGGGCTAAGGGCGAGATGGGTAGGTCCATCAGGGTCCAAGGGTCATGGGCAGGGGTCGGGAAAGGGTCTAGGGCGGCTGGGTCGCTGCTGGCTCGAACCAAGAGTGCAAACCGTGAGGGAGCAAGGGAGAACAAGCAGCTTATGTCTTTTGGTTCAGGTGCTTTGTGCGCTGGTTCCAAGGTAAGGGTTGGTCTGGGTCGAGTCTGGGCATGGTCTAGGGATGGTCAGGGTTAGGTGGGTTCTGTGGTTAAGGGTTGGGAGAAGTCCTAGACTAGTTAGGAACTCTTTTGTTCAAAGACACTAACACACGCACACAAGCAAGAAATCGGGCCTTCTGTCCAGTTGGTTTTTGTGCGGGCCAGGGCCGGTTTTATGGGCTGGGCTTGCACAGTAGGGTCCCTAGGTGGGTTGGCTCGGGTTTGGCTCAAAGTGGCTCGGGCGTGGCTCGAGTAAATTAGGAGATGGCTTGGTGTGTTCGTTAATGGGTCAAAAACGAGATTTTAGAAGCTAAAATTGAATCAATGGCTCCACGGGTGTGGCTCATGACTTGGAAGGGTAGAATAAATCATAAAAAGGTTATGTTAAAAATTTGGGTTCAAAATAACGAGTTTTGGATTTATTCGGGATTTAATCGGCGCATGAAACGCTAATTAAAGAGTTAATTGAAACGCCTTGGTTTAAGCTTTATAAAAATTATGGAAAAATTAGGTTTTAGCTTAAATAATTATTAAAAGTCTAAGTTTTGAATTTGGGAAATTTATGTTAAGGTTTGGTTTAATTCGGGAGTAAAACGTTTTAATATGTTAGATTGAAAGATTAATTTAAAAGTCATCGATTAATGCTAAATAAAAATATGAGAAAAAATTCATGTAGGCTTAAATAATTATTTGGGACATATTAGAGTCAATGGAATTAAGAAAATGTCAAAAATGAGAAATTTTACGTCTAGAGGTAAAACGATCATTTTACACCTAGAAATTAGTAAACGTCATGGCAGTGTCCTGAAGGCTGTTTTATATGCTAACATGATTATTTTAAATGTTTATGGATGCTTTTATGATTTCATATGCCAAAATGTTATTTTAAAATGATTATGGACTTTTATACGTTTATGGATTTTTACGTCAAAATGTTTATTTTAAATGTTTACGATTTATATGTTAATATGCCAATTTTAAAATTTTTTATGGATATTTATGATTTTAATATGTTAAGTTATGATTTTTAAATGTCTATTATTTTAAGGGTTAATTTGGACATTTAAAAGATATGTTGCATGCTTGGTTTCAAAATAAAAATGATATTACGCATGTTTTTATTAAGTGATGGAAATATGACATGTTGAAGGATGTGAAGGTATTGTGACTACTAAATATGTTGGAAATATCGTGAGGGTTATGGTCCCAGTGGGAGCCCGACGATCGTGTTTCCTTGGATACGGATACGAATACGAATACGAATATGTTAATACGTTGGCCAAGTCCCAGTTGACCAGTGAGAGTATTGCTGGTGTCCCCGCCGCCCAGTACCGTGGTTTTATTTAGATGGATCCATCGCCCAATACGATCAAGAATACGAGTCACAATCACGATCTGAATTCAACAAACACGAACATGAATACGAACATTAATATGAATATGAATATGTTTAAGTGATATGTTTATGTCTTTTGAAAATGTTTTTATGCATCATGAAAATGTTTACGAAATTGTTTAAGTTAAAGTTTATGCATCTTCATTAAAATGTTATTTTAAGTACAAGTATTTTTCAATGTTGTTTGTTATCTATATATGTAGTATTTGTTATCAAAGATATGACGTGTCGAGTTTTTAGACTCACTAGGTGTGATTGATGCAGGTGATTATGATGATTATATTTTTGGAGGTCTTGATGGTTGATCTGACTGGACTGCACGTGCACATAACTCGAGGACCGACGCTAGTTTTCCGCACTAGTTATGGTTTATGATTTTAAGTTATGTTAATAATATTTTTATGACTTTTATTTATTTATGAGTGGTTTCTGAGAGATTATAGTATGGGCTGTATTTCTCAAATAAATAGTTGGTTTTTTTTATTTTAAAATGATGTCCAAAATATTTTATGAAATTTTTGGTGGTTCGGCCGATGCTAGGGAGGTTTTAAAAAAAAAATTCTAGTACTTTTTTTTGAAAACGAATAAGCAGACGTTTCATTACATAAATCGAAAGTGAGCATAAGGTAAGCAGACTTCAGAGATCTATTTATGATCTAAAGCAGGCAGAATACATTGCTGCATCAGCTGCAGCAAAGGAGGTGCTCCTTGTAGAGTGCACTGAACAACCCTCCATAAAAGACTTTCCAAGTGGTTCTCACTTATCGGGTGGAAACGCCCTAGTTTATGGTTGTACACCATTAGTCTTATGACTCGGGACAACATTGAGACTCTATGTGCTAGCATTACATTTTGACTTATTTACCGACTCTCATGGGGTCATCAAGTGGCAAGGTTGGGTGTTTTGTCGAAACATATAGGAGTCGATGTATTGTAGTCGGGGATTCACCGCTTACCTTCGGGTATGGATATCCTATGTGACCTCATGTGTATGTAGTATGAAATCTCTGATCACAATATGGTGGTAATTATGAAAGAGGTTTAATAGATTACACCATCGATGCAACTACGACATTACACATAGTATCGATTCATTGACAAATCTCGATATACCAATGATTGTCGAATAGGTCGGGATATATGAGTTGAAGTGATTGTACTATAAGCTAACCATAATTGAATGGTTCTTGCAGGCAATATCATTTGATACCTAGGGAATCATGTATGCGATGCTGCTAGGCGTTTAACCTGATTGGTTGGGTACTATCAGACTTGAGTTCTGACGTTCTTGTTATCAAGGAGTTGATAATTAAGAATGGAACAATTGGGGTATGCTCATATAAGGACATATCTAGTCCGAATCACATGGAGATGTGAACCCACGGCTAGTTGTATCAATTAACCATTGAGGGCCACACAAGTACTAGCTTTCAAGATCCCGTTGAGAAGTAAAATGGTTCAATGTGTTGAACGGCTTATAAAAGAGTTTATAAGCGTAAGTAAAAATAGAAGTAAGACTTCTATGAGGAGAATCTAACTTTTAATTTGAGGAAGTGTTCCTAAATTAAAAGTTGGCCAAACAAATAATGTATTTGAAAATTGTGATTTTCATAAACATTATTATGGACTAAATTAATTTAACTCAAGTGTTGAATTAATTAAACACTAGTGGACCTAGTAGAGTCCAAATAATTAAATTAATTCAAGTGTTGGATTAATTAAACAACATTGGGCCTGGTAGAGCCTAATTAGAAATAATTATTAAAATAATGGGCTTGAGTAAAATCAAGTAAGGTTTAATTGGTCTCAAATTTGTTTGAGAAAATTTAAATAAACGTCCATGGGCCTTGTAATTGTTACAAGCCCAAGTAGAAAGCATGCATGGGAGGTGAAGGGTTGGAGGCAACTTTTTCAGAGAACAATGCATGGTATGCTCATGCACTTCATCACTTTTTCAAGCACCAAGAAAATTTCCTCCTTCTCTCCTCCCCACCCCTTTGGCCGAAATTTTGAGGCATAATTCTCCCCAATTTGTGTTCTTCAATTGTTGAGGAATCCTTACATTTCTCAAAGAAAAATTCTCTTATTTTTCTAGTGAAAAATAAGAGGGGTTCTAGCTTGTTGGTGGTGGGCTTAATATTTGAGCAGGGAGTGTTCAAAGGGAAGCTTGAAGATTTATCTACCTATCAAGAGCCTAGTTGTTTACAAATTTGTTGGAGCCATAACATCAATCCTTGTGATTGATAGGTAAAAACTCTAAACACCCTATGTATGAAACTTTGGTGTTTTCGTATTTGCTACACATTATAAGATTAGGGTGCTTGGTTTTTTGCCCTTGAAAAACATTTTTGAAATTTCCGTTGCGCATATGGGCACCTTACTCAATCCCCTTTCAAAACAGTTGGCAATATATATGTTCTAGACACCTCAAGTCTATCTCCAACTGTATGTTATGTCTCATGTACTCAAAACAAATTATGGCATTATCGTATGGGCCACCCTTCCCCTCATAAACTTTTTAATTGGTAAGAATTGGGGTATTGACTCAATAAAACATATGAATTGTTTGATTGTTCAATTTGTCATATTTCCAAGAAAAAGATATTGTCATTTCTTTCAAATAATTCCATTCGTGATTTTCTTTGTTGATATAATCCACATTGATATTTGGGGTCCCTTCCATCCAGTAGTGTCGAAGGATATAAGTATTTCATCACTATCGTCGATGTCCATTCACTTTTCACTTGCGTGATTTTTTGAAAAGGAGGTGACGTGTTAACCATTTTCCCTGAATTTTTTAAGCTGGTTTCAACTCAATCTGGGGCCATGTATAAGGCAGTGAGATGAGCCAATGCTCATGAATTAAGTTTTGCTGAATTCTTTCGATCCAAAGGTATAATTTCCTACAAATCTTGTGTTGAGCGTCCACAACAAAATTTTGTTGTGGAACGCAAATATCAACATCTTCTGAATGTTGCACGAGCTTTGATGTTCCAATCTCGAATTCCTTTGCCTTGTTGGACTGATTGCATCAATAATGCAGTCTATCTGATAAATAGAACTCCTTCTCCATGTTTGAGTAACAAATCCCCATTTGAGTTGTTATACCATAAACTCCCAAACTACTCACACCTCAAGTCCTTTGGCTGTTGGTGTTATGGTTTAATACTGCCAAGACCATGGACGAAGTTTTCCCCTTGAGCCATAAAGTCTGTCTTCCTTGGTTATCCATTAGTTACAAGGTATATAAACTCCTCATTCTAGAAACAAATGAAACTTAATATCTCGTAATGTTGTTTTCCATGAGAATGTGTTTCCCTTTGAGAGTCAAAACCTGTCTCAAGATGATTTCTTCTTTGACAGTGTTTTGCCAACTCTACCTGAACCAATCTCCTCCTCTAATCATGTTGAACATCTTTCATCCTCTTGTTCTGGTAGACTTTATGTTCAACCATATCACCTATGAGATTATCATTGATTTACTATTAATTCCACCACTCCTTCCTCTATTACTCTTCCATTGAGAAATGTGCTCAATGACCACAGATTATCTCCTTCATATAGAGCATTTGTCAATAATATGTCCACTGTTGTTGAGCCCCAATCATTCTCTCAAGTTTTAGTTTCTTTGGAGTGGCTTCAAGCCATCACTACAACAAAATATGCATTCAACCACACTCAAAAGACAACGGTTTTTTTAAAAAACCGTTGTTTTTTGCTTTTTAACAACGGTTTTAGTGAAAACCGTTGTTAAAAAGCAGCAAACGACAACGGTTTATACAAAACTGTTGTCATTGACCCTCAAAAACACGCTAAAAGACAACGGTTTATACAAAACTGTTGTGGATTAGCGTGTTTTTTCGGAGAAATTTCAACGATTTTAGAGAGCCGTTGTTAAAAATAGCGACAGTTTAACCAAAAAAACCATCGCTATTAGCGACGGGTTTACTAAAACCGTCACAAATTTGAATTTAGCGACGAAGTATAAACCGTCGCTAATTTAAATCGGCGACGGTTTTAGAAAATTCCGTCGCCGATTTACGGTTTTTAAACTAGCGACGGTTTTGTAAACTGTCGCCGATTTTAAGTAGTGACGGTTTTACAATTCGTCGCTAAATTAAAATTTGGTAACAGTTGTTGAGTGTCTACGACAACGGATTTTATCCGTTGTCGTTTAACATTTTTCTTGTAGTGGATTTTTCATAAAACCAATGAATACTTGGTTAAAAAATTTCTCAAGTATTAAAAAATCATTTTCAGAACATTGAATCGATTGTAAGATTTTATGTCTGTTCTTTATGGAATTCGGAATTCCATGGATATGGAGGTTACAACCAGAATATCCTTGCTTATGGAGGGTTAGTTCACAAAATTTTGGGACAAATTATTAAGAGAAGACCCTAATACAGGAAAGCTCTATGGCTCCAAAATTCTTCAACATATGGAAGAAAAAATTTCTTTATATCAGAAAGATTTTAATAAACAACAAGAAAAAGAGCAGGATTCAATGAGTCCTTTCAAGCTTCTTACTCCGAAATATTCTGATATTTATTCTAAAAAAAAGATGATTGAAGTCTACATTGAAAAACTGAAGAAAGATCTTTATAAGAACATTGCATGTTCTGACTCCAAATCAGATAAATCTATGGTATCCGAGTCAAGTGAAAACCAATTTATCCATCTAATGCAGATTCAAAATTCTCAAGACCCAAAGGAAGATATTCCTTCCCATATTAGTGATATTTTTGAAAATTATATAAATTCATTAAAAGAAAATATTAAAGATGATTAAAATATTCATATTTAATAAAGTTGGTGGAATATCACTATAGACTTTTTGACGTTTGTAACCATGTTACTATTTTCTTTTATAAAGCATTGTATTGTTTATATATTTAGTTAGAATCCTGGTTTGATGTCCGGCTCTTCCATTTATTTATAGGTTGTATTGTGTTTTTAGAAGAATACGGTCAAGTTTGCTCCCCTCTATTTCCTCTCTGTAAACAACCCTTCTTACGAATTAAATAAAAGCTTCATGTTTTGAATACAACTTTTGTAAGTTTTTTTTTATTTATTTTGTTTTTATTTACTGTTTTATTTTTATATTTCAAGAGAATAGCCTGAATGACGGGCTAAACTACTCATGTTAAATCATAACCTTACTATGACATGATCTATATTTATTTGTAGCTTGGAGAACAATTGAGATAATAATAAATTTATTTGAATTTGGGAATTTAATGTAATATAAGGGTTCTTGGTTAAAACATAAGGTAAAAAGATGAACCGGAAAATAGTAAACACAAGGTACGAGTAACCATGAATGTTGCTGGATAAGGAATCGCCATTTTGGAATCCAACTCTGTAAGTACGAAAATGGGTTTTTAATGGGCTTTCTATTTGTGGATTATAAGCCAGGGATGAAATGGCAGGGGAAGGTTTTGATGCATAAATGTTGATGAGTTTGAGGAGATCGAGGCCGATGATGACAAAAGATTGCAGTATATACGTATTTTTTGTTTGGAAAATGTTGATATTGTGGGACTCTACTGCCACATTGCCACGTTGATGACGAACATGTATCAAGGTCAATTGCAATACTAAATTCAAATTTGTAAAATTTTTGTTTATCGTTGGCATATTTTGGAAGATGGATTTTGAACATAACATAGTAACGGATTTAACGTGGTAAATATTTTGTTTTCGATTGTTATTTTTGGTTTAATTATTATATATATATTATAAATTAAAAGAAATTTAATACAAAAATTTTACCTAATTAAAAAAATTATTAAAGACAACAGTTTTGGATTCTCACTACAAGAAAAATGGTAAACGACATTTGTATAAGCGTATTTTTGAGACATTCGACAACTATTTAGCGACTGTTTTTTCTTTAACCGTCGCTATTAAACCGTCGCCGATTTATAAATTTGCGACAGTTTAATCTACATCGTCGCTAAATTTAGCGACAGTTAAAAAACCTGTGGCATGTTTAAAAATAGCGACGGATTTGCCAAACCCATTGCTAAATTTGGCGACCGTTAAAAAAAAAACCGTCGCAAACGTTAGCGACGCTTTAGATTTAACTGTCGCCGATTTATAATTTCGCGACGGTTTAACTAAAACCGTTGCCATTTTCAAAAAAATTCCTTCCCGCCTAAACTTCCCCCCATTTTCTTTCACCACTCTCTATAAATACATGCAAATTTGCTTCAATTTCTTCCACTTCAATTCACAACAATTAAAATTTTTCTCACTCACACGATTTTACAACTTCACAACACTTAAATTTTTGTCTCTTCACGATTTTACAACTTTACAACACTTAAAATTTTTATCTCTTACACGATTTTACCACTTTACAACACTTAAAATTTTTATCTCTTACACGATTTTTTTACCACTTCAAAACGATTAAAATTTTTTAATCTCTTACACGATTTTATCACTTCACGACTTTTAAATTTTTTATCTCTTACACGATTGTATCAATTGAAAACACAGATTTATTAAATTCTTAAATTTTTTTTATTTTACCTAAAATATTAGCGACAGAATCTATACACGATCGCTAAATAGAGACGGTTTTTCACATGCATACCGTCGCTAAATATAGCGACGGGAAAAAGTAAACCGTCGCTAAACTTAGCAACGGGATTTCAAACCGTTGCTAATTAGCGACAGTTGTTATATAGAGACCGTTGCAAATATCTTTTGCGACGGTTGTTAAAACCGTCGCAAATTGTAGTTTCGACAACACTTTTTATTTTGCGACGATTTTAAAAACCGTCGCAAATTGTAGCTACGACAACAGTCAAAAACCGTTGTCTTTGAACGGACCATTTGACAACACTGACTTTAACAACAATTTTAAAATAGCTACGACAACGGTTCAAAACCCTTGCAAAACCGTTGTCGTTGCTAGAAATTACAACGGTTTAACACCGTTGCAAAACCGTTGTCGTTGATAGACACTTTCAACCACACCCTCAGTTACAACAGTTTTAAATGGCCTACGACAACGGATTTTATCGTTCTCGTTTGGCGTTTTTGTTGTAGTGCATGTTGAATGAATTGCAAGCCTTGGAAAACAAATGGAATTGGACCGCTGTACCTTTGCCACCTGGTAAAAGTGTTGTGGGTTGTAAATGGGTAGATAAAGCCAAATTCTTGGCTGATGGCACTTTAGAACGCTATAAGGCTCGCTTAGTGGCAAATGGATATACTCAACAAGAAAGGATAAATTAATTTGAGATATTTTCCCCTGTTGCCAAGCTTGTTACAGTTCAGAGTTTATTGGCTTTTGAAGTTGTGCGTGGCTGGCACTTGATGCAATTACATGTCAATTATTCCTTCTTGCACGGTGATATTTCTGAAGAGGTACACATGTCATTACCTCCTGGTTATCAGATCAAGGGGGAGTTCTAATGAAACATCCACTACTTTTTAACTTAAAATCCTACTAATTTTTTTTAAAACATAAAATTTTAAATTCATATTTAAAATAACTTAACATTCCAACATCCAAAATAATTTTACATCTAAAAATTTTACAAAGCATAAAATCCCGAACTCGTCAATTAACAATCATACGTCAACCATTAACATGATCAACATTAACTTCAAAATAAAGTATAAAAATTTCTAATTAAATCATTAACAAAATCTTTAAGACTTTGACTACCAAGCTAATACGGAAAATAATGTCCCTCGAGAGTGTACTGTCGGACTCGATCTACTCAAGCTTCAGCGCTTCCCTCAATATCATCCTCACCTGCAACATTCAAACCTAATGAGTCTAATCATTAATGACTCAACACGTTCTAAACATGAGTAACAAATAATACATATACAAGCACGTGCATTAAAAGTCATACTTTGATTCAAAATAAGCTACCATAAATTTGTAGGCATAATTTAATAATAAATCTGTAAATCATAAAGATTTCCATCATTTATCATTTTAGGTGAAGTTTAATCCTTGAAAGTGACTAGTTGTATCATGTGGTCGACTAATCAGTCTTAGCTCACCATTGGGCATGGGGACAGGCACTAGGCACTGATGTAAAATGGAAATACGATCGTTGAGCTCTCTATGAGGCCTTCTCCCGTAAACAGGCTCCCTCTGGAGCCTTCTCCCTCACGATATTCACAATAATCATACATCATATCTTTTTTGTCATAGTTAATTCACATCCTTCAAAATATTTTTCTTTTCTTTTTAACCATAAAATATCGTGTCCTTTACAAATTCGTAAAATAACATTTTATCAGTAAAAATTACACAGCTTTATCATAAATCATAAAACCTCATATTTTCATCATAAACGTTTAAAATATCATTTAGCATGCCTTATGATTTTTCGGTACATTGCCAGACCTTTTTGTACTACCCAGGTGTAAATTGATCGTTTTGCCCCTGGACTCAAAAATCCTTGATTTTGACTTTTGCTCACCTTTGTTGACTCGAGATGGTCCCAAATAAATATTTAAACTTAAATTTGACTGGAAAAATTTTTGTTTAACGTAAACTCGGACTTTTTGATTTAATTCTTTAATTACTAAACCGTGAAGCGTTAATTTTTGAATTAGTTCAAACTTAAATATTTTAGTCCCAAACTTTAATCATAGCCTTTTCATACCTAATCTACCCTCTTGAACCATGAATCGACCCTTTTGGACCATGGTTCAAGCACTTCCTTTCACCAAGCCAAAATTCGAACCCTAGCCTACCCATATTGAGCCACAGCTCAAATCCCTAGAGCCACCACAGATCCATCATTGACCAGACCATTCACATACCCTCCTGGACCATAACCGATCTATCATAGACAAGCATGAACCATTCCAAGACCCTGTCAAATCCCGTGCAGACCTATTCCTCTCTCCAAGTCGCGGCCCTCATCCCCTCGAGCCACCACAAACCACGGCTGCACAAAGCCCTGCCACTACCCCTAGCCATCTTCCATAGACCCTACTAGACCAGCCTAGACAACCCCAACCCAGCCGTGAACCACCCTAGCAGCAGCCTTCCATCCACGTGTGTGGGGAAGAGTTCTACCCTTTGTGGACTCTTCCCTAGCTGCTATCCAAGAGTCCTAGCCTTGCTAGGACATGTCCTAATCCTGAACCACGTCGAGCACAGGCCCCTACCCGAGCCCTGACTGAGCCGCACGTCTCCATGCACCAAGCCGACCCATGATCGCGTGGCCCCCCATAGAAAACCTTAGGCTCGTTTCTTCCTAGCCAAGCACGACTCCAGCCCTCGTGTTTTTCCTTAATGATTCTTTTCCCATTCTTTAAACACCTCATATTGGCAGCGTGTCCTTAGGAATCATAATATTTTTCAAACAAGAGTAAAATCATCAAAAAAAATTGAAAATATTTGTTCTATCATTAAACTAATTGTGTTTAAATATTTTTCGTGCAAAAAAAAAATAACACAAGCATAGTATGACTTGAATGATGCGTAAAAGGAGTGTGGAAGCATGCCTTTGCGTTTTAGAACGCTCGAATATACGATCGTTGGCGTGGGGTGAGAAGAAGGACGAACGGACGACAAAGAATCCTTGTTTTTTCCTTTTCCAAATCTCGAAAATATGGTATATGTGTTGTGTGTGAATTTTCTGTTGATGTAAGGCTTAGGAAGACCCTAGGTTTCTATTTTATAGATTTAAAATTAGCATGTTAATGGGCTTGGGTTTTGGGCTTTTGAGTTTAGGTGCAATCGAGCCTACTAATCTTTGGTAAATTAAGCCCAATAACACCTATTTAATTGAAAAATACAAGTTTACAAAAAATTAGTTTTAAATAATAATACTTTTGGTCCTTTAAAGGTCCCTCGTTTTCCCAAAACCGGCTTCTCGAATAAAATCATGCTCGTCTCGTAAAATAATTTGGCTCCAGTATTTTAATAAAATTTTAATCATCTATAATCATATTATTAAGCCTCAAAAATATTTAACGAAGAATATTTTATTTTGGTCGCCCCGGTTTCCTTTCCACATCCTATTATCGAGTATTTGGATAAAATCTTTAGTTTTCATGAAATCATGCAATTAGACTTTCAATCATATACTATATATCATTTGAGCAATTAAAAACAATTAAATAAAATGAATAGGCAATTAAAATCATTTGCATGCATGCGGTTTACGTGTACTGATTTTTTTGGGGCATTAGACCTTACCACCTTCTCACGCTGTTGCAAGTTACACAAGTCCTTGTACGACCTTAAACAAGCATCATGACAGTGGTATACAAAGTTTTCATCAACTTTGCTTCGTATTGGTTTTGTTCAATCACAAGCAGATCACTCTTTGTTCCCTCGAACTCATAAAGATGCAATTCATAGCATTGTTATCTATGTGGATGATGTGGTTTTAGCGACAAATGATGAGGCAGAAGCTAGGGCCTTAAAGATATTTCTCGATGATCATTTTAAATTGAAGGATTTAGGTGATCTAAAAGTACTTCATTGGAATTGAAGTTGCAAGATCAAAGCGTGGAATTTATATTTTCTAGTGTCACTACGCTTTACAGCTGCTCACTAACACTGGTCTCCTTGGGTGTAAACCACGAACGACACCTAAGGACATTAACCTCAAGCTTATGTATGATGATGGTGAATTGCTCCCTGATTCCTCCATGTATCGTAAGTTGGTGGGCAAACTCTTATATCTTACAGTCACTCGGCCTGATTTGGCTTATTGTTTTAACAAACTTAGCTAATTTGTATATGCTCCACGAGATAAACATATGCAAGAAGTTTACTCGGTGGTAAAATATATCAAGGGAACGGCTGGTAACAGACAATTCTATAGTTCATCCTCTGCCCTAAAGTTGAGCTTATTCACATATTCTGATTGGGCAGCTTGCCCAGATACTCGAAGATCGACTTTTGGCTTTTGTGTGCTTCTTGGAGATTCCATCATATCCTGGAAGTCAAAAAGCAACATACCATGTTTAAGTCTTCAGCTGAAGCGTAGTATAGGTCAATGGCAAATGGCACTTGTGAAGTAGTCTGGATGTTGTGCTTGTCGAAAGATCCATGTGTCCACATTGCTGGTCCGGTGGCCTTATTCAGTGACAGTCAGTCAGCTATACACATTGCTTCAAATCCGGTCTTTAATGAGCGAACAAAGCATATCGAGATCGATTGCTTGTTGTACGTGAAAGAATACAAGCCGGAATCATCAAGGTTTTATTTGCTTCTCATTTGCAAATGGCTGACATCTTCACCAAATCTCTTCTCCTAGGAAGATATCGGGACTTGTTAGTCAAGATGGAAATTCAAAATATACATTCTCCATATTGAGAGGAAGTATTAGAAGTGTACTTTGGAAACATGTTTTATGTACACACGCTAGCTTATGCTTAGTTGTCTTATTTTCTTTTGTTATATACAAATATTAGGAGATATGTTTTTCAGTTAAGAGAACAAGTTCATTGACTATGAGCTCGTGTAATTCTTCTTCTGCATTGCGGTTACGGTTATGGAGAATCCATTTTTGCAAGTTCTCTACATTTATGAAATGCTTCGGCTGTTGCTTTGTTCCCCTTTTGATTAATTTCTAAATTCATGTAATTTACCACTCTTAGATATAGTGTGCAACAATGTTGGTTAAATTATTAGCTAATTTCTATTGGCACCGTACCCCCTAAATTGTATGTAGTTCAGCTCTATTATAAACAAATCCCCTACTTCTTCTAAGCCTCTTTTTAACCGATTTTTTTTAAAACCGATTTTGTTCAAAGAAAACCAATAGAACCAAAATTTTCATCAAAATCAAAATATGGAACAAAATAAAATCGACTATTTTTGTTGACATAAATGATTTAACAAAAATGTTTAAAAAACAATTAGACAACATTAACTATAGGCATTCAAAAAAGCTAGGGCAAAAAAGTAAGAGAATAATGACAGATGATATTAGATCCTTACAAAATAGAATAATCTAGGTAAAAGAGCTTCGATCAGAACTCAAACCCAATATGAATTGAATAAAATAGATCTAAAAAAAATTTCAGGTACAATTAGAAAAAATTGGTTATTTTTGTTCAATTTATTTGTTTTTGATACATAATTGAAATCAAACTGAACAAACCCAAATTATCCATTGAAACCAAAATTAAAGGAGATCTTAAACATCTGACGAACCTACTTTGATCAACGCTATAATTCATTTGATGGACTCTGCTACAATCAAAATAAACAATGATACCCAACAAAGTGATTTCGTTCCACTCTCGACAACCCATAACTGAAACGTCTACTATTTATTTTTTTTAAAATATAATAGAAATTTTTTTATTATGCTCGGCCGAATATATATATATATATATATATATATTAATATATATATATATATATATTTGCATAAATATATTTTGCAACATTTAAAACAATTCACCAACTCACTATTTAAAAATCCAAAAGAACGCAGTGCAAAACATAAAATCGTAAAACATCAAACCAAATCCTAAAACTAGTATTTTTCAAAGTAAAGCATAAGCATCTTAAATTCTCTCAAAACTACTCAAAAACATCAAAAGTTATCAACGTCATAAAATCTTTAAGATCATACTAATGCGGAAAAACTAGCAAAGGTAATCTCAGCCCAGCCAGTTCAACCATCAAGTCCTCCATCATCATCAAAACTATTTTTGTAAGGTCCAGGAATTTAATTCACGTAATCTGAATGCATGAAATCTAGGATTTTTATTTAAAATTATGTGTTTAATTATGTTTGTGCATTTTATGCATAATTCATGCATGGTATAATTTACTTAATGAAATTTTATAAGTTCATGCATTTGGATTTCTAGATGCATTTCGCGTAACGCCCTTGAGTGATTTCATAAAATAACAGTAGAATTTTTCTAAAATTTATTTGAAGGAGGAAGGATTTAAAATTTTCTTGACATAAACACATTTTCAATATATACAATCAAAAGTATATACATGATTAAATAAGTGTTGCATCAAAATACAAAATATCATTTTGATCATGTCCAAAAATGCTAACAAAATAGTCTTTTTCCTTCCATCTTCTATGCATATGACCTCGGCACCAATCAACGTCCTGGCCCATCACTCTTATCTGCATCACATGAAATAACTGAAATGATAATAAAACTCAGCAAGTGGAACTCTTACATAACAATCTGTACATATCATACTCTGTAATACATGGCTTTGAAATAATTAAATACCATCTAACTCTTGAAACATGAATAACATAGTATAACATAACAATAACAATGATATTTCTCTTTTCTATGTTGGATTGATATCTAAATAGTATCTCTGTCTCTGTAACTATATCCCATCGATATAAATCGATTACTCTGTCGGGATATAAGCCTATGGTCGTTGATCAACTAATTGCATGCAATCTCTGACTATCTATTTATCAATCAAATAAATCATTTGAACTCTCTCGTGGACAATAAAATAAAAACTTTGAATACTCTTATTTTTTGCATTCCCTTTTTACATAATTGAGACATAAAAATGCCTCTAATATACAACAAAATGTATCAATACATAACATGAATCAAATGGAATGGAATAGCATGTTAAAACCATTGAAATACAATACATATAATTCATATGAGCACAAGGAATATATTCCACTTACAACCAGTGTAATTCTTGATTCTAATTACTTGGTACAAATCCTACAACAATAAACCATGTATTGAACCATCAACAACTTAATAATCACAAAACCATACCATAAAACCCATAAAACCAAAACAATCAATAATCCCATAATTTCCCAACACCACAATCCAAGAATAAACAAAACCACAAGCTTACCTTAGCTCTTGAACCCAAAATGATCTTATTCTCCCTTCAAATACCTAACAAGATGCTTGAATCAAAGAAATCAAAGAAGGAAATTGAGAACCCTAGGTCTCCTTGAGCTGAAACCGAGAAGTGCAAGGAAAGAATGTGAAAAATGAAGGCAACTCTTGTATTTAATCACTTAAAAAACTAGAACATGACTTCACTGTTCACCGAACGCGGGTGCGCTAGCCCTTGCACCGCGGGTGCGCTACATATACTGAACCACATCCAAAAATCCGAAAGCATCGACCGCAGGTGCGCTGCATCTTCGACCGCGGGTGCGGTAGCCGCTCTGCCCAAACACCGCGGGTGCGGTGGCTTTCTTACCGCAGGTGCGGTCACCCTTCTGTCCAAATATCGCGGGTGCAGTAACTTTCCTGGCACGGGTGCACTCTCCTCTATAGCCAACAAAATACTTAGCAACTAAAAATCCACTCGCAACGACGCTACAACAAAACTACACATCATTTATAAACAACAATATTATAAACCATAAATCGCAACTCTTAACATCAAAACTATACTTAAACTTAACCAAGGAGTCAATAAACATATTAAATCTAAACCGTACCGTTAACCAAGCTTGGATATTACAATCTCCCCTCCTTAGAGGAATTTCGTCCCCGAAATTGACGTCACTGCGGAAACAACTCAGGATACTTTCCTTTCATCTCATCCTCTGGTTCCCACGTGGCTTCTTCAATCAATTGATTCCTCCAAAGGACTTTAACAATGCCGATCTCTTTGTTTCTCAATACTTTAAACTTGCGATCTAGAATCTGGACTGGAATCTCTTGATACGTCAAATTCGGCGTCAAATCCAATGGCTCGTGGCGAAGAACATGGGAAGGATTCGCTATATACTTCCTGAGCATGGAGACATGAAAAACATTATGAAATCTATCAAGATATGGCGGTAGGGCTAACCTGTAAGCTCGATCACCGACTATATCTAAGATCTCAAATGGATCAATAAATCTTGGACTCAACTTTCCCTTTTTGCCTAACCGCATCACACCTTTAAGAGGTGCAATCTTCAAGAGCACATGATCACCAACCTCAAAATGCAACGGCCTTCGTCTGACATCAGCATAACTCTTCAGTCTCGATTGTGCTGTCTTCATCCTTTCTTGGATAACAGCAACAACATCAGCTGTCTGTTGGACCAACTCTGGACCCAACATCTTCCTCTAACCAATCTCATCCCAATACAAGGGAGATCTACATTTTCTGCCATAGAGTGCTTCATACGGTGCCATGCCAATCGTCGCTTCGTAAATGTTATTGTACGTGAACTCAACAAGAGGCAATTTGGAAGCTACCAGGATAATCGATAGGACAAGCTCTGGGCATATCCTCCAAAATCTGAATAACTCTCTCTAATTGACTGTCTCTCTGGTGGTGATATGCTGTACTGAATGCTAACCGTGTACCCAAGGCTCTGTGCAAACTCTTCCAAAACTCTGAGGTAAATCTAGGGTCACGATCAGACACGATCGACACAGGAACACCATGAAGTCTAACAATCTCTGCTAAGTACTCTTCGGCACACTGGTTCATGGGATACGTCGTCTTGACTGGGAGAAAATGCTTTGACTTGGTCAACCGATCAACGATAACCCAAATAGAGTTATAGCCTTTCTGTGTTCTGGGAAGACCAATCACGAAATCCATTGTAATGTGCTCTCATTTCCATTGAGGAATTGGCAATGATTGCAATGTCTCAGCAGATCTCTGGTGTTCTATTTTCACCTGCTGAAAGTTAGACAGTGAGAAATAAACATGACAATATCCTTCTTCATACATGGCCACCAATAGAGTCTACGAAGATCCTAATACATCTTGGTACTACCTGGATGTATCGAGTATGGCGCGGTATGTGTCTCTGTCAAGACGTCTTGCCGAATATCATCACCAGTAGGAACGCATGTACGGCCTCTGAATGTCATCAAACCATCTCTATTCATCCAAACTCTTAATTATCCTCTCTCTTCTGCTCTGGCTCTCATCTCTGTCAACTGAGTATCATTGGCCTGCTCTCTACGGATCCTGTCCGTCAATGTAGTCCTAATGATCAACGCTGAAAAATGAGCAATGGTTCCCGGTACTACCAAAGCTATCTATTCTCGTTGCAAATCTAACAACAATGGCTTCTGGATCATAGAACTCAAAGAGGAACTTGACTTATGGCTCAATGCATCTGCTACAACATTCGCCTTCCCAGGGTGATAACTAATCGTCATATCATAGTCTTTGACAAGCTCTAACCACTGTCTCTGACGCATATTGAGTTCTTTCTGAGAAAACAAATACTTTAAACTCTTGTGCTCCGTGAAAATTTCACACTTTTCGCAATATAAATAAAGTCTCCAGATTTTCAAGGCGAATACCACAGCTGCTAGTTTCAGATCATGCGTAGGATAATTTTTCTCGTAGTCTTTCAATTGACGAGAAGCATAGGCTATAACCTTTCCAGGTTGCATCAAGACTGCACCGAGACCCTTCTTCGACGCATCAGTATAAACAACAAAATCCTCTGTACCACTGGGCAATGCACGTACCGGAGCTGTCGTCAACTTATCTTTCAACTCCTGGAATCCACTCTAGCATTCATTGGACCACTAAAACTTCACAGTATTCCTCGTCAGGTTGGTTAACGGCAGGGCAATCTTGGAAAAATCTGAAATAAAACGACGATAATAACCCGCCAAACCAAGAAAACTGCGTACCTCTGATACAGTGGTAGGGATAGGCCACTTCTGTATCGCCTCTATTTTCGCTGGATCAACAGCTAAACCATCCTTCGAAACAACATGGCATAAGAAAGAAATCTGCTCCAACCAGAACTCACATTTCTTCAACTTAGCATACAACCTCTTCTCTCTCAACAACTGAAGAACGACTCTGAGGTGCTCTGCATGAAGTTCTCTGGTCTTGGAATAGATCAATATATCATCGATGAAAACAATGACAAAGCTATCCAAATACGGCTTGAACACCCGGTTCATAAGATCCATGAAGACTGAAGGAGCATTAGTCACACCGAACGACATGACAAGAAATTCGTAATGACCATACCTGGTCCGAAACGCCGTCTTAGGGATATCAGACTCCCTAACTTTCAAGTGGTAATAGCCAAATCGAAAATCAATCTTCGAAAACACTGTAGCCCCCTGCAGTTAGTCAAAAAGATCGTCTATCCGTGGCAACGAATATTTATTCTTGATTGTCACTTTGTTGATTTCTCTGTAGTCAATGCCCAGCCGCAAAGACCCATCTTTATTCTTGTCGAAAAGAACTGGAGCTCCCCAAGGCGAAGAACTAGGTTGAATAAAACCTTTATCCAAAAGATCATGCAACTGTGTCTTCAATTCTTTCATCTCTGTAGGGTCCATTCTGTACGGAGCTTTGGAAATAGGAACCGTCCCCGGAACTAGATCGATCACAAACTCTACATCTTTGTCCGGCATTAAACCCGACACATCATCCTCAAATACATCAGGGAACTCTCTCACAACATCAATATCATCAATATTCAACTTCACAATTCTATCCGTATCAACAATCAAAGCCAAAAACCCATCACAACCTCTAAACAACAACTTCTTAGCCTCAAGACACGAAATAAAAGGAAGGAATAGCGAAGTACCTGCACTGGCGAGCAAACCTTCCTTATTATCATTGTAATGTACCGTACTTTTACTACTCAAAATTTGCGGAAAAATTTAAAAATTTCTTAATTGAAACATAATCATTCAAAACTCGACTAAAAAGAAGTAAACTGTATGTATCACAAGTTGTTGCAACAAAAGACTTAAAATTTAAAGTTTGACAAAAGTATAAAATGTTTTCACGAAGCTTAAAACATGGCGGTTCTCGGGTTTAGCCTCCCGCTCAGTACAAGCCTGCTCCTTGGTCCCCACCTCCTGTCTCCTCATAAACATCCTCACCTGTATCGATCAAGTCTAGTGAGTCTAAAGACTCAACACATATAAACTGGAGATAACGAATAATACATAATAAAACTACATGCAGCTTAAAAATAGAACATACATACTTGAAACTTGAACTGAAAATAAACTTGAACATACGTACATACATACTTAGACGTGCCATAAACTTCTCTTAAACATGCTTGAATACTTGAACTCACTTAAACATACATAGCTTCATCATTTTACGTAGAGGTTGTTTCAAAGCAAGTGACCCATACATATGTAATGTACCGTACTTTTACTACTCAAAATTTGCGGAAAAATTTAAAAATTTCTTAATTGAAACATAATCATTCAAAACTCGACTAAAAAGAAGTAAAATGTACGTATCACAAGTTGTTGCAACCAAAGACTTAAAATTTAAAGTTTGACAAAAGTATAAAATGTTTTCATGAAGCTTAAAGCATGGCGGTCCTCGGGTTTAGCCTCCCGCTCAGTCCAAACTTGTTCCTTGGTCCCCACCTCCTGTCTCCTCATAAACCTCACCTGCATCGATAAAGTCTAGTGAGTCTAAAGACTCAACACGTATAAACTGGGGATAACAAAGAATATATAATAAAACTACATGCAGCTTAAAAATAGAACATACATACTTGAAACTTGAACTGAAAGTAAACTTGAACATACATACATACTTAGACGTGCCATAAATTTCTCTTAAACATGCTTGCATACTTGAACTTACTTAAACATACATAGCTTCATCATTTTGTGTAAAGGATGTTTCAAAGCAAGTGACCCATAACATAATTCTCCTGAACAGACTAAACCACAGTACTGGGATGACAGGGACGTATCCACTGCCACATAATGAGATCCCCGTTAATAATTTAACGGGCTGATTGGTCCACGTTCATGATTTAATGCTTTCCAATCACGATCTAAATCCGTTCATGATTTAACGGGCAGATTGGTCTCCGTTCATAATTTAACGCTTTCCAATCCTAAACATAACTTGGTCACAAGACATTTAGCATGCCTCAAAAACTTGAATATTTTCTTTTGCACGTCAACATACTTACTTGGCGTTGAGGGATTCGTTGAACTTTGATAGGGGCCGTTGCTGCACGTACTAACTGAATTCAAAATACTTAACTTGCATTGCTTAGACGTAGGTACACATGCTCACCACCAAACTCCACAAATAACTTAAGACGTTCTAAAACCCTCGGGAATTGACCTCATTTAAATCAATGTACTAAGCCATCACAAGAAATCCCAAAGCCAACGTTTAAGTTTTCCCAAAGTATGAAGTACACGGACCCCAGGACTGGGTCTGTGTATGGGTCCGTGTATGTGCGCAAAGAAGGTACCAATAGAAGGAAGGGACACGGACCCCGTGACCAGGTCCGGCTCCAGGTCCGTCTAGACTCGGTAAACATTGTCGTGAAAAAGGGGAAAGGCACGGACCCCATGCCCTGGTCCGTGTGGGGGTCCGTGTAGGCTTGCAAAAATGGCACCAAGGAGAAAACGAAGGCACGAACCCCGTGCCAAGGTCCGTGTCCCGGTCCGTGCACCTGCGGGAAGTGAAAACTCACAAAAATTCCTATACATGCCATGCTTACATTCTAGACTTGTTCGTACGGACCATGAACCGACACCTCGAGACACATCCTAACATGCCAAAACATAGGACCAACTTCATACAAACACCCAAAGTAATGACGTCCACCTTACGACACATACAATTCAAAAACGTGGCAATTGACACCAAATCGGTTGCTACGACTTGTAGTGTATTCGAGTGCCTATCAACACCGAACGACATGACAAATAACAACCCAACATCATACTGATCATACCTAGATGCAGAAATGATCACCCGTCGATTCCCAACGAAGCCTGCAACAATAAAATCTCAAAAAAAACGCATCAATACATAATTTTCTGAAAAATGCCGTTTGAGCAGCCCCACGAAAAACACCATAACTCACTCAATGTTTATCCAAATATTTTGAATTTACTGTCCAATCGAAGGTATCAAAAAGTTCTACAAGTTTCACGTTGAAAGTTTTCTCAGAATCACGACCGAAAAGTCGCAGTATTTAAAAATACAGTAAAAACGTGATTTTAGATCTAAAAATCGTTTCAAAATTTATCCAAACGTCATTGCTCAAACTTCTGCACATCACACATGTATTTTTACGCCTAAAAACAACGCAACACATAATATGACATGATCGATGCAGCAAAAGAAAGATTATACGTGCCTTTTGATGATAAACTTTACCGAAACGGCGATACCGAAGCGGAGAAAGAAGCGAGGTTGATCCGGGACGATGTTGGCTTGATTATCTTGCAATAAAATCGCCGAAAACTTGCTGGAAAATAAAGGGGAAGGGGGCGGCTGCTTGTTCTCTCAAGAACCCTAAATTTACTTTCGTTAAAAAAATCTGAAAATGAATGTGTAGATGTGTTGTGTGTTTTAGTGTGTGTAAAAGCATGTAAGTGTGTGTGAGTGTGTGTACGTGTGAGTGGGCTTTTGATTAGGAGAAATTAGTACTAATTTAAATGATAAAAATACTTATAAAGGTTAACCCACACTAATTTTACAAGACTCTTAAATTAAAATAACACCCACCAAAATGTTAATTTTAAAAGTTTTAAACTCTTAAAATTACCAACTAAATGATTTAGGCTCAAACATGCTAAAACTAAAAAAATCATTAAATTGTCCCATCCTCAACTTAAAATAAATACCACATTTTAAATTTCCAAAATCGTCACCGGTCTCTTCCTCGATTCTGCATCGAATAATCGCCTGAAACATGAAACTCGAAAAATATTTTAATGTGCATCACATAAACATTAAAATAATGCAATTTAAGTAAATCATGCATTACTAAAATCATTTTAAACTTAAATAAAATATTTAACAATTAAATAAACGCATGGGTGATACGTGCACTGAATTTTGGCACTACAATCATCATCTGCAAATTTCACCGTCTTGGCAACACAATCAATCACTGCACGGTAAGTCGATAGCCAATCCATGCCAAGTATAATATCAAATGCAACCATCGGAATAACAATCAAATCGGCATAAACCACTCGCTCATCTATTTCAACAGAACACGTATACATAATAGACGTCGGGCACAACACATCTCTCGAAGGCAATAAAACATTAAACTGGAGGGGAAGAATAGAAGGAACTAAACCCAAAGATCTCAAAAATATTTCAGACATAAAAGAATGTGTAGCACCTGTATCAATCAATGTCGTAGCTACTTTGCCTGAAATTAAGTTAGTGTTAGAGATCACAGAAGAATCAGGGTTTATACCTTCCTTCGTCATGGTGAAGATGCGACCCTGCACCTTCTCTTTACTCGATCCTCTCGGACAGTCCTTGGCAATATGGCCTTCAGTACCACATCGGTAGCACGTATGAGTACCAAATCTGCACTCTCCCCTATGATGCCTACTGTACTTGGGACACAACGGCTTCTCTGGATCAGATGGAACTGTCGGTGCTTTAGAACTCGGATATACCTTGCCTTTCCGCTTGAAACTACATTTTACTCTTTGGCTCGAACCTTGACCTCTTTGAGCAATAGCCTGCAGCCTCGCATGTCTCTCTCTAGCAATGTCCTTCTCATCTTGCTCGACTAACAGTGCTTTAGCCACGATCTCTTTAAATGTCACCGCCTTAGACATATTGATGTCCCTTCTGATTTCTGCTCGAAGTCCTCTAATGAAATGAGCACCCTTGTTTTTGTCATTGGAGGCAATATATGGAGCAAACAGACAGCCCTCCTCGAACTTCAAGATGTACTCGTCAACATTCATACTTCCCTGTCGAAGCTCTAAAAACTAAGTCACCTTCCGAGCTCGAAGTGCGTCCGGGAAATACTTGTCGTAGAAAATATCTGTGAAATCTTGTCACTTTAATGCCGGAACATCAACACCTACCTTGGTAGCATTCCACCAAATACGTGTAGCTTTAACTAGCATGAATACTGCACAACCAACTCTGTCCTTGTCTTCATAATTGAGATGATCAAATATCGCCTCAAGTGCTTTGATCCACTCTACGGCCACCAATGGATCAGTGCTTCATGCAAACTCAGGCGGATCCATTCTCTTAAATGCAGTAAAGGTCCCATCAGTCCCAATTGCTTGAACCACTTGGTCTCTTCCTTGGCCTCTACCTTGACCTGAACCTTGCAAACGAAGTGTGGGGACCCGAACGCTAATCATGTTCTTGATCATCATTGGGACAATTTAATCAATTATAACAAACAGGGTCTAATTTTTTTAATTTTTTTAAAATACAGTATTAAATGCGGAACGTAATGGAATACATTCTAATATACATGTCAGTATTAAAGTACAAGTCTTGTACTATATACAATCATTCAACCTAAGGTTTAACAACTAAATATCAATTGTCCAAACCCTATTTCTAATCAAGGTCCGTAGTCTCCACTCTAACCACGATCTCTCTCTTCATCTCCTCGACCCCGATCCTGTCCCACCTGTTGCCATGCACACATACAAACACGACAACAGCCGGATAACTCCGGTGAGAAATACATCCCAGTATAAATCAACAAACATGCAATCATATAATCAATATAAAACATGAAACAAATATCAGTAATATGTATCAAAATCGGAAAATATAATCAATATAAAACTGTCAATAAGACTTATGACTCCACGTCTCAGACTAGACTCAATCCCTAGTCTAGGGATCCGGATTTCTAGACGTTGGCATTCCATATCGAATATCAGTAATAGAAGAAACTCCAATACTATTCATCATCGATATAACCAAACATCCGGTGTCTTGACCTATCCGTCACAAACTTTGGCACTTTCGCCAATTCACTATTTTGTGACAATGTGCAATGTGCAATGTGCCAGTGACGATTCCATCACTATCGGCACCTATGTCACAAGATCACTCGTCAAATACTCGTCTAATACATGCTTTCTATAAATCAATAGAACAAGCATATCAATTCAAATCAATGCACATAATAACAATAAGTATGTGATTTAGGGAAACTCAAGTATATCATACTCGAGTCGTTCTCCCGGTACCACATTGAGTTATACCTTTCTTTTATTGCAGTTCTGACGACGTTCCTGTCGAGAATTCCAAATCTGTCAATATTCAATCTGGTAATGACAATATCAAGTAGTACAATATCAATATACTGCTCCAATCAATACCAACTCTGATCAATCTGGATTTAACTCAAAATCAATGGCATAACGGCATAATCTCGATATTTCCGTCAACACAATCTCAACAGATAATAATTACAATCCATAACTGATATCCAATACAATTTATAATCAATTCATAATTAAAATCTGGGCCAATATCAATCAATATAATCTGAAAAACCATAACAATTCCATAATCAATATGTTTTTCAATCTGACTTCGATTCTACGATGTCTAACATATCAAGAACATCATATATGAATCTTATCTGATTCTAGCAATATCATAATTTCAAATCATAATCAAACGTAACAAAACTTACGTCCAGTGGTAGCCTGCGTCGATAGGAACACAGTACTAAAGTCGGATTCAAAATCTAACGGGCGAATCTTTCACGAATCACAAATCTACCAGGTGAAAAGGCGTAAGGATTTTTCTGAAGTATTCACGTTCCTTTGTTCTGATTTTCGTCCAAGGGAACTGAAGTTATGTACATATATATCCAACTTGCATGTAAAGATACGTGTCTATTTTCTTTGAATCTCGGTCGGCGCTCGGGCGGTAAGAAAGTACCGCTCGGGCACGGAATGTTCTGTCCACATATTTTCTTATCGCACATTAGCTCTCGGGCGGTCATAAACTACCGCTTGGGCGCCACATCTTCTGCCCGAAATACCTACTTGTTGAACTATGGCGCTCGAGCGGTCAAAAACTACCGCTCGGGCGCCAATAGTTTTGTCCAAAAATTGTGTGATTCATATGCTTGGCCCAATCCGATCTCGGGATGATCCATCTATAATAACATCAATTTAAACTCAATAATCTCAACTTAACATGATATAAAATCTCGGTCATTACACGAAGCAACTGTTGAATCTGCTCACTATGAACCTATGCTTGCTCTTTCAGTAATTTTCCGAACTCATCGACAACTCTCGATGAGGAGCTATCCTCACCCTCTGAAGCTTTTCTCTTAGGAGGTATTAACTCCTACAATGTGCTCACATAATACATATCAACTTGTAACAATAAATAGATGTAAAAGAAGACATACCCGGACTGTTGAAAGTAGACGAAGTCATATGCGTTGGTCCGAAGAACGTTGCTTTGATACCACTAAATGTAACGCCCTTGACTGATTTCATAAAATAACAGCGGTATTTTTCTAAAATTTATTTGAAGGGAGGAAGGATTTAAAATTTTCTTGACATAGACACATTTTCAATATATACAATAAAAGTATTTATATGATCAAATAAGTGTGACATCAAAATACAAAATATCATTTTGATCATGTCCAAAAATGCTATCAAAATAGCCTTCTTCCTTCCATCTTCTATGCATATGACCTCGGCTCCAATCAACGTCCTGGCCCATCTCTCTTATCTGCATCACATGGAATAACTGAAATGAGTATAAAACTCAACAAGTGGAACTCTTACATAACAATCTGTACATATCATAATCTGTAAAACATGGCTTTGAAATCATTAAATACCATCTAACTCTTGAAACTATATAACATAACAATAACGATGGTATTTCTCTTTTCTCTGTTGGATTGATATCTAAATAGTATCTCTATCTCTATACCTATATCCCATTGATATAAATCGATTACTCTGTCGGGATATAAGCCTATGGTCGTTGATCAACTAATTACATGCAATCTCTGATTACCTATTTATCAATCCAATAAATCATTTGAATTCTCTCTTGGGCATTAAAACAAACACTTTGAATACTCTTCTCTTTTGCATTCCCTTTTGACATAATTCAGACATAAAAATGCCTCTAATATACAACAAAGTGTATCAATACATAACATGAATCAAATGGAAGGGATAGCATGTTAAAACCATTGAAATACAATACATATAATTCATGTGAGCATAAGGAATGAATTCCACTTACAACCAATGGAAACCTTGATTCTAATCTCTTGGTACAAATTCTACAACAATAAACCATGTATTGAACCATCAACAACTTAATAATCACAAACCCATAACATAAAACCCATAAAACCAATACAATCAATAATCCTATAATTTCCCAACACCATAATCAAAGAATAAACAAAACCACAAGCTTACCTTAGCTCCTTGACCCAAAATGATCTTATTCTCCCTTCAAATACCCAACAAGATGCTTGAATCAAAGAAATCAAAGAATGAAATTGAGAACCCTAGGTCTCCTTGAGCTGAAACCGAGAAGTGCAAGGAAAGAATGAGAGAAATGAAGGCAACTCTTGTATTTAATCCCTTAAAAAACCAAAACACGACTTCACTGTTCACCGACAGCGGGTGCGCTAGCCCTTGCACTGTGGTGCGCTACGTGTACTGAACCACATCCAAAAATCCGAAAGCATCGACCGCAGGTGCGCTGCATCTTCGACCGCGCATGCGGTAGCCGCTCTGCTCAAACACCGCGGGTGCAGTGGCTTTCCTACCGCGGGTGCGGTCACCCTTCTGTCCAAATACCGCGGGTGCGGTAACTTTCCTGGCGCGGGTGCACTCTCCTCTGTAGCCAACAAAATACTTAGCAACTAAAAATCGACTTGCAACTACGCTACAAGAAAACTACACATCATCTATAACAACAATACTATAAACCATAAATCGCAACTCTTAACATCAAAACTATACTTAAACTTAACCAAGGTGTCAATAAATATATTAAATCGTAAACCATACCATTCACCAAGCTTGGATATTACATTTCGCGCTCGAACGAGGAACAGAGAATTTTCAGGAAAATTATTTATTACACGGTTTATTTTTATTAATAAATTTAAGGTGTTTTTTTCAAATCGAAGGTGCCGAAAAGTTCTACGATTTTCATGTTGAAATTTTTCCCAAATTCTCGACCATAAAATCCCAGTTTTAAAAATACAGTGAAAAATGAAATTTTAGATCTAAAAATTATTCCAAAACTGATGCAACCAATTTTATGCTCAAACTAAGAATATCATACATGAATTTTATGCATAATAAACAACAGAACGCATAATATTACGAGATCGACATAGGAAAAATAGAATATACATGCCTTTAAATCTTTAACGTTATCGAAACGACGATACCGAAGCGAGAAGGAAGCGAGGCTTGATCCGGGTCGATTGTGGCTCGATTTACTTGCAACAAATTCAACGAAAACTTGCTGGAAAAGATAGAGGAAATGGGCGGCTGCTCTATCTCTCAAGAACCCTAAGTTTCTGTGGGGACCCGGACGCTAATTCATTCCTTAATTGTCTTTAGGAATTATTTAATCATTTATAATAAACATGGTCTAAATTTTTTTTCTAAAATACACAGCGGAAACGTAATGTAATTAAATTCAAATTACATATTAAACATAACATACAATTATTGTATGATCTACAATAATCCGACTAGGTTCAACTACAAGTCAGTGCTGAATCCTAAGTTGCTTCAAAGCCCGGATCTCCACGCTATCTAGTCCAGCCTCGTTCTCTTCTTGACCCTGATCCTAGCCCACCTGTTGCCATGCACACATACAAACAAGACAACAGCCGGATAACTCCGGTGAGATATAAATATCTCAGTATAAATCATGTATACATGCCATCATATAAACAATATAAGAGCATATATCAAAAAAATCATATCGTATATCAAAATCATGATATAAATCCATAACAATAATAAATCATATTCTATACATGTACCCTGATCAGGAACATAAATCAATATCAAGAATAAATTATATTCTAAGCATGTACCAATATCAGGATCATCAAGGGACATGAACCATCTTCAGGAACATAAATTAACATCCCTCAATACAAATCAATATAACTGTCACTCAAACTCGTGACTCTACGTTTTAGACTAGACTCAATCCTAGTCTAGGGATCCCGGTTTCCAGATATGGTGATCCTATACCGAATTCCGTAATAGAAGGAACTCTGATCCTATTACTCGATATAACCAAATATGGTGTTCCTATATCGAATTCCGATATAACCAATTATGGTGTTCCTATATCGATTCCCGTAATAGAGAAATTCCAATTCTATTTACTCGATATAACCAAACATCCGGTGTCCTGACCTAACCGTCATGGACTGTAGCTCCATCGCTAACATCCTATCTTGAGACATCGTGCAATGTGCCTGTGGCGATACCACCACTATCAGGAACTTCTGTCACAAGATTACTCGTCTAACACCTGTCATTTATAATTCAAGAGAACAAGTAAATCAATCAACTCAATGCAAATATCAATGCAATAAAGTAAAGTATGTGATTTAGGGAAACTCGAGTCAAACCTCACTCGAGTTGTGCAATCCCAACTCAACATTAATTTATACCTTTATCTTCTCGCTCAGAAGAAGAAGAAGTCCAGACTCTATCTCAGTCCATTATCAATCTGGTAATAACAATACCGAACAGATATAATATCAATGTACAACTCAATTCAATACCTGTTCTGATCAATATTCAAATCGAAATATACGCTGATCGATATCAAATCAAGGTACCATCTAATCCATATCGACGATATCACGATATAATCGAAATCACTACTGAATCTGATCAATATCAATTAATTGATGTTTCGACGGTATAACAATACAGTCTCGATAACCCCGTCAGTCCAAACATCACAGATATAATACCAGAACTCATAATCAATGTCGATACCAGTCATAATTTCAATAACAACACAATTATGATATGAATTCTCAGTCAAATCAAATCCAAAAATCATAACAATTCCATAATCAATCCGTTTCTTAATCTGACTTCGATTCTATGATGTCTAATATGTCAAGAACAACATATATGAGTTCCATTCAATTCTGACAATATCATAATTCCAAAACATGTCAAAACGTAGTAAAACTTACGTCCAGTTGTAACCTACATTGCTAGGAACTCAATACCGAAGTCGGATTCAAAATCAGACGGGCGGATTGAAGTAAAAAGGCGTAAGGATTTTCTAAGCTTCCTCGGCCCTTTCCTCTCGTTTCTGAGAGAATTTGCTTGTATATACGCATATATATATATATATATATATATATATATACATAGATACATTGCATGCAAGGCAAGTGGCGTATTTTCGTGATGCATGCCTCGCGCATATGCGCCCATACAGCCGCGCATATGCGCCGAAGGTTCGGCCTTCCAATTCTCCATTCGCGCATATGCGCGACTCTATCCCGCGCATATGCGCCACACTTTCTGTCCATCACGCGCAGGTGCGCGGCTTACGTCGCTCATGTGCGCGTAATGCTCTGTTCCATCTCTTTTGCTATTGGAGTGCTCGCGCATATGCGCGCATTGACACCGCGCATATGCGCGCACTGACACCGCGCATATGCGCGAGACCTACTGTCTCAGCACATATTTCCTCGCGCATGTGCGCGCACCATCCGGCGCATATCTCTGGACGTTCGGCGCATGACTCGCGCATCTCATCGCGCATGTGCGCGAATGCACACACTCGCACTTATATTCTTTGGCTGTTCTCGCCTTTCCCAGTCCGATCCGATCCGTCTATAATTACCATAATGAAACAATAAATCATTTCAGATTACGGTAATCAAATTCTCGGGCCTTACATTTCTCTCTTTTAAAATTTGAAATTTTGAAAATAAGCATGTGTATGTGTGTGTTGGCGTGTAAGTGTGTGTTAGGTGTGTATAAAAGTGTGAGTGTGTGAGTTTAGTGGTTAATTAGGGGAATTAAATGGCTAAATTAATAATTTTAAAAAAATGTTAAATAAAAGTTAATTCACACTAACTTCTACAAATCCCCTAATTAAAAAAATAACATTCACAATGACTAAACTATCAAAATTTTAAAATCAATAAATCAATAAATAAATAATTTAGGATTTAAAAATATTAAAATTAAATAAATTGTTTAAAATGCCCCAAACACAACTTAAAATAAAATACCGCATTAAAATTTTTCCAAAATCGTCACTGCTATTCTCCTCAATCCCGCCTCGAATAATCGCTTGAAACATGAAACTCGAAAAAAATTTAACGTGCATCACATAAACATAATTAATTTAAATTAATGCAATTAGATAATCATGCATGGCTAAAACTCATTTTTAATTAAAATAAATGATTTAGCATTTAAATAAATGCATGTGTTTTACGTGTACTGAATTTGGGCTTTATATACCAATAGTTGTCGAATTGGTCGGGATATATGAGATGAAGGGACCATACTATACGCTAACCATAATGGAATGGAGCTTCCAGGCACTATCATTTGATACCTAGGGAATCATGTAAGAAATGTTGTTAGGCGTTTAACATGATTGATTGGGCACTATCAGACTTGAGTTCTGACGTTCTTATTATCAAGGAGTTTATAGTAAGAATGGAGCAAATGAGGTATGCTTATATAAAGATATGTTTAGCCTTGAATCACATTAAGATGTGAACCCACTGCTAGTTGTATCAATGAACCATTGAGGGTCACACAAGTACTAGCTTTCTAGATCTCGTTGAGAAGGAAATTTTAGAACCCGTAAATCAGGCTATGTATAAGCCATGCATAATTTCTAGTATTTAAATTAAAATGATTTTATTGCATGAGTATTTAAATTATTTTCTTTAAATTTAATTATTTTACGCAGTAGTTTAATTGTTAACTTTTTAGTTAAATAAGTGAGGCCGGACTGGAGTTGGAGTATTGAGATAAAATTTAATATAAAGAAAACATTCCTAGAATTTATTTAAGATAAATAATAAGTTAATTTAATGTAAAAGAATTTTTAAGAAATTATTTAAATAATTAGAGTTAAGTAGTAAATAAAGTTCAATAATTAATTTCTTAATTCACTAAAATATTTAATGAGTAGATTTCCCTACCCTACTTTAACTAAATAAAATCGGCCACCTCTTGGTAGGATTTGATATTGATTTTTCAACTTATCATTTTATTTATTTACTTATCTCTTTTCTTGGTAAATAATCCCTCATCATTTAATCTTCAACAATTAAATAATTAAGCATTATTTCCTCCCTTGCTCCTAGACACCATAACCGACCAAGTGCACCTTTAATTACACTACAAATCTTTTGATATTATTCTCATTCCCTATCTAACAAATAAACTAGGATACAAAGATTCATTCCCTTCCATTTATCTTGCAACCTCCCATTTATCTTCCTAGACTCTCTCCCCACCATTATCACAGAAATTCAGAGCTTATTCAGAGCAAAAATCGTGAGAAAAAACGTGAGGTAGCAAGGAGAAAAATAAGAGAGAAAAAGTGAGAAAGCGAAGCACTCCGTCTCCTCCACGCCGCGTCGTCGTTTCGTTTGTTTTTCGTTCAAAACAAACCAAGGCATGTTTATATTTTCATTCACTCCTCAATCAAGCCATATACTGACATTTTTACATCACATGTTCATGATTTTAATCACCAAAACCGAAAATCCTTTCAGCACCATTCGAAAATGCATGCACAGAATTTTTTGGTTTCTTTCATGCTTCACAGGTTCCAAGTTTGTGTTGTTTCAGGTGGCTGGCTCGTGTCAAGGCTCCCAAGGCTGCACCTAGGCATGTACTAGGATGTATTAGGACCATGTTGGTCCATTCGTTCAAGCCCCATACGTGCAAGGAAAAGGAAAATGGCAGCAACTCCTCCCTAGTGTCATATTGTGCTTCGATTTTTCAGTTTTGCTGTCAAGGGTGATGTTCCTGATCTTGGTTGCCCTAGGGGCTATAGCCACCGTTAGAACATCTCCTTGTTATGTCTAAGACGTGACCAAGTCGGCCTTTCAATGCTTGGTCCATGATGGAATCGGTTTTCAAATAAAAACAAGAACAGCTCCTTCGACCCCCCCCCCCCCCCCCTTCATTTTTCTGCATGTGTATTTTCGGCTTCATGGTGATTGGTGTGGATCTTGGTTGGCTTTTCAGCCCTTAGCCACGGTTCATACCATACCCCTTGATGTCTAGATCATGCCATGGTCAATCAAATCGCCTCTCAGTTGGGAGTTTCGGGTAATCCATGGTGTTGCTTGGATTGTGGCTGGCCTAGGGTCCTTAGCCATGGTTCAAGCCACTCCTTACGATGTTGTGAAGAGGCTCTGGTCAGTTGTTCAAGCCCTAATGGCCATTAGCCTCGCAAACGACGCAAGGAACGCAAGCGCCGCTACTGTATTTTTGTGACAGCAAGTTGTGCTTCGGTTCAGTGGTGTGTTTCGAGTTCTTGTTTGTCTTTTAGCCTATAGCCTTGGAGTGGACAGTACCCGATTGAGTTAGGAAGGTCATGTTTTTGGCCATTCGTGATTTGGACAAGTTTAGAGGTCGTACGAGAATTTATGGTGCAATGTACCAAAGTGACTCTCGGAAGAGCGTTTCATGTTTTTGGCCTCCATTCACCAAATTTCGAATTACTGAAAGGTTAGGAGCATTATTTCATCATTTTAAGTGTATTTTAATCATGAATAAACGATGGTTCGGTGTTGATTCGGGTTGGCACGGAGTCATGATTAAATACCAAGTCATTGGGCGTAATTGTCTCGTTTTTTTTTGGGTCAATTACAAAGTTTGAGCAAGTAAATCATTTGCATATTTTTCATGTTAGATTTAAGTCGCAGCGAGCCTGGGAACAATCCAACCCATTTGGTAAAATAATACATGATATTTAATTATATTACGTGCAAAAATATAAAATATTCATTTTTTAGATTTATGCGATATTGCTTGTGGTCACTTCATTATCATGGGATTATTACTTCACCCGGTGGTCACTTACCGGTTCAGTTCAGTTCATTTATTGGTACGGATATCCAGTCTAAGGGCTGTGATGATCTCTACCACCCAGTATAATGTGGTTTATTCTGATCAGGCGATCCAGTTCAGTTCAGGGGCCACTTGCGTAGAACATAATCTCAACAGAAAATTTATGACGTGTTATTTTATGACAGGGCTCAATTGAGCAAACATTTCACTTATGATTTCAAGTTCAATTATGCACGTATTATAATTACTCACGACATGATATTTTTACGTTACGCCAGACTCATGATATTTTTTTACCATGCATGCAATTTTATTATTATTACTTGTTATTTACGATATATGCATGCTGAGTCTTTAGACTCACTAGACTTAATTGTTGTAGGTACTGAAGAGGTCGGGATCGAGGGCAGGGACCAGTGAGCCATCTTGGATCGGTAGTAGTGGAACCCGAGGACCTCATTTTCAGAATTTACCATTTTTATGCCCAAACATTTTATTTTTTGTTGGACTATTTTAAATTGTTATTTTGCAAACAATAATTACTTCCGCTGCTATTTTGAACATTAAACTTTTTATCAGTTTATTTCATTAATGAGACATTTCATTTATTTAAAGAGAAAATTTTAAATTTTCCGCAACTTTTCAAGTACTAATTTTGGGCCTTTACAGAAATTAATTCAATGTTTTGAACGGCTTATAAAGGAGCTTATAAGCACGAGAAAAATTAGAAGTATGACTTCTATAAGGATAATGTATGTAAATTTTAATTTGTGCAAGTGTTCCTAAATTAAAATTGTGCCAAATAAATAATATATTTGAAAATTATGATTTTCATAAACATTGTTATGGACTTAATTAAATTAATTTAAGTGTTGAAATAATTAAACACTAGTGGACCTAGTAGAGTCCAAATAATTAAATTAATTCAAGTGTTGAATTAATTAAATAGCATTGGGTCTTGTAGACCTCAAATGTAAATACTAAAAGAATAGTCCATGAGCTTTGTAAATGTGTTTGAGATATTAAAAAAGAATAGTCAATAGGCTTTGTAAATGTTACAAGCCCAAATAACATGATAGGGAGTTGAAAGATTGGGAGTCAACTTTTTTCAAATTAAAGGCTAACATTCTTTTGGAATACACAACAACCTTTTGTATTATTTTTGAATGAACCAAGAAAAAAAAAAGCTTCCTCTCTCCTCCCTTCCCTTGGCCGAAATTTGAGCCCCATTTTCTTCCAAAATTTTGCTTCTTTATTTGATGAACTAATAGCATATTTCTCAATGAAAATGCTTTACATTTTCTAGTGCAAGTGTAAGGTGGTTCTAGCTTGTTGGTAGTGAGCTTCATTTTTAATCAAGGTGTGCTCAAGGGAAGCTTGTAGATTTGTCAAACCATTGAAGAGCTAAATTGTTTAACAACTTAGTTGGAGCCATCATCAATCTTTGTGATTGATAGGTAAAATCCTAAAACACACTATGTATGTTTGTGTTTTGTATTTGCTACACACTAGTGAGGGGTGCTCGATTTTTACTCATGTAAAATACTATTTTAAAACTTCGGTTGCAATTCCGGGCACCCATAATCGATTCCCTTTCAAGTGATATCAAGAGCTTAGGTAACTTTTTGTGTAGCAAATAAATGATATTATATTGAGAACCTATTTCTAACCACATGAGAAATCGACCCAACGAATCGAGGTCCGGTTTTGAGGGCTGTTTTGGGTGCATGGTTGCTGCCCATTTCAGGCAGTTAGGGCTGCCCGAGTGTAAGGTCCAAAAATAAGACGACGTAATCTAATTGCATGTAAATCTAAGGAAAATGAAAAATGACTAATTAAATTATTTTAATTGCTTAAACTAATTTACGTTTGATTATGGTTATGAATTAGTTTTCTATTGAATGCATAAAATTGTATTTTTAAAAGTTGTTTGAGATGCGATCGAGGAACATAGACCGATGGCTAAAAAATAGAAAATAATTTTATCAATAATTGTTTTTAATTATTTAAAATATGGTTGATGCTTTATGATATTTTTAAAAATAAGGAGTTTTGAGGTGATTGTATACGCCGAGATGTAATTTTTAACGATATCTGATTTTCGACGAAATTATGAACTTTTTGACAACCCGGCTAATATTTTCACGAACTTTCCTCAACGAAATATTTCAAATATATATTAATGAGCTTATTGGGCCTATTTAACCTTTTTAATGGGCGTAGGCTTGTTTACTTGTTTTATTATAAATAAATAAGCCCATAACCCTCCCCATTATTTACAAAACTAACGCCCCTTCCCCTCATCAGCAAGGACTCTCCCCTCTCCCCCTCAAACACACGCACACGCGTGAATTCATCAAGGAAAATCTTCGGTTATTGCAAGGTTTTTCAGCAAGGTTCCTTCGTTTGTCACCGTTCTTGGCATCTCAACGTATTTTTGTGTGTAATATACGCAAAGACACGCCTTAACTATCTTTTTCTCATCTATCATACCTTACTATTGTTTTGAATTAATTTTGCATGAAAAACATGATTTCTTATTGAATATTTTCGATTTTAGGCATTCGTGTATGAATAAGGTATGATTTTCTGTCCGAAACTTGTTTCATATTTGCGTGAAGGGGCTGCCATGTTAACGGATCATAGAGGGATGTTTTTACATGAGTTTAAGGGCCACATGAAGCACGGTAGAGGTTGCACACGAACTACAAGCTGATCGATTATTGCATGTTTTGATGTCAAGGTTCGGGTAAAGGGTTTAACCACGCATGGCTCGGCCAGGGCTTGACCAAGGCTAGGCTGGACATGGTTGGGTGTGTGGAGGATCCTAGCCAAGCTAGGACGAGCACGTCGGCTAGGGAGAGTCCAAGCGAGCTAGGACTCTTCCCAAGCCAACCTGAGGATGGCAGCCGTGTGTAGAGGGATCACGGCTCGGCCGGTGGTCTGGGCTTGGCCTGACAGGGTCCTAAGAGGGTCCAAAGAGTGTGGGCTTGGTGGTGGCTCGAGGGTAAGGGCCCTAGCCAAGTTACAAAGAGTCCTAGTTTGTTGTGCTAGGGTCCCGCGTCTGGTGTCCTTCGTTTGTGGGGCTGCAACAGGTTAGGTTGGGTCCAGTGTGGTCACTAGGGTCCGTGGGTGGTCTGGGAAGGGCTTGGCTCAGGGTGGCTCGGGCTCAGCTTGAATAAAATGAGAGATGGCTCGAGGGTGTCCTTGACGAGTTCGGTTTTAGGGTTGTCATTGGTTAAGGGTTGAACCTTGGTCCACGGGGGTCGAATAATGGTTCACGAGGGTAACTTAGGTATAAAAAAGTTTATGTTTAAGATTTGGGGAATTAATATTGAAGTTTGAAATTAAATCGAGATTAAAACAAACTACGAATTAATAATTACGAAATAAATAATAAATCAATTGAATTTAAGCTAATAAAAATATTAGAAATCTGATTTAAGCTTAAATAATTATTTGGGATGGTTTAGTGTCAACGAAAGTAAGAAAAATTCAAAATCTTGAAATTTTACTCTAGGAGTAAAACAGTTATTTTACACCTGAAAAATAGTAAACGTGATGGCAGTACTCGAAATGCAGTAAATTATGTTAATTTTACTATTTTAAATGTTTATGGAATTTTATTATGAAATGTTAACGTTAAAAGATATGTTGCATGCTTGGTTTAAAAAAATGATTTATGCATGCTTTAATTTTATAAAGTGATGAAAATGTGAAATGTTGATGTAAGTGAAGTAATTGTGACTAATACGATCATATGATTATGAAGATATGATGATATGTAAGGTCAAGACTCAGTTGACGGGTGAGAGTGTCACTGATGCCCTCGTTGCCCAGTACTGTGGTAATACGTAGATGGATCCATCGACCTTCAGCTAATACGAAAAGTCACAATTAACGATCTGAAACGAAAAGGAAAACATATGCGTATATGTTGAAATGGAATATCTTTGTGACAAGTTGAACTGCTCAAATGACGTAGCCAGTTGAACTGATTCATTTTGAGCGATCAGTTGTGTCTTCAGTTTCGCTATGTAAACAACTCGTAGGAGATCCTAGATGCTGCACAACTAAGGTAGATTATTAATAATACAATTAACAAGTTTTGTTACCATTGAAATCAAGATTTCGAACTTGAAAAGTTCCAATAATCTCCCCCTTTTTGATGGTTACAAAACTTGAGCAGTTAAGCGCAATATATTCAGTTTAAGAGTTAGTACATTCAAATTGTCGAAAACTCCCCCTTAACAACTGAATCAAAAAAAAACTTATTTTAAAACTGAGTAGAAAGGAAAAAAAAAATTAAAACAGTATTTATCAGTTGACTGAGAGAGTAACTGGATTTTAATACAGGTTTTCAGTTAAAAAGAACACTCCCCCTCAGGAACTGAATGAAAGCCCGTATTTGAGAATTATTTAATTAGTCATTTAATCATTCAAGCATTATAGATAAGAAAATTGAGAATATCTATTCAATCACAACGAGACATAACTTAATAATCATGATGTTTTATTTGAATAAAATTTCATGTATTTACATATGAGTACATACATCAGTTGAGGAAAGAAAAATTGCTACAACAATAGCATATTTTAAAAAACATCAGATATCAGTTGGTTTCTGTGACAAAACTGGATATACCATCAGCTGGTTGTCTTGACTGCTTGAACTGCTGCATCAGTTGTGAGTTCAATTTGCTAGAAAAACGAGTAAAACTGCTTTGAACTTGTCCTCTGTGCTTAACCAACTGGTCGAGCAGACTCTGACTAGGCTCACGTGGAGTTCAGCTGGTGATAGAATCGACCAACATCCCAACATCGATGAGTTTCGTCTGAAGAATAACTGACTTGGTAGGTTTGCAAGTGATTTCTTGTTCAGTGACAATTTAGTTGTTCATCTTTGCAGATGTTCCTCAGTCCCCTGCAAGCTGATTAAGATCTCTGAGGTTAGGAAATTGGAGAAGTCGCCATAACGAAAATTGCATGACCAATCGTCTCAACTCTTTACCAAAGAGCGACATAAATATATTTTCAAAGAGTTTTTAAAATCGTATAAAACGTTTTTAAATAGCTTATAAAACTATTTTAGAGTAATACTTTTTAAAACACAGTTTTCTTCAAATGTTCTTCTTAGAACAACCCGCTCCGATACCAACTGATGGACCGTGTGTGTTAGCGCCTTCGAAGGCATTTCGCACCCAACAACCTTCAATGAGCTTCAATTGCTCGTGTTCTAAGAATATTAACACCGATGAATTAAGTCGAGTTTTGTTTTAAACCAAGCGGAAGAAACTCGAAGTAATACTTCGTAAAGAAAACTGAAATGTTAGAAAGTATTTTAACTTGTGTAAAACGACTAACTGAAAGAACACATATTAGTTTTTGCATTCATGTATTTCAGTTATGGTAACAACCGAATACACGAACACTTTAACTAATCAAAACAATTTTAAAGCGATAGTTAATCAGTTAAATACACAAGATATGTTTATGGATGTTCGGAGACTTCAACTGCTCCTACGTCACCCCTTCTATCTCCACGGATAGGATACACTAGAAGACTTTGATTTATGCAACTACGTGTACAAGCCCACTCAGCTAGGACTTATCTACTGCCTAAACTGAACTCCTAGCTACGACTTAAAACAACACTTTTAGTCAACACTTATTTAACGTCTATGTGAGAAAGACTACATACACAAGTTTAACATCTTTGTGCAAGACTGTATTTGGGTGGTTTTGAGAGTGAATGTGTGTGAGAACTGAACAGAAACGTTCTCACACACTGAGGGATAAAAGGCTTCTAAACTAAGCAAATATCACGATGAATAATTCCCTCTGGTTTTAAATGCTTCGATAAGCTAATTTTCAACTGAGCGTGCCCTTCTATGTTTTTCTCTTGTCACTCTAAAGAATGTCTCACCACTATGTATATTGAGTCTTCACTGATCTTCTCTTTATATAGCCGAAAGAGGCTGATCGTACAGCAAGACTCATCAATTGTATCCGTTGCATTTGAATCGTCTTCTTGGACTATGTGTCTCGTCTTTTTTACTGTCTATCTGAAGTGTTTTGTCTTTAATGCTCTGATGCAACGTCCATTATTGTCCTTTGACTGGACAATGGCTTTGTACCTTCTCGCATAGCTGGAATCCACTCGAAGGAATCTATCATCGTACATAACTGAAGGATTCTAACTGATGCTTCGAACTGGTCAGTTTGAACTGATCTTTCAGTTGCGCTGGTGAAATCAGTTGACTCGTCAGTGGAACTGATTTCACACTCGTTTAGTTGGACTGATCAGCTAGGTTTCTTCATCAGTTGAACACTCTTTCGGCTGGCCAGGCTTCTGAGGTTTTCCTGCTGAATTACCTATCAAATGGTCAATCAGCTGTACTGCTCAAATGACGTAGCCAGTTGAATTGATTCGTTTTGAGCGATCAGTTGGGTCTTCAGTTTTTGCGATGTAAACAACTCGTAGGTGATCCTAGATGCTGCACAACTAAGGTAGATCATTAGTAACATAATTAACAAGTTTTGTTACTATAAAAATCAAAATTGCTAACTTGAAAAGTTCCAACACATATGATTGTATATGTATCACTCATTATTATGGTTATGGTTTGCTGAGTCAATAACTCACTAGGTGTGATCGATGAAGGTGAGCATGAGGTTGCTGTTGTTGAGGGGCTTGAGGGTTGATCTTACTGGACTGAAGGTGCACATAACCGAGGACCAGCGCTAGTTTATGTTAAAGATTTTTACGACTATTACGATTGATTTTGAGTGGTTTTTGAGAGGATGTTAGTGTTAGTATATTTTTAAAATATTGATAGTTTAGGTTGGTTGATGATATACGATTTTCCGTTTTGAATTAAATTCTTTTTAATTTTCAATTAATAGTTGGTTGTTTTATTTTTTAAATTGTGCAATGTTATTTTAAAACTATGTATAAATGTACAAGGCTATTCGGCCAAAATATGTTAGGAAAAAAAATTAGTACTTTTTAAGAAAAATGAGTAGTGGAAGTTTCAGTTGGTATCCGATAAATGTTCCTGCTAAGTGTTGTGTCACCGTCATTGTCGGGAAGCTCAGTCGTAAAACCTCAAGCTGTAATTTTAATTGTTCTAGATGATTTTTATTATGATACCCGCATGATTACATGGAATATATGTTTACAATACATCTTTAATGACTTTTTGAGGATAAATGTTATGTATGCATAAAATTACTCAAAAATGGGTTAGTATATGCTGCATGATTAGAAAACTTAGATTTAAATTCATGTTGGTTACCTTTAAAAATTTGGAAAACATTCAAATATAATGTCTCCTAGACGCGCACCTAGTACTGATAGGCAAGCCGAGAATGTTGAGGATCGTCATGTCAATGCACCCCCAACTCCTAATGGGAATGTTGTTATTAGCGCACTAAAGGGCATGTCATGCTTCTTTGAGCAGCAGTGTCAACAAGCTCCTAGGCCACAACACGATGTATATGATTAGTTCCAGAGGATAGTGCTGAAGGAATTTTCTAGCACCACTAACCCATTTGCTGCTGAGGGTTGGATTCAATCACTTGAGGTGAATTTTTGCTATCTGAATATGGGAGATGGTGACCGTGTGAGGTGTGATACTTGTTAGAGTATGTGCCCGTCGAGCCAAGTGTTGGCCGAGGTGTAACGTGTTAGAGTAGGCACCCGTCGAGCCAAGTGTTGGCCGAGTGTTCACAATGAAACTCTATGTATAAGCAACCTTTATTTTAATAATATTTGAAATTATTGTTTTGGCAAATCTTTATCTGTATATCCATGCTAGTTGCATAGATAAAGCCCTTGAATATACAAATAGTAGAAAGAATATGAGATGCTCATATGATGAGTATCATGAAACTCATATTTGGAATAATGTATATTCTAAACAGTTCCTAGTCAATTCAGCAACCGCTAAGAAAGATATAGGCCGCTAGAATTCGAGCCTAGTATCTGCGATGTGAGTACCATGTTTCATTGGTAGGGGACATTGTGATGTCCGAGCATGCAGATAGGTGCTCCTGGTATAGTGTACTGAACAACCCTCCATAAAGGACTTTCCAAGTGGTTCTCACAAAACGTCCTGGTTTATGGTTGTACACCATTAGTCCATATGACCCGGGACAACATTGAGACTCTATGGGCTAGCATTACACTTTGACTTGTTTACCGACTCTCAAGGAGTCATCAGGTGGCAAGGTTGGGTGTTTTGTCGAAACATATAGGAGTCGATGCATTGTAGTCGGCGATTCACCGCTTTCCTTCGGGTATGGATATCCTATCTGTATGTAGTATGAAATCTCTGATCAGAGTATGGTGGTAATTATGAAATGGGTTTCATAGATTACACCATCGATGAACTACAACATGACACATAGTATTGATTCATTGACAACTCTCGATAAACCAATGGTTGTCGAATCGATCGGGATATATGAGTTGAAGGGACCGTACTGTACGCTAACCATAATTGAATGGTTCTTGCAGGCAATATCATATGATACCTAGGGAATCATGTAAGCGATGCTGCTAGGCGTTTAACATGATTGGTTGGGTACTATCAGACTTGAGTTCTGACTTTCTTATTATCAAGGAGTTGATAAATAAGAATGGAGCAATTGGGGTATGTTCATATGAGGACATGTTTAGTCCGAATCACATGGAGATGTGAACCCACGGCTAGTTGTATCAATGAACCATTTAGGGCCACACAAGTACTAGCTTTCTAGATCCCGTTGAGAAGTAAAATAGTTCAAAGTGTTGAACATCTTATAAATGAGTTTATAAGCGTAAGGAAAAATAGAAGTATGACTTCTATGAAGGAGAAATTAGTTCAATGTATTGAACAGCTTATAAATGAGTTTATAAGCGTAAAGAAAAATAGAAGTATGACTTCTATGAGAGAAATGTAAATTTTAATTTATGGAAGTGTTCCTAAACTAAAAGTTGGCCAAGTGAATAATGTATTTGAAAATTGTGATTTTCATAAACATTATTATGGACTAAATTAAATTAATTCAAGTGTTGAATTAATTAAACACTAGTGGACCTAGTAGAGTCCAAATAATTAAATTAATTCAAGTGTTGAATTAATTAAATCATATTGAGTCTTGTAGAGCTCAATTTAAATAAATTATTTAACTAGTGGACTTGAGTAAATTCAAGTAATGTTTAATTAATCTCAAAAATTTTTGAGATAATTAAATTAAGTCCATGGGTTTTTAATTTGTTAAAAATGATATAATATATGCATGCATGGGAGGTGAAGGGTTGGAGACAACTTTTTCAAATATCAAGGCTTGGCATGCTACTTTTGCTTTTGCTTTTTGCAAGTCCAAGACAAGTCTCCCTTCCCCCATTTTGAAACAAGCATGGCCGAAATCATCAAGCAATTATCTCCTCATTTTTCTCCATTTTTCTTCTTCAAGTGTTGAGGAAAGAAAAGAATTCTCATTGAAAAATCCTCTTAGTTTTCTAGTGCAAATTAAGAGGGGATCTACTTAGTTGGTGGTGGGCTTAATAGTTGAGCAAGGAGTGCTCAAAGGAAGCTTGAAGATAGTTTCTACCATTGAAGAGCTAAGGTGTATACACTTTAGTTGGAGCCATACATCAATCCTTGTGATTGATAGGTACATTTCTTAACACACCATGAATGTCATTTTGTGTTTATTGTATTTGCTACACAACAAAATCAAGGTGGCCAAAAATTTCCATGAAAAATTTCGATTTTTAAACTTCCGTTGCGCTTCCGGTCACCGTAACCGATCCCCTTTCAAGTGGTATCCGAGCTATGGTTACAAATTTTGGTGTAGCAAATACATAATATTATATTGAGATCGATTTCTAACCGCATGACATGATTTGTTGCAACGTTTTCAAGGCCAAAATGGGGAGCATTTTTGGCAGCAACTTCGGGCAGCCCCTCGGGCAGCCCAAGGGGCTGCCCGAACAGCCCCCTTTCGAAAATTAAAAAAAAAATTGTGTGCAAGTTGGCTGGAATCCGGCGACGGCGATGACGACTAGGGTTTCCAAAAGTGTTTTGGAGAATCAAAGTGTCATGGGCCTTGATGTTGTTGGGCCATTAGATGGTTAACATATTTGTGAATTTTAAATGGGCCAAAATGTTTTTAGTGAAAAATGAGTTTTTGGGCCCTTAAGTTTAAAATTACAAAAGTTGCAAACATTTTTTCATGAAAAAAATATTTTAAGTTGGACTTTAAATATTTATAGTAAATGGTGATTTACAAGAAATTCGGTTATAAATAAATTAATTTGAAAGTAGACAAAGGTGTTTGTATACTTTGTTAATTTAGTTTATAATCGTGGCGGTTAGTGATTGGATCAAGATATATAATATTGGATCAATTAATTATTGTGATAATTAATTGATGGTGTATGATATGTGATATTATGCATGAAGGATGATCAAAAGCCCAAGCACAATTTTCTAGGTGTATGCTAGGATATTTTGTGTTGAATGATTGTAATAATTATCAATTTATAAAGTGGGATTGGTTTATGGCCCGTTCCCACCCCCCATGAGATGTATCCCTATTTGTCATGGATATTTATTTGTAAATATTAGTATAGTGGATGATCAAAATTGAAATATGGTGGCCATGATGATTATGAAGATCGAAGACATGTAAATATTGGAAGCTTATGTCATAGTTGCATTTGCATCCCATGCATTTCCCTAGGATTGGACCTAGGCCCATGTTTAGCTCACACGGGCCGTTAGTATTGGGGCGATTGATCATCCTTGTTTGTTTACTGTTTATAATATATGCATGATATGTTATAAATAATGAGTATGTGCGTTATTATTATGATAATAACAAAGTTGCATGAATCCGGCAAACATACGATCAAACATGGCGAGCTTTTAAATAAAATTAATGATGAGACCTTTCAAAATTAAAACTCTCATTTTGAATAAGATTCAAAAATAATATCAAGCCAAAAAACGGGAATTATAAATTTGTTTATAATTTCCATGTCTTCCATCGACAATGGATGCATGATGAACGCTACCCGTACTTGGGGCTCGGCTCATATTATTGGGGGAGCTCTGGGTGCCGGAAAGCTGTGACATCCATTGACAAGGTGATGTGAACTACGTGGAACTCCCATGATTCCGGCTCATATTATTGGGAGAACTCATGGCGACCGTCCATTAAGGTTCAACATCGATGGGTAAGGCTTGACACGTGAAGATGAACGACGTCATATTATTGGGTCCTAATCAAACGTGAGACAAAAGTTTACGTAGAGGGTTGCATTGTGATGCAATTGGAAACTACCTTTTAGGAATTGTGATTGGCTGATATTATTCGGGATCATAATTCGCTAATTGGACCTTACGTACCTACTGAGGAAAGGAGTTTCCCGTTTTCACTAGAGGGTAGTGAAAGATGTCAAAACAGTGGGAGCAAATATTTATGAAGTAAAAGTCCAAACTTCATATCTTACTAAATATTTTAAAATAGTCATCAACATTTATTTGTTTTTACTTTTCAGTATAAATTGACAATGTCTTCGATTCGCAATCCGTTAGCTGCAATACTCGACAAACACGTATTAACCGGACCTAACTACCTCAATTGGCTAAGAAATTAGAAAATCGTCTTGAATTCGGAAAGGGTAGCATATACACTGACTGAGTCGCCCCCTGTTGAGGCTCCGACTGACTGCACTCCCGAGGAATTGCAGGCTTACAAGGAATGGTGTGACCATGACTTGATAGCTAGGTGTTATATGCTGACTTCTATGAATGATGAGCTGCAGAGGCGTTTTGAGGATGCAAAAAGTGCTGCTGACATTCATTTGCATCTCAAGGAGCTCTTTGGTGAGCAAACACGGCCTCTTAGGCATGCTACCGTCAAGGAGTTGATCATTTTGCGCATGCGAGATGGGGCCTCGGTCCATGAGCATGGCCTGAAGTTGATTGGGCTCGTGGACAAGCTCGTTGGCATGGATCTGATCTTGCCTTCGGAGTTGACCACCGACGTGTTGCTGTTATCATTGCCTAGCTCATTTGATCCTTTTGTGGTGAACTTCAACATGAACAAGATGGAACCGACCCTTGAGGAGTTGGTGAATATGCTTGTTACGTTTGAATCAACCATCAAGAAAGAGAAGTTGGTTCTTTATGTGGGTTCTTCATCTGGTACGAAGATTGATCCACATAGGAAGGGAAAGAAGCATTCTTTCCAACGTCCCAAGAAGAACGTGCCCTTGTTGGGGCAATCTCCGAATCCCGTTGTGGCAGCCACACCAGTTAAGGCTGAGAAGACTAGTGATGTTTGTCATCACTGCAAGAAGCCTGGACATTGGAGGCGAAATCGCAAGGAATATCTTGCCCAGAAGAGTTCTGGAAACGGTATGTTCTAAATTGAAGTAAACATTTCAATTAACTCTACTTCTTGGGTATTAGATACCGGTTGTGGTTCACATCTCTGTAATGAGTTACAAGTGATGGGAAGAAGTAGGAAGCTTAGGGAAGGTGAGACCTTCTTGAGGGTGGGCAATGGAGCAAGAGTTGCTGTAGTGACCCGTTCCAGAATCACCTACTAATGAAGAACTAAGCATGCAATTAATTTAATTAATAATAATCAGAGATAACAGCGGAAATATGGCCAACGACAGTAGTTATACAACCCAATCGAAATCAGAACAACTCAAAATATATATATTCGGTACAACTATATCGAAAAGAATAGTACTGAAAACTAAACCAACCAGCCACTCACTGTCCTCCTCCTGCTCTTCCTGAGCCATCCAACCTGAGGCCTGCCCCGTGGGAATGGGGTGTCCAAGATAAACAAAACCGAGGACGTGAGCGATAAGAACGCCAGTACAAAAGCATGAGTATACAAGCCTATATGAAATGCACATGCTATGATATGATACCAGGGTAGTCAAGAAACAGGAGTAACAAAGGATCTCAAAATGCTCAGTCTAGAGGCGCCAAGTGGATAGTGCCGCGCGGTACTCCTCTGGGTCACTGCATCCACTACAAGAACAGACGTGGACCTAAAATGTCTCGGATCACCGAAGCCCTCCGGACCCGTCGGCCACTGTGTACTCTCGGTGTCCATGCGTCCACAAGACAAGACAGGGCTGAGCGGCCCCACAAGATATAGCTTATCTAGAAAGAGATACAGCTCAACAGTAAAGGCTATCTCGAAGGAGATACGGCTCAACATGAAATGCAACATGCATCATAAAACGTGACATAATAGCATGCATCATATGACATATATCAATGCACCACATAATCATGCAACACATATAAGGATGTATACTCGACCAGGATATCTCGGATAGTAATTTCGTACCTCTATCACAGCAAGCCTAGCCTTACGCAACACCGCTAATCAGGTCTAGAACAAGCCTACGGATCAAAAGCATACCCAATGAACAATACTACCATGCTCGACTAGCAAAACCAGTACTACCAAAGGTTTAGGGTTTACCTTCGTCCGTCGACAGCCCTTTGATGTCGATTGCCTCGTAACTCAGGCGTCACTACGCTACTAATCCTGGCAGCTCTTGGCTAACGCTCGACCGACAAACTAACCCTAGAAACCTTCCAAACCTCTCAAAATGAGACACAACTTCAAGAATTGACAATCCAAAATGAGGAAATCCGAGCACTATTTATAGGCTATGTTCGGATCCACCGAACCCACTTCGGAACGTCCGAACTCCCACGTGTCCATCGGCTCTTGACACCTCATGATCGGATCCACCGAACCTACACTTCGGATCATCCGAACTTGCATGCAAACTGACGTGTCGATCAACTCTTGACACCTCATGATCGGATCCACCGAACCCACTTCGGATCGTCCGAACGCTTCGGTGCTACCGAACCATCTTCGGTCCGTCCGATCATGACCACGGTCAAAAATTACACATTAATCCGTTAATTACCCAATTTGGAATGGGGGAGAATGTAGTATCCCGATTCCTAATTTGAGTTAATTATTGGATTAATTATTTTCGGTGGGATCGGAAGGACCGAACCGGGTTCGGATCGTCCGATCATGGTTCGGATCGTCCGAGCCAGATGTCGGATCGTCCGAGCCAGGTGGCTGGACCCGTGGCAGACATGCAGAATTCGGATCGTCCGAGCAAGGGTTCGGATCGTCCGAGACAGGTGGCTGGACACGTAGAACGCATGCAAGGTTCGAATCGTCCGAAGTGGGTTCGGATCGTCCGAATGTACCGGATCGGAGCTTCCGAAGTGGATCGGATCGTCCGAACATTGGCTATAAATAGAGGCGCGAGGCTTCATTTCTTACTCGCCATTTCAGAGCGTTCCAGAGCGTTTTAGTCATTTCTGAGAGGTTTCTAGTCTTTCCCGAGGTTCAGGCACTAGCAGGGAGCTACTGGCTTTGTAGCGGAGCTGTGCTCTAGTTGGGAGCTAGCGGCATCAGCGGGCTAGCGACGGACGAAGGTTTGGAATTGTATCATTATTATTTCAGGATTATCTAGTTAAGTCTGGTAGATAAGTTTTAGTGATGGTTTTCACTTGATGAATAGGCTTGGAATAGACCTGTTTGTCTGGTTTTCCAGTGGATTAGGATTGCAGTGATAGAGGTACGAAAGTACTATCCGAGATATCCTGGTCGAGTATACATTCTTATATGTGTTGCATGATTATGTGGTGCATTGATATATGTCATATGATGCATGCTATTATGTCACGCTGTATGATGCATGTTGCATTTCATGTTGAGCCGTATCTCCTTCGAGATAGCCTTTACTGTTGAGCTGTATCTCTTTCGAGATAAGCTATATCTTGTGGGGCCGCTCAGCCCTGTCTTGTGTTGTGGACGCATGGACACCGAGAGTACACAGTGGCCGACGGGTCCGGAGGGCTTCGGTGATCCGGGACATTTTAGGTCCACGTCTGTTCTTGTAGTGGATGCAGTGACCCAGAGGAGTACCGCGCGGCACTATCCACTTGGCGCCTCTAGACTGAGCATATTGAGATCCTTTGTTACTCCTGTTTCTTGACTACCCTGGTATCATATCATAGCATGTGCATTTCATATAGGTTTGTATACTCATGCTTTTGTACTGGGCGTTCTTATCGCTCATGTCCTCGGTTTTGTTTATCTTGGACACCCTATTCCCACGGGGCAGGCCTCAGGTTGGACAGCTCAGGAGGAGGAGGAGGAGGACGTTGAGTAGCTGGTTGGTTTAGTTCTTCGGTATCTTTTTGATTCGATATGGTTGTACCGTATATTTCATTTTAGTTGAGTTGTCCTGGATTTTCGATTGGGTTGTATAACTATCTTTTGGTGACAGTTTTCCGCCTTTATTTCTGATTGTTTTTAATTAAGTTAATCGCATGCTTAGTTCTTGATTAGTAGGTGATTCTGGAACGGGTCACTACATTTAATGTAGTATCCCGATTCCTAATTTGAGTTAATTATTGGATTAATTATTTTCGGTGGGATCGGAAGGACCGAACCGGGTTCGGATCGTCCGATCATGGTTCGGATCGTCCGAGCCAGATGTCGGATCGTCCGAGCCAGGTGGCTGGACCCGTGGTAGACATGCAGAATTCGGATCGTCCGAGCAAGGGTTCGGATCGTCCGAGACAGGTGGCTGGACACGTAGAACGCATGCAAGGTTCGGATCGTCCGAAGTGTACCGGATCGGAGCTTCCGAAGTGGATCGGATCGTCCGAACATTGGCTATAAATAGAGGCGCGAGGCTTCATTTCTTACTCGCCATTTCAGAGCGTTCCAGAGCGTTTTAGTCGTTTCTGAGAGGTTTCTAGTCTTTCCCGAGGTTCAGGCACTAGCAGGGAGCTACTGGCTTTGTAGCGGAGCTGTGCTCTAGTTGGGAGCTAGCGGCATCAGCGGGCTAGCGACGGACGAAGGTTTGGAATTGTATCATTATTATTTCAGGATTATCTAGTTAAGTCTGGTAGATAAGTTTTAGTGATGGTTTTCACTTGATGAATAGGCTTGGAATAGACCTGTTTGTCTGGTTTTCCAGTGGATTAGGATTGCAGTGATAGAGGTACGAAAGTACTATCCGAGATATCCTGGTCGAGTATACATTCTTATATGTGTTGCATGATTATGTGGTGCATTGATATATGTCATATGATGCATGCTATTATGTCACGTTGTATGATGCATGTTGCATTTCATGTTGAGCCGTATCTCCTTCGAGATAGCCTTTACTGTTGAGCTGTATCTCTTTCGAGATAAGCTATATCTTGTGGGGCCGCTCAGCCCTGTCTTGTGTTGTGGACGCATGGACACCGAGAGTACACAGTGGCCGACGGGTCCGGAGGGCTTCGGTGATCCGGGACATTTTAGGTCCACGTCTGTTCTTGTAGTGGATGCAGTGACCCAGAGGAGTACCGCGCGGCACTATCCACTTGGCGCCTCTAGACTGAGCATATTGAGATCCTTTGTTACTCCTGTTTCTTGACTACCCTGGTATCATATCATAGCATGTGCATTTCATATAGGTTTGTATACTCATGCTTTTGTACTGGGCGTTCTTATCGCTCATGTCCTCGGTTTTGTTTATCTTGGACACCCCATTCCCACGGGACAGGCCTCAGGTTGGACAGCTCAGGAGGAGGAGGAGGAGGACGTTGAGTAGCTGGTTGGTTTAGTTCTTCGGTATCTTTTTGATTCGATATGGTTGTACCGTATATTTCATTTTAGTTGAGTTGTCCTGGATTTTCGATTGGGTTGTATAACTATCTTTTGGTGACAGTTTTCCGCCTTTATTTCTGATTGTTTTTAATTAAGTTAATCGCATGCTTAGTTCTTGATTAGTAGGTGATTCTGGAACGGGTCACTACATTGGGTCACTACAGTTGCTGCCAAGGCTGTTGAAGATGTTTACTTATTATTGAACAATAGTTTTAAGTTAATTTTATGAGATGTTTTGTTTGTGCCTAATTTTGTAAAAAACATTGTTTCCATTTCTATGTTGATGAAAATGGATATTTTTGTTTATTTTGCAAAGGTGTTTGCAACATTTACATGAATGAATGTTTGATTGGTACTGGTGAACTTGAAAACGATCTCTATAACTTAACATTGGAAGATATTCCACTAAATGTCCATTCAAAGGCAGATACCATATGAGATATGGATGGGTAAGCCTCCCAAATATTCTTATCTTAGAATATGGGGAGCCCTGCTTATGTGAAGCAGGTAGTGGGAGATAAATTGGATAATCGATCCATTTTATAAGATATCCAAGGAATTCAGTTGGATATCATTTCTATCATCCTCAAGAAACAAAGGTGTTTGTTTCTAGGAATGCAACCTTTTTGGAAAAAGAATTTCTATTGGATAGAAAAGGGGAGATGTAAAGGCCCTAAAACTTCTTCCATTAAAATTTGCGGAAAAATTAAAAATTTTATTTTTAAAAGAACTTAAATGGCCTCATTCATAAAATCAATTGGTGAATCAAGTTCAATATTTCAAAAATGTTGCAGCGGAAGAAAATAATTGTTTGCCAACAATAACAACTAAAAAAAATTCCAATGACTGATAAAATGTTTGTTTGCGGAATAAAATAAAAACTGCTGCACTGAGGTCCTCGGGTGCCACTACTGCCGACCCAAGCTGGCTCACTGGTCCCCGCCCTCGGCCCTAGCCTCAACAGTACTTTCAACAATCAAGTCTAGTGAGCCTAAAGACTCAGCATGCATATATCGCAGGTAACGAGTAAAAACTGAAGTAAAATGTGCATGAGATAAAATATCATGTCATGAGGCATGCTGAAAATAAACTGATCTGAGCAATTATAATACGTGCATAACTGAACTGATAATCACAGTAAAAATATTTGCTCCTTGGAGCCTGTACTGAAATAACTGGTAAAATTTTCTGTTGAGATTATGTTTTACGCCTGTGGCCACTGCACTAAGCTGAAACTGGTCGGTAACTGGCTACCGGGGAGGCTGAAACTGAAACTGATCTGACCGGTCACTGGCGACCGGGTGGTACCAAACTGAACTGAGCGGTCACTGGCGACCGTATAAAATATCACTCCCACATAGTGAATGAACCACAAGCCATATCGCATAAATCTCAAAAATATCATTTTCTATTTAATGCACGTAAAATAATTAACTGGCATAATGAAAATTCATGTATATTTTACCAACTGGATTGGATTGGATCGTCCCCAGGCTCGCTGCAACCTAACTGTGCTATGAAAAATATGCAAATGCTAAAACTTGCACAACTATGAAATTTACGTACAAAAGATGCGACTATGACGTCTAATGACTTCGTATTTAATCACGACTCTGAACCAAACCCGAACCAACACTGAACCGTCATTTAGTCATGATTAAAATACGCTAAAAATACTGAAATAATGCTCCTAAAATGATTAGGGTCGAAATCTAGGTGAAATGGAGGCTAAAACACGAAACGCTCTTTCGAGAGTCAATTTGGCACATCGCACCGTAAATTCTCGTACGACCTCAAAATGATCCGAATGATGAACGGTCAAAAACATGACCTTCCTAACTCAATGAGGCACTGTCCAGTCCAAGGCCATAGCATAAAAGCCAACCAAGAACTCAAACGACGCCTCTGAACAGCAGCATACTTGCTGTCAAAAATACAGCAGCTGCGCACTTGTTCGTCTTGTGTTGGTTTCGAGTCTATCGGCCATTGGGGCGTGAACCGCCGACCAGAGACCCTTACCAACATCCTAAGGAGTGATTTGAACCATGGCTAAGGGCTCTTGGCCAGCCAATATTCGCACATTCCAGCAACCAACCGACAATTCCTACCCGAGGACAAAAATCTGCACGTCGGGCTCTTGTTCTTGTTTTGTTGTCATGGATCGTCCCTGTAATCATTTAATTGACCATGGCACGATCTAGACTCTATGAGGCATGGTGTGAACCGTGGCTAATGGCTAAAGAGCCAACCAAGATCCACACAAATACCACAAAACCGAAACATACATGCTGTCAAATGAAGAGGGCCGAAAGGGGAGGGGGCTGTTCTGGTTGTTTATTTGAAAACCGATTCGCCATGGACCAAGCCACCAAAAGGGTGACTTAGTCACGTCTTAGACTTGCTAGGTAGGGGATCTAACCATAGCTATAGGCCCCTTGGGCAGCAATGATCAGATCCTTACCCTTATGACAGCAACTGAAATTTTCGAACTCAATGTGACACTCATGGGGGATGTGCTGTCATTTATGCATTCCTGTGAGTATGGGGCTGGAACCAACGTTCCATCATGACTCTAACATGTCCTAGTACATGTCCATATGCAGCCTCGAGCCCCTGGAACTAGCCAATCCTGAAATCGAAACCAAACATACCAAATCGTGAAGCAAGGTACAAACAAAAAAAATCTGTGCAGAATTATTTCTGCACATTACTGTCAAAAACCTCTGTTTTCATGCTGAAATTTCGTGAGTTTGATGTAAGAAAATTTACTACTATGGCTTGATTGAGGTTTAGAAAGAGTATAGACATGCCTTGTATTTTTCGTTTGAAAGAAACTAACGAAACGACGACGCGATGCGGAGACGGAGTGGCTTCTCTTGATTCCCTCTAGTTCTCGATTTTCTCCCTTTCCTTCTCACTAATCTCTCGATTTTTTTCTCACAAAAGAACCTCTGAATGGTGCTGAATTCGGTGGATAGGGAGGAGGCTAGGTTGTTAAAAGGGTGTGGAAGAGATCCACTATAATTGGGATATACATGCAAGACCAAGTCCACACTATTTTGAAATTTGAATTCTAGTTTACTAACAAGTCTTGGTGGATGCTTCTAGGAGGTGTGATGGCCGATTATTTCCCTTAATATCTAGACTAGGATAAGTCCATTAGTTAATTAAATTGTGCTCCCAAAAATCCTTGAATTATCCTATAATTTTCATGAAAAGAAATGGTCAAAGGTGAGTTGGCAATGGAATTGTCTAGCCAAGGGGGTGGCCGAAATATTGGTTATTTAGTCTAGGATAAGCTCTAACATTGATTAATTAAGGTGGAACAAAATAATTAAAAAAAAAAGTTTTAACAACTCAAACTAAACAAGAATGGGTCAAAGATGAGTTGGCAAAGGATTTGTTGCATCTCCAAGGGGGTGGACGAAAAAATGAAATAAAATGAAGGGGAAAATTTGTTATCTAGTTGATAATTAATAACTCTACAAAGCCTCACTAATCCCTTAAATAATTTAGTAAATAAAACCCTTAATAAATGGAGCTTAATTGAATTAATTTACTACTCACCTCAAGTAACTAAAATAAATTTTCAATCTCCTTTTTATTAACTTAAATTAACTTACTTGCTAGCTAAAGTAAGTCCTGGAAATATTTCTCGAATCTTAAATTCTATCTCAAAACTCCAACTCCGGTCCGGACTCACTGAAATAACTGAAGTGCTGAAAATCAACTACTGAACTGAATAAATAAATAATTAACTTCAAATAAATGCATAAAAAAAATAATCATGCAATGAAGTTAATTAAATTTAAAAATCTAGAATTATGCATGGCTTATACGTCTACTGATTTACGGGTTCTACAATCCTCCCCCCCTTAAAAGAAATTTCGTCCTCGAAATTAGAACTCACCGAATAACTCGGGGTATCGACTCCTCATCTCCGTCTCAGATTCCCATGTAGCTTCCTCCTCTGAGTGGTTGAGCCATTTGACTTTGACTCGCTTGACAAGCTTGTTTCGAAGCTTCTTCTCCTGCCGGTCTAGGATCTGCACTGGTCTCTCCTCATAAGATAGGTTCGGAGTAAGCTGCAACGGCTCGAAATTCAGCACATGCGAAGGATTCGCCATATACTTCCTCAGCATAGAGACATGAAAGACATTGTGTACTCCGGCCAGATTCGGCGGAAGAGCCACACGATACGCTAGCGTCCCAACTCTGTCGAGGATCTCGAACGGTCCAATGAATCTTGGACTGAGCTTCCCTTTCTTGCCAAATCTCATGACACCCTTCATAGGTGCCACTTTCACGAAGACATGATCGCCCACTGCAAACTGTAAGTCTCTCCTCCGCTGATCGGCATAACTCTTCTGTCGGCTCTGAGCAGTCCTCATCCTATCATGGATCTTGGCTACTACCTCTGCTGCCTGCTGAACAATCTCTGGACCCAACTCTGCTCTCCCTCCTACTTCATCCCAATGAACAGGAGATCGACACTTGCGTCCATACAGCGCTTCATACGGAGCCATACCTATAGACGACTGGAAACTGTTGTTATAGGTGAACTCTACAAATGGTAAGTTCGACTCCCAACTCCCAGAGAAATCAATTACGCAAGCGCGAAGAAGATCCTCCAAAATCTGAATAACTCGTTCCGACTGCCCATCTGTCTGCGGATGAAAGGCTGTGCTAAAAAGCAACTTCGTACCCAAAGTCGAATGCAAACTCTTCCAAAATGAGGAATTGAATCTGGGATCTCTGTCGGATACGATAGAAACTGGAATGCCATGGAGTCGGACTATCTCCCGGTTATACAACTCTGCATACTGAACCATGGTGAAAGTCGTCTTAATAGGCAAGAAGTGCGCTGATTTGGTAAGACGATCTACAATCACCCAAATGGAATTCGATCCTCTGGCTGACCTCGGCAATCCGGTCACAAAGTCCATGGTAATGTTCTCCCACTTCCACTCGGGAATAGGAAGAGGCTTGAGCAAACCTGCTGGTCTCTGATGCTCGGCCTTCACCAACTGGCAAGTCAGGCACTCGGATACAAAACACCTGATGTCCTTCTTCATCCCTGGCCACCAATACAATAGCTGCAGATCTTTGTACATCTTTGTACTCCCAGGGTGAATGGAGTACGGGGACGTATGGGCCTCCGATAAGATGTCTGCTCGGATAGAATCACTGCTAGGTACCCATATCCTATCTCGGTATCTCACAATACCGTCACTGACTGAATACAAAACACTGCCCTTGTATTCATCTCTCTTCTTCCACTGTGCCAACTGCTCATCTGCGGCCTGACCACTGCGAATATGGTCCAAAAGAGAAGACTGAATGGTCAAGGTAGATAGACGAGGAACTCTACCTCGAGGATAAGTCTCAAGATCGAACCTCTGCATCTCAATCTGAAGAGGTTTCTGCATCGTCAAATGAGCCATCACTGCAACTTTCCTGCTCAAAGCATCCGCAACTACATTAGCCTTACCCGGGTGGTAGCTAATGTCACAATCGTAGTCTTTCACAAGCTCCAACCAACGCCTCTGACGCATGTTCAGCTCCTTCTGCGTAAAGAAATACTTGAGGCTCTTGTGGTCGGTAAAGATCTGGCATTTCTCTCCATACAGATAGTGCCTCCAAATCTTCAAGGCAAAAACTACTGCGGCCAACTCTAGATCATGGGTGGGGTAGTTCTTCTCGTGGATTTTCAGCTGTCGAGAAGCATAAGCTATCACTCTCCCATGCTGCATCAATACTGCGCCAAGACCGAGCTTCGAAGCATCGGTATAAAGGACAAACTCGCCGGGTCCTGACGGTGTGGCCAAAACTGGTGCTGAAATAAGAGCTTGCTTCAAAGTATCGAAGCTCTTCTGGCACTCATCGCTCCACACAAATTTCACATTTTTCTTGGTCAGTGCTGTGAGTGGGACGGCAATGGAGGAGAATCCCTGAATGAACTTCCTGTAGTATCTTGCCATCCCAAGAAAACTGCGGATCTCGGATGCATTCTGAGGCACAACCCAATCTCTGACTGCTGCAACTTTCGCCGGGTCTACCTCAATGCCACTGCTAGAAACAATGTGGCCCAAGAACGCCACCTTCTCTAACCAGAATTCGCATTTACTGAACTTTGCGAATAATTTGTGCTTCTGCAATGTCTGCAACACTGTGGTCAGATGCCTGCTGTGCTCCTCCCGACTCTTGGAGTAGACGAGTATGTCATCTATGAACACTATCACAAACTGGTCGAGGTACGGCTGAAATACGCGATTCATGAGATCCATGAAGATCGCTGGCGCATTCGTCAGATCGAACGGCATCACAAGGAACTCGTAGTGACCATAACGAGTCCTGAAAGCAGTCTTGGAAACATCTGCATCTCTCACTCTCAACTGATGATAACCAGAACGCAGATCAATCTTGGAGAAAATCGAAGCTCCCTGCAACTGGTCAAACAGATCCCCAATCCTCGGCAGTGGGTATTTATTCTTAACTGTAACCCTGTTCAACTCCCGATAGTCAATGCAAAGCCTCATCCAGCCATCCTTCTTCTTAACAAACAAGACTGGCGCGCCCCATGGAGAAAAGCTCGGGCGAATGAACTCCTTGTCCAGAAGTTCCTGAATCGGCTTCTTAAGCTCTGCCATCTCTGTCGGCGCTAATCGGTACGGCGCTTTGGATATCGGAGCCGTACCTGGCATAAGCTCAATGGAAAACTCCACCTCTCTCTTAGGTGTCATACCAGAGACGTCCTCGGGAAAAACGTCTAAGAAATCTCTGACGATCGGAACATCAGAGGCTGGCTGGCTGGGTTCCTCGGGGACCGATAAAAAGGTCGCTAGAAATGCCCGACACCCTCTATGAATGAGCTTCCTCGCCTGAACATATGGAATAATGCGCGGTAACGAAAAGTACCTGTCCGGCTCAAATAAGAACTGCTCCATTCCAGGCGGTCGGACAAGAACAGATCTCCGCTGGAACTCTATCAACACTCTGTTCCTCAGTAGCCAATCCATTCCTAGGATGATGTCGAATTCCGGCATCGGTAGCACAATCAGATCCGCATAAACAAGCTTACCATGCAGCTCCAGGTCTATATCTCTGATGACATTGGTAGCTGCCATCTCCTCGCCTGACGGCAACACTACAGAAAAGGCTATGTCTAGCCCAATGGTCTTGATCTTCAGAAAGTTTGCAAAGACCTCCGATATAAACGAGTGAGTGGCCCCTGAATCTATCAAGGCCTTGGTAGCTTTGCCGGCTATGAAAATTCTCCCAGAAAGTTTGGAACACTAAGCAGAACCCAAAGATCACGAGAGCTAAGCTTATAGACATGCAAAGGTCAAAGTTTTTCTAACTAAGTCCCGAAAAATAATACTAAGTAGAGCATGCAACCCTATTGAAATTTTAAGTTCAAACTCTAAATCCCGATTCCCTAAATACGGAAATTCAATAATAACTTAAAGCTTAAAGGTACCTGTCAATAACATGGTCTCAGGGTTGGTTTCCGCGGCATGAGAGCGAAAACTCGGCCCTGAGTAGGCAGATTCCTCTGAGGGCAATGTGGCAACATGTGGTCTGGACTGCCACACTTAAAACACTTTCCTGAGCCAGCCATACATGCCCCAGGATGGCGACGTGAGCACCTGGGACAGACTGGGTGCTCGAAAGTCCTCGGGGCTGGGCGTCCCTGCTGCTGTTGCTGCTGCTGCAGGTGGTGACCTCTGTTTCTAGGCGGCCCATGGAATGGCCTCTTATGCTGCTGCTGATGCTGATGAGGAGGAGGGCGGTGTGGTGCCTGGACTGGGCGCTTGCCCTGGCGGTCTCTCTCGATGTCCCTCTGATCCTGCTCAGCGGCTAAGGCTTTGGAGACTGCGATCTCATAAGTGGCAGGGTCAGATACCCTAACATCCCGTCGCAATATTGGCCGTAGTGAAAGCGGACCGGTTACGGTGGCCGGAAGCACAACGGAAGTCAAAATCGAAATTTTTAAGGCAAAAATTCGGCCACCCCATAATCTTGTGCAATATTTACAAAAACATAAACATACATTCATAGGATGTTAAAGAAATGTACCTATCAACTTTAAAAAGTTGATTGTGGCTCCAACTTTGTTGACTAGCAACAAAGCTCTTGAATGGATGAAGATCTTCAAGCCTCCTCCTTACTCCAAAATTAAGCCCACCACCAACTAGGTAAATCCCCTCACAATTTGCACTAGAAAAATGTGAGGATTTATCAAAGAGAAGTGTGTGTTCTTAAACAATTCAAGAACACAAAATGGAGAAGAAAAACTTGAGAGAAAGGATGTGAATATTTTCGGCCATTCCATAGTGGGAGGGAAGGAGAATGAGTTAATTCATTGTCTTGGTGTTGCAAAAAGCAAAAATGAAAAGTAGCATGCCATGCCATTATTTTATTCAAAAGTAATCTCCAACCCTTCACCTCCCATGCATGCATACTATATAGTTTTTAATCAAATTAAAAACTTTGGACTAAATTTAATTATCTCAAACATATTTGAGACTAATTAAACATTACTTGAATTTACTCAAGTCCCACTAGTTTAAATAATTATTTTAATTGAGCTCTACAAGACTCAATATTATTTAATTAATCCAACACTTGAATTAATTTAATTATTTGGGCTCTACTAGGCCCACTAGTGTTTAATTAATTCAACACTTGAATTAATTTATTTAGTCCATAATAATGTCTATGAAAATCACAATTTTCAATTACATTATTCACTTGGCCAAATTTTAATTTAGGAACACTTCCATAAATCAAAATTTATATTTCTCTCATAGAAGTCATACTTCTATTTTTCTTTACACTTATAAACTCATTTATAAGTTGTTCAACACATTGAACTATTTTCTCCTTTATAGAAGTCATACTTCTAATTTTCCTTTACGCTTATAAACTCCTTTATAAGCCGTTCAACACATTGAACTATTTTACTTCTCATCGGGATTTACAAAGCTAGTACTTGTGTGGCCCTCAATGGTTCATTGATACAACTAGCCGTGGGTTCACATCTCAATGTGATTCGGACTAAACATGTCCTTATTCGAGCATACCCCAATCGCTCCATTCTTACTTATCAACTCCTTGATAGTAAGAACGTCAGAACTCAAGTCTGATAGTACCCAACCAATCACGTTAAACGCCTAGCAGCATCGCTTACGTGATTCCCTAGGTATCACATGATAGTGCCTGCAAGAACCATTCAATTATGGTTAGCGTACAGTACGGTCCCTTCAACTCATATATCCCGACCGATTCGACAACCATTGGTTTATCGAGAGTTGTCTATGAATCGATACTATGTGTCATGTCGTAGTTGCATCGATGGTGTAATCTATGAAACACCTTTCATAATTACAACCATACTCTGGCCAGAGATTTCGATCTACATACACATGATAACACATAGGATATCCATACCCGAAGGTAAGCGGTGAATCCCCGACTACAATGCATCGACTCCTATGTGTTTCGACAGAACACCCAACCTTGCCACCTGATGACCCCATGAGAGTCGGTAAACAAGTCAAAGTGTAATTCTAGCACATAGAGTCTCAATGTTGTCCCGGGTCATAAGGACTAATTCTGTACAACCATAAACCAGGACTTTTCCACTCGATAAGTGAGAACCACTTGGAAAGTCCTTTTATGGAGGGTTGTTCAGTGCACTCTACAAGGAGCACCTATCTGCATGTTCGGACATCACAATGTCCCCTACCAATGAAACATGGTACTCACATCGCAGATACTAGTCTCTAACTCGAGCGGCCTATATCCTTCTTAGTGGCGGCTGAATCGACTAGGAACTATTTAGAATATACAGTATTACAAATATGAGTTTCATGATACTCATCATATGAGCATCCCATATTCTTTCTACTATTTGTATATTCAAGGGCTTTATCTATGCAGCTAGCATGGGTATACAGATAAAGATTTGCCAAAATAATAATTTCAAATATTATTAAAATAAAGACTGCTTATACATAGAGTTTCATTGTGAACACTCGGCCAACACTTGGCTCGACGTGCACCTACTCTAACAATCTCCCACTTGCACTAGAGCCAACTACCTATATGCGTAAAACCCATTGATTCGCGATGCTTGTCGAACAATGGTCCAGGTAAAGGCTTAGCTAGTGGATCAACAACATAATCTGCGGAGCCGACTTTGTCAATAGACACTACTTTTCTTTCCACAATCTCTCCGAGGATGTGGTACTTTCTCAATACGAGTTTGGATTTCTGATGAGACCTTGGCTCCTTTGCTTGAGCTATAGCTCCCGTGTTGTCACACAACACCGGGATAGGAGCAATTCCATTAGGAATGACGTCCAACTCTTGGACGAAATTCCTTATCCAAACAGCCTCTCTTGCTGCATCTGATGCAGCAATGTATTCGGCCTCTGTGCTGGAATCCGCAATATTGTCATGCTTGGAACTCTTCCAAGAGACAGCAGCACCATTGAGCATGAATACAAACCTAGAGGTTGACTTCGATTTATCGATATCGCTTTGGAAGCTAGAGTCGGTATAGCCTTCCAATTTCAGTTCTCTATCCCCATAGACCAAGAACAACTTATTGGTCCTTCTCAACAACTTGAGGATGTCTTTCACAGCTTTATGGTGTGGAAGACCGGGGTTCGATTGATATCTCTTCATTACACATAGTGCAAACGCCACGTCAGGACGTGTAGATATCATCCCATACATGATATTACCAATTTCCGAAGCATACGGAATGCGTGTCATCGCCACTATCTCTGCATCTGTCTTGGGAGACAGACTTGGATATGGACACGCCATGACACACTGGTAGACGTCCTCTCATGGACTCATCCATCGAGAACCGCTTCACGATGGTATCAATGTATGTGGACTAGGTGAGACCAAGCCATCTTTTCGATCTATCTCAATAGATCTGTATCCCAATACAAAAGATGCTTCACCCAAGTCCTGTATCGAGAACTCACTCGCTAATCATATCTTAGTTGATTGCAACATTCCTACATCATTCCCAATGAGTAGAATGTTATCAACATAAAATATCGGGAATGTCACGACACTCCCACTGACCTTCTTATACACTCAGGGTCCCTCATGATTCTTAGTAAATCAAACTCTTTGATCGTACTATCGAATCTGAGGTTCCAACTCCTAGATGCCTTCTTTAGACCATAAATAGATCTCTGAAGTTTGCATACCATATGCTCACTTCCGACAGATGTAAACCCTTCAGGTTGAGACATGTAAAACACTTTCTCAAAATCCATATTAAGAAAGACTTGTCTTAACATCCATCTACCATATCTCATAGTCATACTATGCAGCTATGGCTAATAAAATCCTTATGGACTTGAACATTGCGATTGGGAAAAGGTTTCCTCAAAGTCAACTCCTTGTCTTTGAGTACATCCTTTTGCCACCAATCGCGCCTTGAAGGTTAATACCTTCCCATCCGCCCCAAGTCCCTGTGGGAACAGTTCCCTCAGTTGGATCCACAAGATCCTACACTTGGTTCGAATGCATGGAATTCAACTCAGATTCCATTGCTTCAAGCCACTTGGATGAATCGGCATCAGATAACGCTTCCTTGAAGGTCCTTGGATCACATCCATGGTTAGGCTCATCATGGCCTTCTTCAAGAAGCTGACCATACCTCATAGGTGGTCTCGAGACTTTCGCGTATATGCTAGGAGCTTGTATCTCCTCTCTTGGCTCATCGGGTGTGGGTTCTATAATTGTGGGTTTCTCTCGAACCTCTTCGAGTTCTATCATCTGCCTTTTTCTATCCAATAGAAAATCCCTTTCCAAAAAGGTTGCATTCCAAGAAACAAACACCTTTGTTTCTAGGGGATGATAGAAATGATATCCAATCTTAATTCCTTGGATATCCCACAAAGTAACATAAAATGGATCAACAATCCAATTTATCTCCCACTTACCTGCTTCACATAAGCAGGGCTCCCCATATTCTAAGATAAGAATATTTGGGAGGCTTACCCATCCATATCTCATATGGTATCTGCCTTTGAATGGACATTTAGTAGAATATCTTTTACTTTTAAGTTATAGAGATCGTTTTCAAGTTCTCAAGTACCAATTAAACATTCATTCTTGTAAATGTTGCAAACACCTTTGCTAAATAAACAAGAATATCCATCTTTATCACAATAGAAATGGAAATAATGTTTTTCATCAAAAAGGTACAAACAAACATCTCTAAATTAACTTAAAACTATTGTTCAACAATAAGTAAACATCTCTTAAGGTCTTGGCAGCAACTCTTGCTCCATTGCCCATCCTCAAGAAGGTCACACCTTCCTTAAGCTTCCTACTTCTTCCCATCACCTGTAACCCATTACAGAGATGTGAGTCACAACCGGTATCTAATACCCAAGAAGTAGAGTTAATTAAAATGTTTACTTAAATTTAGAACATACCGTTTCCAGAACACTTCTGGGACAGATATTCCTTGCAATTTCGCTTCCAATGTCCAGGCTTCTTGCAGTGATGACAAACATCACCAGTCTTGTCAGCCTTAACTGGTCTGGCTGCCACAACGGGATTCGGAGATTGCCTCAACAAGGGCACGTTCTTCTTGGGACTTTGGAAAGAACTCTTCTTTCCCTTCCCATGTGGATCAATCTTCGTACCAGATGAAGAACCCACATAAAGAACCAACTTCTCTTTCTTGATGGTGGATTCAAATGTAACAAGCATGTTTACCAACTCCTCAAGGGTCGGTTCCATCTTGTTCATGTTGAAGTTCACCACAAAAGGATCAAATGAGCTAGGCAGCGATAACAGCAACACGTCCGTGGTCAACTCCGAAGGCAAGATCAAATCCATGCCAACGAGCTTGTCCACGAGCCCGATCACCTTTAGGCCATGCTCATGGACCGAGGCCCCATCTCGCATGCGCAAAGTGATCAGCTCCTTGACGGTAGCATGCCTTTGAGGTCGTGTTTGCTCACCAAAGAGCTCTTTGAGATGCAAATGAATGTCAGCAGCACTCTTTGCACCCTCAAAACGCCTCTGTAGCTCATCGTTCATAGAAGTCAGCATATAACACCTAGCTATCAAGTCATGGTCACACCATTCCTCGTAAGCCTGCAATTCCTCAGGATTGCAGTCAGTCGGAGCCTCAACAGGGGGCGACTGAGTCAGTGTATATGTTACCCTTTCCGAATTTAAGACTATTTTCAAATTTCTTAGCCAAGTGAGGTAATTAGGTCCAGTTAATATGTGTTTGTCGAGTATTATAGATATCGAATTGCGCATCGAAGACATTGTTGATTTGTACTGAAAAGTAAAAACAGATAAATGTTGATGACTATTTAAAATATTTGGTAAGATATAAAGTATGGACTTTAACTTTATAAATATTTACTCCCACTGTTTTGACATCTTTCACTACCCTCTAGTGAAAACGGGAAACTCTTTCCTCAGTAGGTACGTAAGGTCCAATTAGCGAATTGTGATCCCGAATAATATCGGCCATCACAATTCCTAAAAGGTAGTTTCCAATTGCATCGCCATGCAACCCTCTACGTAAACTTTTGTCTCACGTTTGATTAGGACCCAATAATATGACGTTGTTCATCTTTACGTGTCAAGCCTAACCCATCGATATTGAACCTTAATGGACGGTCGCCATGAGTTCCCTCAATAATATGAGCCGAAATCATGGGAGTTCCACGTAGTTCACATCACTATGTCAATGGATGTCACAGCTTTCCGGCACCCAGGGCCCCCTCAATAATATGAGCCGAGCCCCGAGTACGGGTAGCGTTCATCATGCACCCATTGTCGATGGAAGACAAGGAAATTATAAACAAATTTATAATTCCCCTTTTCGGGCTTGATATTAATTTTGAATCTTATTCAAAATGAGGGTTTTTAATTTTGAAAGGTCTCATCATTAATTTTATTTTAAAAGCTCGCCATGTTTGATCGTATGTTTGCCGGATTCATGCAACTTTGTTATTATAATAATAATAACGCACATACTCATTATTTATAACATATCATGCATATATTATAAATAGAAAACAGTACAAGGATGATCAATCGCCCCAAAACTAATGGCCCGTGTGAGCTAAACACGGGCCTAGGTCCAATCCTAGGGTAAATGCACGGGATGCAAATGCAACTATATTATTACATTAGCATCCAATATTACATGTCTTCGATCTTCATAATCACCAAGGCCACCATCTTCCAATCTTGATCTTCCACTATTCTAATATTTACAATTAAATATCCATGGCACATAGGGATACATCTCATGGGGTGGGAACGGGCCATAAACCAAGCCCACTTTAAATTGATAATTATTACAATCATACAACACAAATATCCTAGCATACACCTAGCAAATTGGGCTTGGGCTTTTGATCATCCTTCATGCATAATATCACATATCATACACCATCAATTAATTATCACTATAATTAATTGATCCAATATTATATATCTTGATCCAATCACTAACCGCCACAATTATAAATTAAATTAACAAAGTATACAAACACCTTTGTCTACTTTCAAATTAATTTATTTATAATCGAATTTCTTGTAAATCACAATTTACTATAAATAATTAAAGTCTCACTTCAATTATTTATTTTATGAGAAAATATGTGCAACATTTGTAAATTTAAACTTAAGGGCCCAAAAACCATTTTCCACCAAAATTACTTTGGCCCATTTAAATTTCACAAATTATGTTGGCCATCCAATGGCCCAACATCTCAAGGCCCATGACACTTGGATTAACCAAAACACTTTTGGAAACCCTAGCCGTCATCGCCATCGCCGGAGCTCCGTCGCCGGATTCCGGCCACAACAAAAAAAATTTTTTTTTTTTATTTTAAAAACTGCATTTCGGGCAGCCCCTTGGGCTGCCCCTCGGCTGCCCGAAATTCTCGGGCAGCCCCTCGGGCAGCCCTCGGGCAGCCCCCGAAAAATTATTTTTTTTTTTTGTTTAAAATTTCGGCCTTCACCATACATGCACCAAAAAATTTCTCAAGCGGTTAGAAATCGATCTCAACATAATATTACGTAAATATTACACAAAATCCGTAACCTAAGCTCGGATACCACTTGAAAGCGGACCGGTTACGGTGGCCGGAAGCGCAACGGAAGTCAAAATCGAAATTTTTAAGGCAAAAATTCGGCCACCCCATAATCTTGTGCAATATTTACAAAAACATAAACATACATTCATAGGATGTTAAAGAAATGTACCTATCAACTTTAAAAAGTTGATTGTGGCTCCAACTTTGTTGACTAGCAACAAAGCTCTTGAATGGATGAAGATCTTCAAGCCTCCTCCTTACTCCAAAATTAAGCCCACCACCAACTAGGTAAATCCCCTCACAATTTGCACTAGAAAAATGTGAGGATTTATCAAAGAGAAGTGTGTGTTCTTAAACAATTCAAGAACACAAAATGGAGAAGAAAAACTTGAGAGAAAGGATGTGAATATTTTCGGCCATTCCATAGTGGGAGGGAAGGAGAATGAGTTAATTCATTGTCTTGGTGTTGCAAAAAGCAAAAATGAAAAGTAGCATGCCATGCCATTATTTTATTCAAAAGTAATCTCCAACCCTTCACCTCCCATGCATGCATACTATATAGTTTTTAATCAAATTAAAAACTTTGGACTAAATTTAATTATCTCAAACATATTTGAGACTAATTAAACATTACTTGAATTTACTCAAGTCCCACTAGTTTAAATAATTATTTTAATTGAGCTCTACAAGACTCAATATTATTTAATTAATCCAACACTTGAATTAATTTAATTATTTGGGCTCTACTAGGCCCACTAGTGTTTAATTAATTCAACACTTGAATTAATTTATTTAGTCCATAATAATGTCTATGAAAATCACAATTTTCAATTACATTATTCACTTGGCCAAATTTTAATTTAGGAACACTTCCATAAATCAAAATTTATATTTCTCTCATAGAAGTCATACTTCTATTTTTCTTTACACTTATAAACTCATTTATAAGTTGTTCAACACATTGAACTATTTTCTCCTTTATAGAAGTCATACTTCTAATTTTCCTTTACGCTTATAAACTCCTTTATAAGCCGTTCAACACATTGAACTATTTTACTTCTCATCGGGATTTACAAAGCTAGTACTTGTGTGGCCCTCAATGGTTCATTGATACAACTAGCCGTGGGTTCACATCTCAATGTGATTCGGACTAAACATGTCCTTATTCGAGCATACCCCAATCGCTCCATTCTTACTTATCAACTCCTTGATAGTAAGAACGTCAGAACTCAAGTCTGATAGTACCCAACCAATCACGTTAAACGCCTAGCAGCATCGCTTACGTGATTCCCTAGGTATCACATGATAGTGCCTGCAAGAACCATTCAATTATGGTTAGCGTACAGTACGGTCCCTTCAACTCATATATCCCGACCGATTCGACAACCATTGGTTTATCGAGAGTTGTCTATGAATCGATACTATGTGTCATGTCGTAGTTGCATCGATGGTGTAATCTATGAAACACCTTTCATAATTACAACCATACTCTGGCCAGAGATTTCGATCTACATACACATGATAACACATAGGATATCCATACCCGAAGGTAAGCGGTGAATCCCCGACTACAATGCATCGACTCCTATGTGTTTCGACAGAACACCCAACCTTGCCACCTGATGACCCCATGAGAGTCGGTAAACAAGTCAAAGTGTAATTCTAGCACATAGAGTCTCAATGTTGTCCCGGGTCATAAGGACTAATTCTGTACAACCATAAACCAGGACTTTTCCACTCGATAAGTGAGAACCACTTGGAAAGTCCTTTTATGGAGGGTTGTTCAGTGCACTCTACAAGGAGCACCTATCTGCATGTTCGGACATCACAATGTCCCCTACCAATGAAACATGGTACTCACATCGCAGATACTAGTCTCTAACTCGAGCGGCCTATATCCTTCTTAGTGGCGGCTGAATCGACTAGGAACTGTTTAGAATATACAGTATTACAAATATGAGTTTCATGATACTCATCATATGAGCATCCCATATTCTTTCTACTATTTGTATATTCAAGGGCTTTATCTATGCAGCTAGCATGGGTATACAGATAAAGATTTGCCAAAATAATAATTTCAAATATTATTAAAATAAAGACTGCTTATACATAGAGTTTCATTGTGAACACTCGGCCAACACTTGGCTCGACGTGCACCTACTCTAACACGTAGTCCCACCAGAAAATGCATCAACTTTGCTCTGGCATCATTTGCTATCAGGGGCACAAAGTGACAGCCCCTCTCGAACTTACGGATAAACTCCGTAACCGTCATATCCCCTTGCCTCAGACTCATGAACTCTGTGGTCAGTCTGGTGCGAACCTCCTCGGCAAAATACTTGGAGTAGAAAACCTCCGTAAATCGGGTCCAAGAAAGTGTAGCCAAAGTCAAGGCCACCGAAGCTCCTTCCCACCATAAGCGGGCGTCTCCAGTAAATAAATAGGTCGCACATCGAACTCGGTCGGCGTCTCCCAGCTCCATTAAATCAAAGATAACCTCGAGGGACTTGATCCATCCCTCGGCAACCATGGGGTCAGATGTCCCGGAGAATTCCTTTGGGCGCATCTTCATGAACCTTTCATAAACAGCCTCGTGCCCTGTCGGCCTGGATGCGGCTGCGGCTACGGCTGCGGCATTGCCCCCCGCAAACTGGGCAAAGAACTGTGCCATCCCAGCTAACATCTGGGCATTCATGTCCGGCGGGGGCGGTGGAGGAGGTGGAGGAGGAGGAGGAGGTGTCTGCCTCTCTTGTCTCTGATCATCGTCCTCGTGACGGTGCTCGCCACCACCTCTCGGGCGTCCAACTTGGCGCCTAGGGGGCATACTGTTCCAAACATAACCCGTACGTAACTAACATGCATAATTCCATAATTTATTATAACTGAACACTGAAATACTGAAAGTCTTCAAGCATGCTGACAAAATAAATTCATGCTTCAAATAAACTGCTGAACAAAATGCTGAACTTAAAACTTACAGACCGAAGACGTGGCTTCGTGAGCTTCTCGCGGTCAGTAGTAGTGTAACCCTATGCAGAACCTCCGCTCTGATACCAATTGTAAAGGCCCTAAAACTTCTTGCTTTAAAATTTGCGGAAAAATAAAAAATTTCTTTTTAAAAGAACTTAAATGGCCTCATTCATAAAATCAACTGGTGAATCAAGTTCAATATTTAAAAAATGTTGCAGCGGAAGAAAATAATTGTTTGCCAACAATAACAACTAAAAAAAATTCCAATGACTGATAAAATATTTGTTTGCGGAATAAAATAAACACTGCTGCACTGAGGTCCTCGGGTGCCACTACTGCCGACCCAAGCTGGCTCACTGGTCCCCGCCCTCGGCCCTAGCCTCATCAGTACCTACAACAATCAAGTCTAGTGAGCCTAAAGACTCAGCATGCATATATCGCAGGTAACGAGTAAAAACTGAAGTAAAATGTGCATGAGATAAAATATCATGTCATGAGGCATGCTGAAAATAAACTGATCTGAGCAATTATAATACGTGCATAACTGAACTGATAATCACAGTAAAAATATTTGCTCCTTGGAGCCTGTACTGAAATAACTGGTAAAATTTTCTGTTGAGATTATGTTTTACGCCTGTGGCCACTGCACTAAGCTGAAACTGGTCGGTAACTGGCTACCGGAGAGGCTGAAACTGAAACTGATCTGACCGGTCACTGGCGACCGGGTGGTACCAAACTGAACTGAGCGGTCACTGGCGACCGTATAAAATATCACTCCCACATAGTGAATGAACCACAAGCCATATCACATAAATCTCAAAAATATCATTTTCTATTTAATGCACGTAAAATAATTAATTGGCATAATGAAAATTCCTGTATATTTTACCAACTGGATTGGATTGGATCGTCCCCAGGCTCGCTGCAACCTAACTGTGCTATGAAAAATATGCAAATGCTAAAACTTGCACAACTATGAAATTTACGTACAAAAGATGCGACTATGACGCCTAATGACTTCGTATTTAATCAGGACTCTGAACCAAACCCGAACCAACACTGAACCGTCATTTAGTCATGATTAAAATACGCTAAAAATACTGAAATAATGCTCCTAAAATGATTAGGGTCGAAATCTAGGTGAAATGGAGGCTAAAACACGAAACGCTCTTTCGAGAGTCAATTTGGCACATCGCACCGTAAATTCTCGTACGACCTCAAAAATGATCCGAATGACGAACGGTCAAAAACATGACCTTCCTAACTCAATGAGGCACTGTCCAGTCCAAGGCCATAGCATAAAAGCCAACCAAGAACTCAAACGACGCCTCTGAACAGCAGCATACTTGCTGTCAAAAATACAGCAGCTGCGCACTTGTTCGTCTTGTGTTGGTTTCGAGTCTATCGGCCATTGGGGCATGAACCACCGACCAGAGACCCTTACCAACATCCTAAGGAGTGATTTGAACCATGGCTAAGGGCTCTTGGCCAGCCAATATACGCACATTCCAGCAACCAACCGACAATTCCTACCCGAGGACAAAAATCTGCACGTCGGGCTCTTGTTCTTGTTTTGTTGTCATGGATCGTCCCTGTGATCATTTAATTGACCATGTCACGATCTAGACTCTATGAGGCATGGTGTGAACCATGGCTAATGGCTAAAGAGCCAACCAAGATCCACACAAATACCACAAAACCAAAACATACATGCTGTCAAATGAAGAGGGCCGAAAGGGGAGGGGGCTGTTCTGGTTGTTTATTTGAAAAACGATTCGCCATGGACCAAGCCACCAAAAGGGTGACTTAGTAACGTCTTAGACTTGCTAGGGAGGGGATCTAACCATAGCTATAGGCCCCTTGGGCAGCAATGATCAGATCCTTACCCTTATGACAGCAACTAAAATTTTCGAACTCAATGTGACACTCATGGGGGATGTGCTGTCATTTATGCATTCCTGTGAGTATGGGGCTGGAACCAACGTTCCATCATGACTCTAACATGTCCTAGTACATGTCCATATGCAGCCTCGAGCCCCTGGAACGAGCCAATCCTGAAATCGAAACCAAACATACCAAATCGTGAAGCAAGGTAGAAACAAAAAAAATCTGTGCAGAATTATTTCTGCACATTGCTGTCAAAACCCTCGGTTTTCATGCTGAAATTTCGTGAGTTTGATGTAAGAAAATTTACTAATATGGCTTGATTGAGGTTTAGAAAGAGTATAGACATGCCTTGTATTTTTCGTTTGAAAGAAACTAACGAAACGACGACGCGACGCGGAGACGGAGTGGCTTCTCTTGATTCCCTCTAGTTCTCGATTTTCTCCCTTTCCTTCTCACTAATCTCTCGATTTTTTTCTCACAAAAGAACCTCTGAATGGTGCTGAATTCGGTGGATAGGGAGGAGGCTAGGTTGTTAAAAGGGTGTGGAAGAGATCCACTATAATTGGGATATACATGCAAGACCAAGTCCACACTATTTTGAAATTTGAATTCTAGTTTACTAACAAGTCTTGGTGGATGCTTCTAGGAGGTGTGATGGCCGATTATTTCCCTTAATATCTAGACTAGGATAAGTCCATTAGTTAATTAAATTGTGCTCCCAAAAATCCTTGAATTATCCTATAATTTTCATGCAAAGAAATGGTCAAAGGTGAGTTGGCAATGGAATTGTCTAGCCAAGGGGGTGGCCGAAATATTGGTTATTTAGTCTAGGATAAGCTCTAACATTGATTAATTAAGGTGGAACAAAATAATTAAAAAAAAAAGTTTTAACAACTCAAACTAAACAAGAATGGGTCAAAGATGAGTTGGCAAAGGATTTGTTGCATCTCCAAGGGGGTGGACGAAAAAATGAACTAAAATGAAGGGGAAAATTTGTTATCTAGTTGATAATTAATAACTCTACAAAGCCTCACTAATCCCTTAAATAATTTAGTAAATAAAACCCTTAATAAATGGAGCTTAATTGAATTAATTTACTACTCACCTCAAGTAACTAAAATAAATCTTCAATCTCCTTTTTATTAACTTAAATTAACTTACTTGCTAGCTAAAGTAAGTCCTGAAAATATTTCTCGAATCTTAAATTCTATCTCAAAACTCCAACTCCGGTCCGGCCTCACTGAAATATCTGAAGTGCTGAAAATCAACTACTGAACTGAATAAATAAATAATTAACTTCAAATAAATGCATAAAAAAAATAATCATGCAATGAAGTTAATTAAATTAAAAAATCTAGAATTATGCATGGCTTATACGTCTACTGATTTACGGGTTCTACAGGAGATGATAGAACTCGAAGAGGTTCGAGAGACACCCACAATTGAAGAACCCTCACCCGAAGAGCCAAGAGAGGAGATACAATGTAGTGCCCAAATTTAATACACGTATAACACATGCATTCATTTAATTATTAAATCATTTAAATTAATTTTAAATGAGTTTCGGCGATGCATGATTTATTTAAATGCATTATTTTAAATTAATTATGTTTATGCGATGCACGTTAAAACGTTTTTCGAGTTTCATGTTTCAGGCGATTATTCGAAGCGGGATTGAGGAAAAGACCCGGTGACGATTTTTGGCAATTTAAAATGTGGTATTTTATTTTAAGTTGAGGATGGGGAAATTTATTAAGTTATCAAGTTTTAATATTTTAAAACATTATTGTGTATTTAGATATTCAAGAGTTTGAAACTTTTAAAATTGGTGTGTAATTATTTTAATTGTAGAGTTTGATTAAATTAGTGTGTGTTAACTTTTATTAGTATTTTAAATAGTTTATTTAGCTAGAGTTTCTCCTAATTAAAACACACACACAGGTTACACACACTCACACGCACTTACACGTTTTTACACACACTAAACACACACACTCACCTTACGTTTCAGATTTTTTATTTTTAAGAGAGAAAATTCTAGGGTTTTTCTCCCCATAGCAGCCGCCCCCTCCTCTGAACTTTTCCAGCAAGCTTTGTGAATTTTCTTCAAAGAATTTTAGCGTCACAATCGTCCCGGATCAAGCCTCGCTCCATCTCCGCTTCGGTGTCGTCGTACGGTACTTTTAAATATCAAAAAGGCACGTATAATCTGTTCTTGCTGTGTCGATCAAGTCATATATTGTATTGCATTGTTTTTATGCGTAAAAGTTATGTATGATGATAGTAGTTTAAGCGGATCATGAATCGGATCAATTGCGAAGGAAAATTTTTAGATCTAAAACTCGTTTTTACTGTTCATGTCAAAACTGCGATTATTCCGTTCATATTTTGGGAAAACTTTCAGCGGCAAAAACGTAGAAATTTTCGATACCTTCGATTTGATATATGATTCGAAATTTTTGGACGAAAAATGAGTGAGTTATGATATTTTCCGTGCAACTGCGCAAACTGAAATTTAAGAAAATTATGTTATTGATACGTTTCTTGAAGTTTTAAGTTGCAGGCTTCGTTGGAAATCGACGGGCGATTGTTGCTGCGTACGGGTATGTTAGTAATGATGTTAAGAGTGTTTTTGAGGTTACGTTTCATGTCGATAGGCACTCGAGCTAATTGGAAGTCGTAGGAGACAGTTTGATGTCAATTGCCATATTTTGGGTCGTGGGTGTCGTAGAGCGAACACTGTTGTTTTGAAACGTTTGTACAATTTGGGTTTATGTTATGGTATGCTAGGATGAGTCTCGAGGTGTTGGTGCTTGGTCCGTATAATCGAGTCTAGAAGGATAAGCATTGGGTGTTCAGAATTTTCGTAAGTTCGCGATCACAGTGGGTACACGGACCCGTACACGGACCCTGACACGGGGTCCGTGCCTTTGTTTTCTCCTCGACGTCTTTTTCCAGTATCTACACGGACCCCTACACGGATGAGGGCACGGGGTCCGTGCCTTTGGGTTTCACTTATTGTCTTTTTCCAGTGCCTACACGGACCCTCACCCGGACCCTGACACGGGGTCCGTGCCTTTGCTTCCTTTCGGTGTCTACTTCCAGTACCTACACGGACCCCTACACGGATGTAGGTATGGGGTCCGTGTCCTTCTATTTTTTGGGAAAAATAATATAGTTTGTTTTGAGGTTGATGTCATGATTTAGGGCAAGGGTTATCGAGGTCGTGTCATGGGAAATTTTAGAACGTCCTAAGTAATGATCGAACTCGAGAGTAAGTATGATTTCTACGTTAAGTTATGTGAGTTGAGCACACAAGTTTATGTTAGTATGTTGCAGCAACGGCCCCGATCGAAGCCCAACGAATCCCTCAACGCCAAGTAAGTATGTATGACGTGCAATAAAATATGTTAAGTTTTTGAGGTATGCTAAATGTCTTGTGACCAAGTTATGTTAGGATTGGAAATCGTTAAATTATGAACGGGGACCAATCCGCCCGTTAAATTATGAACGGGTTAGATCGTGGTTGTGAAGCGTTAAATTATGAACGTGGATCAACTGGCCTGTTAAATTATGAACAGGGATCTTATGTATGCGGCAGTGGATACGTCCATGTCAGCCCAGTACTGTGGTATAGTCTGATCAGGCTCTTTTACATTATGGGTCACTTGCTTTGAAACATCCTCTACGCAAAAATGATGACGTTATTTATGTTTACGTATGCAGTATGTTTATGAAAGTTTGAGTTATGGCACGTCGAAGTATGTATGTACGTATGTTCAAGTTTTAATGCGCAAGTTCAAGTTTCAATTATGTATGTCCTATTTTAAAGTTGCATGCGATCTTATTATGTAGTACTCGTTATTCCAGTTTATACGTGTTGAGTCTTTAGACTCACTAGACTTGATCGATGCAGGTGACTATGTTGAGGAGATGGGAGGTGATGACCAAGGGGCAGGCTTGGGCTGAGTGGCAGGCTAAACCCGAGGACCGCAAGTTTATGTTTATGCAAATTTTTAAAATACTCTGATGTTTTGATTTGAACGTGAGACGTTTTGAGACAGTTTATTTTAGCAAAATTTTATTGGTAACGGATGATTGTGAGATTTATTTTTATGAATGTTGAGTGACGACCGTATGAATGTTTTATTTAAGAAAATTTTTAATTTTTCCGCAAATTTTAAGTAGTGTAAAATACGGTTCGTTACAGTTGGTATCAGAGCGGTGTTCTTGTAAAGGGTTACGCCTACTGCCAGTCGCAAGAAGCTCTCGAAGTCACACCTCAAGTCTGTAAGTTTTAAAGTTTTGAGTTACGCTATGTACTATGCATTAGATCATGATTTCAGCATGTTTATGTTTTAAAGTTCAAATTTTGTGCACCTTATGATATTGGTATTATATTCATGCATGTTGGGTTTACGTGTTGGGTAATTGTTGGAACAGTATGCCTCCTAGACGTATGGTTAACCAGGAAGATAGGACTGAGGACAGGGAGCACCGAGAGGAGGAAAGAGCCAATCCTCCACCTCCACCACCACCTCCAGATATGCAGGCGCAGATGCTTGCAGGCATGACGCAGTTCTTCGCGCAGTTTGCGAGGAACCAGACTGCTATAGGCCCCGAGGAGAGGCCTAGACCTGAGGCGGTATATGAGAGGTTCCGGAGGATGAGTCCGAAGGAGTTTGCGGGTACCACTGACCCGATGATAGCTGAAGGGTGGATCAAGTCCATCGAAGTGATTTTCGACTTTATGGAGCTGGCGGATGCTGATAGGGTACGTTGTGCCATTTTCTTATTAACTGGAGACGCCAGGCTATGGTGGGAGAGTGCGTCAGTGGCAGTCAATTTACTGGTGCTGCCTTGGAATGGTTTTAAGGAGGTGTTCTACTCCAAGTACTTCACTGAGGAAGTACGAACCCGACTCACCAACGAGTTCATGACGCTGCGGCAAGGAGATAGTAGCGTGGCAGAGTTTGTGAGAAAGTTTGAGCGGGGGTGTCACTTCGTGCCCCTCATTGCGAATGATGCCCAAGCAAAGTTGAGGCATTTTCTGAATGGTCTGCGGCCGATCCTACGCCGTGACGTCCGAGTAGCTGGTCCCACTTCTTATGCAGTCGCCGTGTCCCGAGCTTTGGCGGCAGAGCAGGACCAGCGAGATATTGAGTCTGACAGGCAGGGCAAGAGGCCCTATCAGGCTCCACCGCAGCCTCACCATCAGCAGCAGAATCAGCGACCCCACTTTAAGAAACCGTATCCCGGGCCGCCAGCGAAGAAGCGTTATCATGGACCACCAAAGGGCAAGGGTCCAGTTCAGCAGCAAGGGACGCCTCAGAAGCCCGTTGCCTTCCCCGTGTGTCCTAAATGCAATCGTCAGCACCCGGGACAGTGCTTGTATGGATCTGGCAGGTGCTTCAAGTGTGGAGCTACAGATCATATGCTGAAGGAGTGCCCGCAGTGGAAGCAGCCAACCCAGGGCAGGGTATTTGCCATGCATGCACAGGAGGCGGACCCAGACACTACTTTACTTACCGGTAAACTTTTCTACCTAAGTTCAGTACTATTTGATTTGCATGTGGAAGTTTACTTGGGATAAGTAGGATGCTAGTATTGTTTGAGTATATTTGTGTTACTATCTTGTTAGTGTCTTGGGGTATAAGTTGTGTTGTGCTAACGCTTCTCAGAGAATATTTTCATAAAGAGATTAGCTACGACTGCACTGATAGATTCAGGAGCCACACACTCCTTATATCAGAGACGTTTGCCAATCATTTAGACCTCAAGTCCATTGGCCTAGACGTGAATTTTTCGGTAGTGGTCCCATCAGGGGAAGAGCTGTTAGCTACCAGTGTGGTCAGAGATATCGACCTAGAACTGCATGGCCACCTAGTGTATGCAGATTTAATCATATTGCCGATGCCAGAATTCGACATTTTCTTGGGCATGGACTGGCTGACTAAGAATAGAGTTCTGATAGATTTTCAGAAGAGGTCAGTTTTAGTTAGACCGCCGGGCATGGAGCAATTTCTTTTTGAGCCAGCCAGATGGAGAAGCTTTCCTCGCATGATTTCATGCATGCAGGCGAGAAGTTTGATCTCCAAGGGATGTCAGGCCTTTTTGGCTAGTATTATTTCAGCGCCTGACGTGCCCACTCCATCTCTGTCAGAGGTACCTGTAGTCGAAGAATTTCCAGACGTCTTTCCTGATGACGTCACCGGCCTTCCACCAGAGAGAGAGGTGGAATTTGCAATCGATCTCGTGCCAGGCACAGCGCCAATCTCTAAGGCGCCATACAGGTTAGCTCCAGCTGAGATGTTAGAGCTCAAGCAGCAGATTCAAGAGCTCCTCGACAAAGGCTTTATCCGCCCCAGTTTCTCACCGTGGGGCGCACCAGTGCTCTTTGTGAAGAAGAAGGATGGGAGCATGAGGTTGTGCATCGATTACCGTGAACTAAACAAGGTAACGATTAAGAACAAATACCCGTTGCCTAGAATCGAAGACTTGTTCGATCAGTTGCAGGGAGCTACCGTGTTCTCTAAGATAGATCTCCGATCAGGGTATCATCAGCTTAAAGTTAAGGATGCAGATGTTCATAAGACAGCTTTCAGGACCAGATACGGGCATTACGAGTTCTTAGTAATGCCGTTTGGATTGACCAACGCTCCAGCAATTTTCATGGATCTCATGAACCGAGTATTTCAGCCGTTCCTCGATCAATTCGTCATAGTATTCATTGACGACATTCTTATTTACTCGAAGAGCCATGAGGAGCACAACCAGCATTTGAGGACAGTTTTGCAGACCTTGCAGAGTCGCAAGTTATTTGCGAAGTTCAGTAAGTGTGAATTTTGGCTGCAGAAAGTTGCATTTTTGGGGCATATAGTATCCAGCAGTGGTATTGAGGTGGACCCATCGAAGGTGGCAGCTGTTAAAGAATGGGTTGAGCCAAAGAACGCATCTGAAATCCGCAGCTTTTTGGGTTTAGCAGGCTATTACCGTAAGTTTATTAAGGGATTTTCGTCCATAGCAGTGCCGCTCACCTCACTAACCAAGAAAAATGTAAAGTTTGTGTGGAGCAAGGAATGCCAGAAGAGCTTCGACTCCTTGAAGCAAGCTCTTATTTCAGCGCCAGTGCTAGCCATGCCGACAGGGCAAGGCGAGTTTCTGCTTTATACCGATGCATCTAAGCTCGGATTAGGCGTAGTGTTGATGCAGCAAGGTCGGGTCATAGCTTATGCTTCCAGACAGTTAAAGGTGCATGAGAAGAACTACCCGACTCACGATTTGGAATTAGCCGCCGTTGTCTTTGCATTGAAAATTTGGAGACACTACCTATACGGCGAGAAATGCCAGATTTTCACCGACCACAAGAGTCTCAAATATTTCTTCACGCAGAAAGAGTTGAATAGGAGACAGAGACGGTGGTTAGAACTTGTGAAAGATTACGACTGCGAGATTAGCTACCATCCGGGAAAAGCTAATGTTGTCGCAGACGCCTTGAGCAGAAAAGTGGCAGTGGTAGCTCAGTTGACAGCTCAGAGACCACTACAGTCGGAGATTCAGAAGTTTGGTCTAGAGATTTATCGTGATGGCAAGGCTCCTAGGCTGTCTAATCTGACAGTCAAATCTGATTTGCTAGACCGAATCCGAGCAGGTCATTCTTCAGATGAGCAGTTACAGAAATGGAGACTGAAAGACGAAGCCAAGGGCAGTGTGCTGTACACAGTTTCAGACGGCATTGTGAGATACAGAGGTAGAATGTGGGTGCCTAGTGTTGGTTCGATCAGACAGGATATTTTGACAGAGGCACACGCATCTCCGTATTCCATTCACCCAGGAGGCACCAAGATGTACAAAGACCTTCAGTTATTGTATTGGTGGCCAGGGATGAAGCGAGACATCCGTAGGTTCGTATCAGAATGTCTCACTTGTCAGCAAGTAAAAGCTGAACATCAGAGACCAGCAGGGTTGGTAAAGTCACTCCCCATCCCCGAGTGGAAGTGGGAGAACATTACTATGGATTTTGTTGTTGGGTTGCCGAGATCAGTCAGAGGATCAAATTCTATTTGGGTTATAGTGGACCGACTCACTAAATAAGCGCATTTCCTGCCAGTGAAGACGACTTTCTCCATGACCCAGTATGCGGATCTTTATATCCAGGAGATCGTCCGGTTGCATGGTTTCCCAGTCTCTATTGTGTCCGACAGGGACCCGAGGTTTACATCGTCCTTCTGGAAGAGCTTACATGCAGCCATGGGGACGAAGTTGCTTTTCAGTACAGCGTTTCACCCGCAGACAGATGGCCAGTCTGAGCGAGTGATTCAAGTTTTAGAGGACTTGCTAAGGGCGTGCATGATTGATTTTCAAGGAACTTGGGAGTCTAGACTACCTCTAGTGGAGTTCACATACAACAACAGCTTCCAAGCATCTATTGGTATGGCTCCCTATGAGGCGTTGTACGGGAGGAGGTGCAGATCACCAGTTCATTGGGATGAAGTTGGTGAGTGGACAGAACTTGGCCCAGAAATAGTTCAGCAGACTGCAGACGTGGTGGTCAAGATTCGGGACAGAATGAAGACCGCCCAGAGCCGTCAGAAGAGTTATGCTGATAAGAGGAGGAGAGATCTCGAATTTTCAGTGGGTGATCACGTTTTCGTCAAGATAGCACCTATGAAGGGTGTTATGAGATTTGGAAAGAGAGGCAAGTTGAGTCCGAGGTTTATTGGACCGTTTGAGATCTTGGACAGAGTTGGGACGCTAGCGTATCGTGTAGCCCTTCCGCCGAATCTGGCCGGGGTGCACAATGTGTTCCATGTCTCGATGCTAAGAAAATATTTGGCTAATCCTTCTCATGTTCTGAGTTATGAGCCACTGCAGTTGACTCCAGACCTGTCTTACGAGGATAAACCAGTCCAAATCCTAGACAGACAGGAGCGCAGACTTCGGAACAAGACGACCAAGTTGGTCAAAGTTCAATGGCTGAATCAATCGGTGGAAGAAGCCACTTGGGAATCAGAGGCCGACATGAGACTTCGCTACCGGAGTTATTCGGTAAGACTTAATTTCGAGGACGAAATTTTTATAAGTGAGGGAGGAACTGTAGTGCCCAAATTTAATACACGTATAACCCATGCATTCATTTAATTATTAAATCATTTAAATTAATTTTAAATGAGTTTCGGCGATGCATGATTTATTTAAATGCATTATTTTAAATTAATTATGTTTATGCGATGCACGTTAAAACGTTTTTCGAGTTTCATGTTTCAGGCGATTATTCGAAGCGGGATTGAGGAAAAGACCCGGTGACGATTTTTGGCAATTTAAAATGTGGTATTTTATTTTAAGTTGAGGATGGGGAAATTTATTAAGTTATCAAGTTTTAATATTTTAAAACATTATTGTGTATTTAGATATTCAAGAATTTGAAACTTTTAAAATTGGTGTGTAATTATTTTAATTGTAGAGTTTGATTAAATTAGTGTGTGTTAACTTTTATTAGTATTTTAAATAGTCTATTTAGCTAGAGTTTCTCCTAATTAAAACACACACACAGGTTACACACACTCACACGCACTTACACGTTTTTACACACACTAAACACACACACTCACCTTACGTTTCAGATTTTTTATTTTTAAGAGAGAAAATTCTAGGGTTTTTCTCCCCATAGCAGCCGCCCCCTCCTCTGAACTTTTCCAGCAAGCTTTGTGAATTTTCTTCAAAGAATTTTAGCGTCACAATCGTCCCGGATCAAGCCTCGCTCCATCTCCGCTTCGGTGTCGTCGTACGGTACTTTTAAATATCAAAAAGGCACGTATAATCTGTTCTTGCTGTGTCGATCAAGTCATATATTGTATTGCATTGTTTTTATGCGTAAAAGTTATGTATGATGATAGTAGTTTAAGCGGATCATGAATCGGATCAATTGCGAAGGAAAATTTTTAGATCTAAAACTCGTTTTTACTGTTCATGTCAAAACTGCGATTATTCCGTTCATATTTTGGGAAAACTTTCAGCGGAAAAAAACGTAGAAATTTTCGATACCTTCGATTTGATATATGATTCGAAATTTTTGGACGAAAAATGAGTGAGTTATGATATTTTCCGTGCAACTGCGCAAACTGAAATTTAAGAAAATTATGTTATTGATACGTTTCTTGAAGTTTTAAGTTGCAGGCTTCGTTGGAAATCGACGGGCGATTGTTGCTGCGTACGGGTATGTTAGTAATGATGTTAAGAGTGTTTTTGAGGTTACGTTTCATGTCGATAGGCACTCGAGCTAATTGGAAGTCGTAGGAGACAGTTTGATGTCAATTGCCATATTTTGGGTCGTGGGTGTCGTAGAGCGAACACTGTTGTTTTGAAACGTTTGTACAATTTGGGTTTATGTTATGGTATGCTAGGATAAGTCTCGAGGTGTTGGTGCTTGGTCCGTATAATCGAGTCTAGAAGGATAAGCATTGAATGTTCAGAATTTTCGTAAGTTCGCGATCACAGTGGGTACACGGACCCGTACACGGACCCTGACACGGGGTCCGTGCCTTTGTTTTCTCCTCGACGTCTTTTTCCAGTATCTACACGGACCCCTACACGGATGAGGGCACGGGGTCCGTGCCTTTGGGTTTCACTTATTGTCTTTTTCCAGTGCCTACACGGGCCCTCACCCGGACCCTGACACGGGGTCCGTGCCTTTGCTTCCTTTCGGTGTCTACTTCCAGTACCTACACGGACCCCTACACGGATGTAGGTACGGGGTCTGTGTCCTTCTATTTTTTGGGAAAAATAATATAGTTTGTTTTGAGGTTGATGTCATGATTTAGGGCAAGGGTTATCGAGGTCGTGTCATGGGAAATTTTAGAACGTCCTAAGTAATGATCGAACTCGAGAGTAAGTATGATTTCTACGTTAAGTTATGTGAGTTGAGCACACAAGTTTATGTTAGTATGTTGCAGCAACGGCCCCGATCGAAGCCCAACGAATCCCTCAACGCCAAGTAAGTATGTATGACGTGCAATAAAATATGTTAAGTTTTTGAGGTATGCTAAATGTCTTGTGACCAAGTTATGTTAGGATTGGAAATCGTTAAATTATGAACGGGGACCAATCCGCCCGTTAAATTATGAACGGGTTAGATCGTGGTTGTGAAGCGTTAAATTATGAACGTGGATCAACTGGCCTGTTAAATTATGAACAGGGATCTTATGTATGCGGCAGTGGATACGTCCATGTCAGCCCAGTACTGTGGTATAGTCTGATCAGGCTCTTTTACGTTATGGGTCACGTGCTTTGAAACATCCTCTACGCAAAAATGATGACGTTATTTATGTTTACGTATGCAGTATGTTTATGAAAGTTTGAGTTATGGCACGTCGAAGTATGTATGTATGTATGTTCAAGTTTTAATGCGCAAGTTCAAGTTTCAATTATGTATGTCCTATTTTAAAGTTGCATGCGATCTTATTATGTAGTACTCGTTATTCCAGTTTATACGTGTTGAGTCTTTAGACTCACTAGACTTGATCGATGCAGGTGACTATGTTGAGGAGACGGGAGGTGATGACCAAGGGGCAGGCTTGGGCTGAGTGGCAGGCTAAACCCGAGGACCGCAAGTTTATGTTTATGCAAATTTTTAAAATACTCTGATGTTTTGATTTGAACGTGAGACGTTTTGAGACAGTTTATTTTAGGAAAATTTTATTGGTAACGGATGATTGTGAGATTTATTTTTATGAATGTTGAGTGATGACCGTATGAATGTTTTATTTAAGAAAATTTTTAATTTTTCCGCAAATTTTAAGTAGTGTAAAATACGGTTCGTTACATACAAGCTCCTAGAAGATCCGAGAGAGTCTCGAGACCACCTATGAGGTATGGTCTGCTTCTTGAAGAGGGCCATGATGAGCCTATCCATGGATGTGATCCAAGGACCTTCAAGGAAGCATTATCTGATGCCGATTCATCCAAGTGGCTTGAAGCGATGGAATCTGAGATGAATTCCATGCATTCGAACCAAGTGTGGAATCTCGTAGATCCACCTGAGGGAATTGTTCCCATAGGGTGTAAATGGATTTACAAGAGGAAACTTGGGGCGGATGGGAAGGTATTGACCTTCAAGGCGCGATTGGTGGCAAAAGGATATACTCAAAGACAAGGAGTTGACTTTGAGGAAACCTTTTCACCAGTTGCAATGTTCAAGTCTATAAGGATATTGCTAGCCATAGCTGCATGGTATGACTATGAGATATGGCAGATGGATGTCAAGACAGCCTTTCTTAATGGGGATATTATGGAAGAGATTTACATGTCTCAAACCTGGAGGGTTTACATCTATCGGAAGTGAGCATATGGTATGCAAACTTCAAAGATCTATTTATGGTCTAAAGCAGGCATCTAGGAGTTGGAACCTCAGATTCGACAGTACAATCAAAGAGTTTGGTTTTGATAAGAATCCTGAGGAACCCTGTGTGTATAAGAAGGTCAGTGGGAGTGTTGTGACATTCCTGGTGTTTTATGTTGATGACATTCTAATCATTGGGAATGATGTAGGAATGTTGCAATCAACTATAATATGGTTAGCAAGTAAGTTCTCGATACAGGACTTGGGTGAAGCATCTTTTGTATTGGGAATACAGATCTATAGAGATAGATCAAAAAGATTGCTTGGTCTCACCCAGTCCACATACATTGATACCATCGTGAAGCGGTTCTTAATGGATGAGTCCAAGAGAGGACATCTACCAATGTGTCATGGCGTGTCCCTATCCAAGTCTATGTCTCCCAAGACTGATGCAGAGATAGCGGCGATGACAAGCATTCCTTAAGCATCTGCGATTGGTAGCATCATGTATGAGATGATATCTACACGTCCTGACGTGGCTTTCGCACTAAGTGTAGTGAGTAGATATCAATCGAACCCCGGTCTTCCACATTGGAAAGCTGTAAAAGACATCCTCAAGTAGTTGAGAAGGACCAATAAATTGTTCTTGGTCTATGGGGTGGAGAACTGAAATTGGAAGGCTATACCGACTCTAGCTTCCAAAACGATATCGATGACTCGAAGTCAACCTCTGGGTTTGTATTCATGCTCAATGGTGCTAATGTCTCTTGGAAGAGTTCCAAGCAAGACAATACTGCGGATTCCAGCACAGAGGCCGAATATATTGCTGCATCAGATGCAGCAAGGGAGGCTGTTTGGATAAGGAATTTCGTCTAAGAGTTGGACATAATTCCGAATGGAGTTGCTCCTCTCCCGGTGTTGTGTGACAACACGGGAGCTTTAGCTCAAGCAAAGGAGCCAATGTCTCATCAGAAGTCCAAACATGTATTGAGAAAGTACCACATCCTCGGAGAGACTGTGGAAAGAGGAAGAAGTGTCTTTTGACATAGTCGGCTCCGCAGATAATGTTGTTGATCCACTAGCTAAGCCTTTACCTGGACCATTATTCGAGATGCATCGCGAATCAATAGGTTTGAAGCATATGGGTAGTTGGCTCTAGTGCAAGTGGGAGATTGTTAGAGTAGGTGCCCGTCGAGCCAAGTGTTGGCCGAGTGTTCACAATGAAACTCTATGTATAAGCAATCTTTATTTTAATAATATTTGAAATTATTGTTTTGGCAAATCTTTATCTGTATACCCATGCTAGTTGCATAGATAAAGCCCTTGAATATACAAATAGTAGAAAGAATATGAGATGCTCATATGTTGAGTATCATGAAACTCATTTTTGGAATACTGTATAATCTAAACAGTTCCTAGTCAATTCAGCCGCCGCTAAGAAGGATATAGGCCGCTAGAGTTCAAGACTAGTATCTGCGATGTGAGTACCATGTTTCATTGGTAGGGGACATTGTGATGTCCGAGCATGCAGATAGGTGCTCCTGGTAGAGTGCACTGAACAACCCTCCATAAAGGACTTTCCAAGTGGTTCTCACTTATCGAGTGGAAACGTCCTGGTTTATGGTTGTACACCATTAGTCCTTATGACCCGGGACAACATTGAGACTCTATGTGCTAGAATTACATTTTGACTTGTTTACCGACTCTCATGGGGTCATCAGGTGGCAAGGTTGGGTGTTCTGTCGAAACATATAGGAGTCGATGCATTGTAATCGGGGATTCACCGCTTACCTTCGGGTATGGATATCCTATGTGTTATCATGTGTATGTAGGTTGAAATCTCTGATCAGAGTATGGTGGTAATTATGAAAGGGGTTTCATAGATTACACCATCGATGCAACTACGACATGACACATAGTATCGATTCATTGACAACTCTCGATAAACCAATGGTTGTCGAATCGGTCGGGATATATGAGTTGAAGGGACCGTACTGTACGCTAACCATAATTGAATGGTTCTTGCAGGCACTATCATTTGATACCTAGGGAATCATGTAAACGATGTTGCTAGGCGTTTAACATGGTTGGTTGGGTACTATCAAACTTGAGTTCTGACATTCTTGTTATCAAGGAGTTGATAAATAAGAATGGAGCAATTGGGATATGCTCATATAAGGACATGTTTAGTCCGAATCACATGAAGATGTGAACCCACGGCTAGTTGTATCAATGAACCATTGAGGGCCACACAAGTACTAGCTTTCTACATCCCGTTGAGAAGAGAAATAGTTCAATGTGTTGAATGGCTTATAAAGGAGTTTATAAGCGTAAAGAAAAAAAAATTAGAAGTATGACTTCTATAAAGGAGAAAATAGTTCAATGTGTTGAACGGCTTATAAATGAGTTTATAAGCGTAAAGAAAAATAGAAGTATGACTTCTATGAGAGAAATGTAAATTTTAATTTATGGAAGTGTTCCTAAATTAAAAGTTGGCCAAACAAATATTGTATTTGAAAATTGTGATTTTCATAAACATTATTATGGACTAAATTAAATTAATTCAAGTGTTGAACTAATTAAACACTAGTGGGCCTAGTAGAGTCCAAATAATTAAATTAATTCAAGTGTTGAATTAATTAAACAATACTGGGTCTTGTAGAGCTCAATTAAAATTAATTATTAGACTAGTGGGCTTGAGTAAAATCAAGCAATGGTTAAATGGTCTCAAATGTGTTTGGGACATTTAAATAAAAGTCAACGGGCTTTGTAATTGTTACAAACCCAAATAGAAAGGCATGCAATGGAGGTGAAAGGTTGGGAGACAACTTTTTGTATAACCAAGGCTTAGCATGCAACTTTTTTACTTTAACTTTTCCCACAACCAAAAAAATGTCTCTCCTTCTCTCCTAGCATGAATAGTGGCCGAAAATACTATTCATCCTCTCCAATTTTTTTTTTCTTCAATTGTTGAAGAAACACTACACTTCTCAAAGAAAAATGCTCTAATTTTTCTAGTGCAAAATTAGAGTGGTTCTAGCTAGTTGGTGGTGGGCCTAATTTGAAGGAAAGATTCAAGAACAAGGAGATCTTGTAGATAGTTTCTACCATTGAAGAGCTAAGGTGTTTACACCTTAGTTGGAGCCATACATCAATCCTTGTGATTGATAGGTACATTTCTTAACACACTATGAATGTCATTTTGTGTTTTATTGTATTTGCTACTCACTTTCACTAGGTGGCCGAAATTTCTTGATGAAAATTAAAATTTTTAAACTTCCGTTGCGCTTCCGGTCACCGTAACCGATCCCCTTTCACAATGCAATGAGATTGATGTTGATAATCCACCAAATTTCGAAGAATTGAACTGTTCTTTCCTCGTTCCTCCACAACCCAGACGTTCAAAGAGGCAAGTAGGGTATGATCTTGATTTTGTGACCTCCAAGAAGTTTCACACTTCCTCGTCCACTTCAAATCTGTTGGATCCCGATTTCTCATCTGGAGATGAATTCGATAATGAAGATTTCGAATTGGTTGCAAGACTAGAACCTACTGTTGCAGCAAAAACACATCAACATCTTCTCGTATTGTTCAATCACCGCCCACTGCTGAGCCAAAGGATGTTACAGGTCATAGTGAACCTCGTTACCCCTCTAATGATGACCGATCACTGCCAAGTTTCATTCACATCTAAAAGAAGGAAAAGGGGCGAAGAAATTCACCTCTAAGGTTGAAGAACCTGATGAAAAAATGCTCAGAGAATTTCAAGGTAATCTCCTTCACACCTCTGATAGTTTTGCACCTGACTCTGACTTCGAGTTCGAAGAATTCACTGACCTTGGAGGACCTGAAGAAGGTTTAGATCTAGATATTGAGCCGTGTGAAGATGTTGCTGGTGTTGTGGCTCATTCTGTCAACACCGAGGACAACATTGATTCTGACAACTATGATTTGGGTAAATGATTCTCCACAAAGTTCTACTTTGAGGCTGTCCTATATCTCTGGCCCCTTTATGTGAGTCGAGAATTCATTGAAGAAAGAAACATTGATACCAAAGCATAAGAAAATCAAAATTTGAATGCATTTTAACGGTGTGCGCTATGCTCCCCTACGCTAGAAAAACAGTTCTGGAGTTCTACTGCAATCTCATCTCAAGGGTAGGAGATGATCGGTCGGTCAAATTTGGGAGAGTTTTTCTGGAGGATAAAATTTTCAAATTCTCTTCTCATGCGATCAATGCATTCTATAATACCCCATCTGTTGAAGACTATGAAATTACTACAGTCATTAATGATTTCACCTCTGTTCTCATGGGTGGGTTGATCACACAATTTCCAACTCGCCCAAAGAATTTATCTGCAGCGAATCTGACCTCCTTTTATTATGTCTTGCATAAGACAACTTTCCATAACTGGACTTCCTCCTCCAATACATATATGGTTACCAGACCACAAGCCATTGTCCTATTTGCTATTGGTATGGGACGACCTTTTAATTTTGGGAAACTGGTGTTCATGATTATTTTACATTTCACAGAGAGCGGATTTAAATCAAACAGGTTGCCATTTCCGTCCGTGATCTACGGGATTCTGTAATCTCGAGGATTCGTCAAGGAATATAGGCAAAACACTGAAGATTGCGCTAGCATACTTCAAAGGGAACATGAAACTAGATCATCCCTGGTCTGCGACCGGTGGTGTCCCTGATGTTGGCAACATGCCGTCCTCGTCCACTCCAACTCCTGATGGATTTGTTGCTATCTACCTCTCATTTACATGCTCTTATTGCTTTTGATCTGCAGCAAATCCAAAAGGCCAAGGAACTCATCACTTACTATAAGAACATGTTGCTGAGTACAAGCTAATTTTGAAGGTTGGCATTCATTATGGTCAAAAAAGAGAGTAGAACCAAAAATGAAAGGAAAATGTATGAAACTGAAGCAACTGGAGGAGCTGATGAGACAGATGAGCTCATGGATACAGATGAAGACCAAGAATAGAGAAAGATATTCTATAATCTGTGATTCTATTTTATGTGCTATGGTTTATTGTAGGTGCAATATCTGTTAGTATTTCAGTAATATGAACTTTTCTTTCTTATGTTTTCAAGTGTTCTAAGCTGGTGTTGACAATACTGTCAATAATACCAACGATCTAACACATTTAATTCAGGGGGAGATATAATCTAATTCATGGGGAGGTGAACTTTAATTCGAGGGAGCTTAACAGGATAAGCAGGATTATCACATTTTGATGTTCTGTCCAGAAATATAAAAAGGAAGTGATTGAAAGAATAAGTTATTCATTAATTTCTCAATATATTGATAATATCAATTTAGATTTTTACCCTTCTAGACTATGAGATTTGATTCAATTTATCTCTAGATGTTATAAGATTTGTTCTAATTTGGTATTTATCTCTAGATATGTTATCGTTGATTAAAATATTTTTAATCCTAATGAAACTCTTGCTTTCATACATTGTAGGACTCTTTTATGAAATAAATGTTAAGTCAAATAAAGGAGATAAAAGAAGAGAGGGAGGCATAACCGCAGGGTGGTTTTGGTGTAGATAAGAAAAACGAATTGCTGGACGCTTTTGAGCAGAAGAATTTTGGTGATAAATTCATCCCTCTGTTGTGTTTCTGATCCGTGTTGAAGACACTCGAAGGACAACACTCGTGTGGAGTTTTGCTTGAAGAGTCCTCGGCGGTTTCTGTTTTAAGCGACACAATATTTTCATATGTGATTTTATTTGGTTGATTTTAGATGCAATTTATTTCCTTGGGTTGTCAAGGAATATAGTTTTTACATGTGTCACTAGTATTGTGCTTTGTAAATGATTTACAAGTTTTCTAGTGATAATTTTGTCTTACATTATTTAATACATTTTATTTTGGTTATTAAAGTTCATGTGTGTGATAAATAATATATTCCGCTGCATGTTGGGAACGGTGTTAACAATAACGAAACACAACACCAAATTCTGATACACACAAAATTATTTATCCTCTTGTTGCTTAGTTCATCTTGTTGAGTGTTTTATCATTTGTAAGCCCCATTGCGCTCATGATTTCAGTAACATGGTCATCATGTAGGAGATGAGTTCGTATGTCGAGTTCGGGCTTTGTTGGTTTTTTTCTCTCTAAATTTCAGTTAAAAAAACCTTTTAGTTATGTTTTGTGGTCGCAAGATTAAAGAGGGAGTCTTCATATTATACTTGAAACAATCGTACTAGTGTATCTAAAAATAGATATGTCTCAAGTTCAAATCTTATTATATATCTCATAATCTTAATAAACAAATGTACTACGAGGGTATCATGGAACAAACACATTTATAACATGTAGGACATGAATTATTCATGTTAATAACTTAAAATATAGAACCATAATATTTAATACATAAAATAAAAATGTTATAGAAATTTTAATTATACAAATATAATAAGTTAATGATAAATTGTTATGATTGAGAGATCGGTTAGAAGAGGGGTTGCATAAAAAATCTCACAAAATCTGAAAATTAATTCGGTTGGGTTAATATCACTGAATTACAATCCTTGTCGGTTAGGCTTCAATAAACGAGTAGTTAGATATTGCACGAAAAAAGACTTATTGAAACGGTTTGAACACAATAAATTGCGAAAACGAGTTGTTTATGGAAGTTCTGAGAATTAAACACTCATACGTCTCCCATTTTTTCTTTTCAGAACTAGACGACTTTGATAATTATAAGTATTTGTAACAACCGACTTTAGCAGAGTTTATCTCTAGCTTATTGAAACTCCTAGATAACTCACAACTTGAACAGTAAAGCTACGTTTGGTTGGAAGGATTAAATAAGCTAATGATTAGTATGTAAATGATAAAGAAAATGATTGTGATAGAAATGTAATATATGTTGTAAAATAGTATTATGTTTGGTATGATTTTTAAGTATGGGATAATTTTGAATTTTTTGATAAAATGACGAAATTGCCCTTTCCTTTTTTTTTTTCTTTACTCCGGCGACGGCCCGATCCGGCGGTCGGCGGCAGGTCGGTGGTCGGCCGGAAGCGGCGGCTGGCAGTGGTCGGCCGGAATCGGCTGGCGATGGTCGGACGGAATCGGCGGTCGGCGGTCAGCCGGAAGAAGCGGCGACGGCGGAAGCGGCGGAGGTCGGCAGTCGGTGGAAGGAAGTGGTGTGGAGTTTGGATTTAGGAGAAGGGTAAAATTGGAAAAATATGATGGATTAAGAGTGGGATAAATAATCCTAGGGGTGAGGAGGTATTATTTGAACATACCTAATATAACCTAATCATTCATATGAGAGATTGACCTGGTTAAATAAAAATTGTACCAAATGAGTTATTAGGTAGGTTTAAAAAAAATAAACCTACCTAATCCTATCAACCAAACGCAGCTCTTACTATCAATTACAAGTATTTTGAAGCAAAATATACTAGCACAAAATGATATCAAGTGATTAGATAAAAACTTTTAAGTGTGTACTTGAATATTCTTGATTAATTAGGCTCTTGAAAACTTCAGATATAAAATTTTAAGAATGCATATATTGTAGAAAAACTCCGAAGTTTCAACCAATTGAAATATTTATGGGCATGAATTCCAACAATCGACATTTTGAATCTGATAGTTGTTTCCATATATAGCATTTGTTAGCCACGTCATCATATTTTCTGACAGATAATACATTTTGTGAGTGCGCATGGACTCTGACCATTAAACTTATCCAAAAAGATGTTAAATGTTCAAAAAACTTTATCAAATCTGTCAACAAAGTTATCATCTTTGGAGGAATGTCATGGAAATCTTTCAGATAATGTTTGCTGACAAGCTTGATCGAGTCAGTGAGATAGAGTCACGTCAGTGAGCTTTGAATCCGTAGCCTATGATGTTCAGTTATATTCAAATAATCAGTTATGCTCAAGATTGGTTGAGTTTTCCAGATCAGGTGTGCTCGGGAAATAATTTACTCATGAATAATCAATTTTCTTTATGGTTCTAGTTCGGCTAGGCTCTTTTAAATTCAATAGGCTTTGTTAAATTCACAAAAACTTAAATGATCTAAAAATTTATCTCTTTTTGGTGATTGACAAAATAAGAAAGTTGTAATAGAAAAAATTAGTTCTGTTATTAATGAAATATTGAAGACACAAGATAGTTCTGCTAAATTTATTTTGAATATTAACTTCTGTTAAGCTTTTTGTGACTGATTTAGCGCGTTCTTGAATCAGTTGTTTTGCTTGAGGATCCTGAATGCTTCTTAGGATCAGATGCTTTGAAAGTTCTTTCTTCTGAGCAGAGTGACTGCTAGATTCAGTTTCTTCTGGCTCACACACATTTTTCCCTTTTTTCCAACACCACTTGGGGTATTAAGACAATTCAGTACTACAGTCAGATGGGTAGATACAACATCTATCTTTGAAGAGAGTTGAGCATTGACATCATCTATCTATTCGACAACTAAAATTTTTGTTCTGTATTTTCCAGCAAGAGTTATTTGAGAGAATTTTGTGGGATTTAGAATTGGATTTTGAAATTCAAGTATTTGAAATTCCATTTGGTGTTTGGTTTAAAATTTAAAAATGGTATTTACAAATCCATTTCTTGTTTGGAGAAAAAAGGATTCGAATTTGGAATTTTAAAATTTTACTGAACTACCCTTAGAAACTTTTGGTGGAGAATGATGTGTTGGATAAAAAAGTAATTTTATGTTTTTAAAATCCAAATCTCACCAAATCTTATCAAATTTGATGGGATTTGGATATTCTTGAGGAAATCTCATGAAATCCTAAGCAAATCTGAATCTTTTTTTTTTAACATCTTGCCAAACAGTAAAAATATGATTTTGAAATCCAAATCCCATGAAATCCTCTCAAATCCTGGTAGCCAAACATACTGTTAGTGGCTTTGAGAACACCCTTTTCAAGTCCAATAGCTTTGTCCAAGGCATGTTTCTTTTTTAGGTTCTTCGGGTCGTGGACTGTTCGAATCTCCATCCAGTTATAAAAAAATTCAATTTATTCATCATCATAATCATTGACCTCATCCATCAGCAGGTCAATCTGAGTTTGAACAGAAGATATTTGTTCAAATTCTGGTTCATGAATCATCAGTTTCTATCCTTTTCCTGAAGCTGTAGAACATATAGATTCGAGACCTGATCTGGTGGTCCCAATTGAATCTTTTACACAATTCCCTTTGGTCGAGGAGCACGAGGTGGGATTGGAATGTTCATCAGCCTTGGTGGAGCAGGAACAACAATAGGCTTTACAATAGCCTTGTTTTCTACAGGAACTTGATCCAGTGGGATTGCCTAAATTATTTTTTATGCCAACGGCCTTGTGTTAAAGTAGATGCCCTGCAAGCCAACTGTTGGCTAGGGAATTTATTGACTCAAGTGTAATAAACAATCTTTATTTTAATATAATTTACTTTTTAATGGTTTCGTTATACTTTATCTGTATACCCATGCAAGCAGCATAGATAAAGTCCTTGATTATGCTTTAATACAAATGAATCGTAATTCGATGTTGAAACTCATTTGTAAACACCGCATATTCTAAATTCGTTCCTAATCGATTCAGCCGCCTAAAACATGGATAAAGGTCGCTTGAGCTCGAGACTAGCATATGTGATGTTGTGTACTGCGTTTCTTGGTAAGGACATAGAGATGTCCAAACATACAGATGGGTAGTCATATGATGATTATACCGAACAACCCTCCCTCGGACTTTCCAAGTGGTTATCATTCATCGAGAGGATAAGTCTGTGGTTATGATTGTACACCATTAGTCCTTACGACCCGGGACAACACTGAGGCTCTATATGCTAGGGCTGTGCTTTGACTCGTTTACCGGCTCCAGGAGAGTCATCATGTGGCGAGGTTGGGTACAGTTGCGACACATATAGGAGCCAGTGCATTGTAGTCGGGGATTCACCGCTCACCTATGGGTGTGGATATCCTATGTGATCTAATGAAATAATAGTGCATGGAATCTCTGGCCAGAGTATGAGATATATGTTGGAGAAGGAGTTCTCCAATAGTACACGCGATGTAAGGTCCGAGATTATAGAAATGATATTATTTTAAACCGAGATTATTGAATTAGAGAATTATGGAGTGTTGAATTATATTACAAGATGTTTGCAATTATTTAGGATTGAATTGAATTAAAAAGATTGAGCGGGGACCAATTTGCAAATAGTGAAAAGTTGAGGGACTAAAGTGCAATTATGGAAAAGTTGACACATGTCTCTAGCCATGCAATTTGACTTGTACGTGTGATTCTTTCCCATTTCATTACACAATTCAGAAATTCAGCAGCAAGGCAACCGAGAGCTTTTCCCTCAAGCTCTTTTTCATTTCAAAAATTTATTATGCAAGATCTAGCCGTCTGATTTTTGATCTGAGCCTAGTTCCGTGCTTTTCTTGGCAAAAGCTTCCAAAGGATGTAAGTTTCATTGAGTTTTAATATCATTTGAAAAGATGATGTTGTAGGAATTTGATATAATTCATATATGATGTTCTTGACATGTTAGACATCGTAGAACCGAAGTCAGATCGGGAAACAGATTGATTCTGGAATTGTTATGATTTTTCAGATTATATTAATTGAAATTGAATAGATTTGGATTATAGACTGATTACAAATCATATCGAATATGGGTTATGATTTGTAATTAATATCTGGTGATATGGTATTGACGGGAATACTGAGATTGTGCCGTTATGCCGCTGATTTGAGTTAATTCAGATTAATCAGATTCAGAGTTGAATTGAGAATGGAATATTGATATTATGATTCTCGATATATCGTTTCAGATTTAAAGAGACAGTCTTGAGTTCAGAACTGATATTGATATTGTGCCTGTTTTATATTGTCATTTCCAGATTGAGAATGGACCGAGATAGAGTCGGGACTTCTTCTTCTTCTGAGCGAGAAGATAAAGGTATAAATTAATGTTGAGTTGGGATTGCACAACTCGAGGGAGGTTTGACTCGAGTTCCCCTAAATCACATACTTTACCTTATTGCATTGATATTTGCATTAAGTTGATTGATGTACTTGTTCTCTTGATATTAGATGACAGGTATTAGACGAGTTATCTTGTGACAGAAGTGCCGGATAGTGGTGGTATCGCCACGGCACATTGCACGATGTCTCAAGATAGGATATTAGCGATAGAGCTACAGTCCATGACGGTTAGGTCAGGACACTGGATGTTTGGTTATATCGAGTAATGGAATCCATTACGGAATTCGATATAGGAACACCATATTTGGTTATATCGAGTAAAGGGTATTGGAATTCTTCTATTACGGAATTCGATATAGGAATACCAGGGCACTGGTTATATCGAGTAATAGAGATTATGGTTCCCTCCTTTACGGAATTCGATATAGGAATACCACATCTGGAAACCGGGATCCCTAGACTAGGATTGAGTCTAGTCTAAAAAGTAGAGTCACTGGATTGAGTGACAGTTATATCTTATGGTATGGATTAATACTGATTTATGTTCCTGAATATGGTTCATGTTCTTTTATGTTCCTGATATTGGTACATATTTAGAATAGAAATCATTCTTGATATTGATTTATGTTAGAATAGAAATCATTTTTGATATTGATTTATGTTCCTGATATTGGTACATGTTTAAAATAGGAATTATTCTTGATATTGATTTAGGTTCCTGATATTGGTACATGTTTAGAATAGGAATTATTCTTGATATTGATTTATGTTCCTGATATTGGTACATGCCTAGAATAGGATTTATTCTAGATATTGAATTATGTTCCGGATTAGGGTACATGTTTAGAATATGATTTATTCTTGTTATTGATTTATATCATGATGTTGATATAGGATATGATTTTTGTTATATGCTCTTATATGATTTATATGATTGCATGTATACATGATTTATACTGGGATATTTATATCTCACCGGAGTTATCCGGCTTTTGTCTTGTCTGTATGTGTGCATGGCAACAGGTGGGATAGGAGCGGGGTCAAGACGAGAACGAGGCTGGATTAGATAGCGTGGAGATCCGGGCTTCAGAAGCAACTTAGGATTCAGCACCGACATTTAGTTGAACCTAGTTGGATTATTGTAGATGACATCAGATTTGTATGTTCATGTTTAACATGTAATTTGATTTTAATTACATTACGTTTCCGCTTTGCATTTTAAAAGAAAAATTTTTAGACCCTGTTTATTATGAATGATTAAATATTCCGAAAGACGATTAAAGAATGGATTAGCGTCCGGGTCCCCACACGCGATGCCACTATTATAGTTATCACATAGTTATCGAATTAATATGCAACCCTCGATGAACCAATGGTCGCAGATTCGATCGGGATATATGAGATGAAGGGACCGTACTGTACGTTAATCATAATCGACTGGTTCTTGCAGGCACTATCAGTGATACCTAGGGGATCATGGGGCGATGCTACTAGACGCTCTTACCATGATCCGATGGGTGCAATCAGAAATGAGTTCTGACATTCTTAATCAAGGTGTTGATGAAAAGAATGGGGCTAACTAGGGTAAGTCCGAATAAGAATAAATATTATTTTGAATCACAAAGAGTTGTGAACCCACGGCTAGCTGTATCCCTGAACCATTGAGGGTCATATAAGCACTGGATTGTTTGTTCCCGTGGAGAGAATAAATTCAAGGAGTTGAATTTATATTATGATATAGTAAATTCAAGGAGATGAATTTATGATAATTAAATTTTGAGAAAATAAATTCAAGGAGTTGAATTTATGATATAGTAAATTCAAGAAGTTGAATTTATGAAATTTGGAGAGAATAAATTCAAGGAGTTGAATTTATAAAAATTTGAGAATTTAATTTATTAAACTCAAATGTTGGGTTTATTAAATATTAAATTTCGGAGATGATAAAAATTCAAGTAGTTGAATTTATAATTTAAATAATAAATTCAAATGTTGAATTTATAATGTATTTAATTTATTAAAGCTCAAAAGTTGAGTTGATTAATTAATAAATTAAATATGGTGTGTATTATGTTTAATGGGCTTGTAGGAGTACAGGTCCAACATCTATATATATATATAAAATTAGAGTTTTTGCCAAAATAAGAAAGTTCCCGCCAAAATTACTTACTAAAAAAAGAAATAAAACATTTAATGAATATTGACATATGTTTATTGTAATAAATGATCACTTCAATTATTGTTTGCATTGATTATATCAATTCATTTAATTCAATTTTGAATTTAATTAATTTTTATATTAACTCAAATGTAATTTATGTATTATATATTTTTTAATTTTTTTTACTCAAATTGAAACTAAACTCTGTTTAAAACGTAAACTATTTTAAAGTTTTTGCATTGATTATATCAATCAATTTAATTAAAAATTGTATAATTAAATTTAAAATACAAATTATTGTAATATTCAGTATCGCTCATTAGGTAAATCATTCAAAAATACATTTTGCTATTTTAAGTAATTTCCTGCCCAAATTACTTATTGAAAAGAAATATAATATTTAATTAGTTTATTTATTTTTTCTAAAAATGAAATTTTTTAAGAGCTAAAAATTGTCACTACAAAAGGTTTTTTGATATATATCTATATCTATATACACATAAAAACAGAGTTGTTGCTAAATTTAGTAAGTTCCTGTCTAAATAAAAAGGAAATAAACGAACAATATGGTAATATATATTATAATAAATGTTTAAATATATTTAATTCATTATTAAAACTGCATATTAATGTATGTGTATAACTGCTTGAAAATTGAATATCTCCTAGGAATTACAAACCAAATTAAATTAAATTTCAAATCCAGAAATTAAATTTAATTCTGGGAATTATAAACCAAATTCAAATTGTTATTCAAAATTTAAATATGAATTCTGAAAATTCGAAACATGTTTCAAAAATTGCGCTCAATTGAAATCAATTTATTAATTTAAAATTAATGACACATATATATAGATGTAAGGTTATTATAATTAAAAAAAATCATCTATATGTAGATGAACTAATTTTTAATTTGATCTTATTTTTTAGATCTAATATGTTTATTTCAATGATAACATAAAAGCATTTTTCTCTTCAATATATTAACTTTAATCTTAGACCAACAATTCTCGAATTATTATAGATGATTAAAAAATAATCGTATCAATTTAATATAAATTGTCATTTTTATTATTTTTTTATTCATACAAAATAATATAAACAAAGAAAAAATTTTAATTAACATATTTAGAATTAAGTCAAAAGACAAATTTTGTTAGATAAATTACTTCAAAGCCAAAATTGATTATGGAGTTATATAGTAGGCTATTGTTAATAATCACTGTTAAATAAATTTATATTAAATACCAATTATTATTATTTTTTATAGTTGAATACATTTATCTTGTGAGTTATCATTATAAATGTTTCTTTTAGAATTAGTTATATTTATTTTAATTATTTTTTTGTTGTAAATATTTAAACAAAAAATATGGATTTGAGAGCCAGACTATCTCAACAATTTAGTTTTCATGTTTCAGTCAAGATGCTGATTGCAACATCAATATATACGTTAAGTGATATTACAAATATAATGATTTCTTTTAATTAAATAAAGTACTTTATCTCCAACATAGATCATTCTCTTAGATTATACAATGACACTAGATTGATCGTGACAAGACTCGAAAACCATGTTTTGGAAGGAAAAATTCTTACAGGAAATAATGCAGGTCATAAAGTGCTTATTCCAAGAATATCATTGATGCCTTCTGATCTAAGACTTCCTTTTAAATTTCAACGAAGACAGTTTAATATTTTTTTATTGTATCATATGCAATTATAATTAACAAAAGTCAGGGGCAATCATTGTCACATGTATGACTTTTTTTAAGAACCCTGTTTTTAGTCATGATCAGTTGTATGTTGCTGTATTCAGAGTTACGAATCCTAAGAGTATAAAAATTTTGATATGTCATAGTGATAACAACCCAAAAAATTCAACGACAAATGTTGTATTTAAGGAAGTTTTTCAAAATTTGTAATTTGTTTTTGTTTTCTAATTGTATGATCTATAATTCATTTAGTGTATTTGTATTTTAATTTAAATTATTTATTAAATTAAAACCGAATTAAAAGTTTGTATCATGTTTATCATTTCATTTTGTTACAAATATTGTTTTCTACATAGTACATAAATTCATATGTGCATACAATATAATTGATAAACACATTATGTTATTCATTATCTAATACAAGGGTGATATTAATTTTCAGCCGAAATACAAAAATGACTCTTTTATTCAGTGTTTCATTGTTAAGATCTATATACATATGAAAACAATAAACATTTCATTTTGATAAAAAGTCACATTATAGAAAAAATAAACAAAATAATTATCCGTGCATCGCACGGGTGAAAAACTAGTAATAAATAATTTAAAGTTTTAATGGACCTTGATTGAATTAATTAATTTAGTTGGACTAGCCCAATTGATTAAATCAAGTCCATTAATATTAATTATGTAATTAGGTTATTATTTTATTATAAATAATACTTGAAAAACACAAAAACCTAGCCACCTACCTCAATCATTCGAGAATCACCTCCAAAGAAAACAAAAATATCGGCCAACCTTTTGAAAGAAATATTGTTGTGTCATCTCTCAATTTTTCTTCTCCTACGCGAAATATCTTCTATATTTTTTAGTGCAAATTAGAAGAGGAACATACTATCTAGTCGTGGACTTGATAGGAGAATTTCATCGAAGAAAGTTCGTAGGGATTCATCAAGAGCTAATCTGTTTATACCGGATTAGTTGGAGCCATGTGATTAATTCACAAAGGTATAATTTTCTAAACATCCTATGAATGTTTATTATGAAAAACCATACGAGCGCCCAAACAATATTTTGATTGTCAAAATAAAATAAAATTTTTAAAACTTCCCCTGCGTTTGAACGTGTAGAAAACCGGGATCCAACACCTTGTGTTTGACCTGGATTCGGCGGTCCTTGACTTTTTGGAAGTGGATGAGGATTGACATCCTTAAATACATTCCACAATGGCAGTCTTCCACAGTGAATAGATGGATTCAAATTCCACAGCATAAGCATTGTCGATGAATGAAGGAATCTGTCATTTCAGCAAATTTCTTGAAAGATAACGGGAAAAATTTGATGCAAAGAGAATATGAAGAATGAATGCTGATAGTCGATCTGCAAGAATTTGGAACACAGTCAAATAAAATGAGGAAGAGTAAATGATATTTACATGTGCAACTTGAGTCTGATAGTCAAGACACGTGTCAAGCTGTCAATTAAAAAATTTAGAATTTAAAAATCTTACGTTGTACTAATCAATCAACGATTTAATCAGAATAAATTAAAACATTAAATAATTTTAAAAATTCAAATTCAATGATTTTAATTTAAAAAACGGTCATATTGTACATGATAGTTAATTAAGGAAATAAACGAGTAACTAAATTCATTAATATATGACAAGATCAGTCGGGCTAGGAGTACAAATTAATCACCGAGGTTCCAAGTCCTATTGATTAATTTTATTATCAGGAAAGCTTACTAAATCAGATATCCATGAACATATGCATTTCTAAGATAAATCAACAAGGCCTAATATATTTCTAAATTAAGAAACTTAGCATCAACGAGTGGTTTAGTGAACATAGCGGCAGCCTATTTCTCAGTTGAAACATTGTAGGATCTAGAAATTCAAGCGATGTAACCTAACTACATACAAATCTAAGGTATTATTAAAAAGGCTTAATTAAATATTTTAAATACATTTAATGCATGTTTTTATGATTATATGGAATGGTTTATTTGACTGAAAAAATAGGGCTTTTGCAGTATTCGATGCTCGAACGAGAAATGGAAAGACTAGGGACATTTTAAGGAAATTGTTTTTATTAAATAATTATTTAATATATGATGTATGTGTAGAACCCGTAAATTGGACAGCGTATAAGTCATGCATAATTCTAGTATTTAAAATTAAAATCATTTTTATTGTATGAGTATTTAAATTCTTTTCTTTAAATTTATTTATTTTACGTAGTAGTTTAATTGTTATCTTTTCAGTTAAATAAGTGAGGCCGGACTGTAGATGAAGTATTGAGATAAGTTAATAAAGACTTATTTAAGAAGTGGTAATTTAGCATGTTAGTAAATATATTTTAAAAAGTTGGCATGCATGCAAGTTATTAATCTTCTTTGGTATTTTATTTAATTGCTTTTAAATCGTTAAATGCATGTTTATTTCATTAATTTATGTTTAATTATTTTTATGCATTTTAGGCATAATTCATGCATGATAGGATTTGTTTCATTAAATTTTAAAAGTTCATGCATTAAGATTTTTAAGTTGCATTCGATCGAGTAACGAAGACCGGAGAATTTTCAGAAAAATTATTTTGTTACACGATTTATTTTTTTTTGTTATTAATTTAAAGCAATATTTTTTTTAAATATATATTTTTCGAAAATGGGAGTTTTGGGTATTTTTACCCGCATCATTTTAATTTTTAGCGGTACGATAATTTTATCGAATCGGAGGACTTTTTAAGGGTTCGGCTAATATTTCAAAATCTTTTAAACTCGAAATATTTTTCGGGATTGGGTTTGAGCTTAATGGACCTACATTTGAGTTTATAGGGCTTAATTATCTTTTAGTCTTTTAATTAAACAATTTAGGCCCATAAACTATTTTGTTATCTATATAATTAAGCCCTTAAGCACCATTAACTCTAAACCTAATCCCACAAAGCAGGCGACACCCCACTTTCAGAGTTCATCACCCTCGGTTTCGGTGAAGTCACGAGCTGAAAGTCACGGTTCTTGATTGTTCTTCCATCCCATTCCTCTCAGGCGCATTCCTCTTCACTCTCCTCGCGATTTTTATCATAAGGCACGCTATTATATATATATTTTTTTTCATACACGTCTTAAATATGCTGGTTTTGATTATTTGTATGAAATTTCTTTGATCTACATCATGCTTGCATTTTCGGAAAAATTGACATGAAAAATTCGGTCCCTTGCATGTTGTTCACGTTTTCTTGTAAGTGATGCGAGGGCTGCTGTTTTCAGTGCATGCAAGGGGTCGTTCACGGTGTCAAGAGTGTGTTTTAAGGTTGTTGTAGAGGTCTAAGCGAGTGAAGGGAGGAGCTGCATGGCGCTTTGCTGAGACGCGACCGTGTCATGCGCTCGGGTTAGGTGCTCGATTGTAGGCGTGCAGCTGGTGGTGTAGGGGCGTGCATGGGAGCGGTGGCTTGTGTTGGTTGAGTACATTAGGTGCTGATCTAAGTCCCTGGTGTGTGGGCTCGTGATTCGTGCGACGCTTTGTGGGTAGGGGCGTGAGTTTTGGGCAAGGATAATGCATAAGGTGGCATCCCAAGAAAGGCCGAGAGCTTTGTCCTCATTCTGAAATTAATAGCCGAGAGTTTTGGGCCTAATATTGTGGTATTATGAGCTTCATAGTGTTTTTAAGATATAATAGTAAGTTGGGAAAATTTCGGTTAAGATTTGAGTCGGTTCGGATTAAAATCGGGACCCGGTCCAAGTTTTTAAAACGAATCAATTAAGTTCTGATTTTTTTTTGCTTGGGTTTACGTCTAGGAACGCTTTTAAAACGTTATGGGACATTTTAAGAAGTTTGGTAAGCTTCGGGTCAATTTTAGAGGTCCAGAGTTGAAACGACAATTTTTGGGTTTATAGGGGCAAAATGGTCATTTTGCCCCCGGGGTGAGATTTTGGTCATAGCAGCGCCCTGAGCACAAATCATGATATTTTTAAATGTACATGCATCACGATTACGATTTTTTTTACGCTATTATAATAATTATGGTGCATGCTTGATTTAAAGGAATTAAGAGAGAAAAAGTGAGAAAATGAAGAGCACCCTGTCTCCACCGCGCCGCGTCGTTATTTCGTTTGTTTTCTGTCAAAACAAACCAAGGCATGTTTATATCTTCTCTCATGCTTCAATCAAGCCATATATGTATTTTTTTAAATATCACAAGTATTTTATTTTAATGCAAGAAGATCGAAATTGTTCATATTTAATGATTTTATTTAATTATATCACGTGCAAAATATTCATTTTGAGATTTATGCGATATTGCTTGTGGCCACTTTACTATCATGGGATTATTACTTCACCCGGTCGTCAGTTACCGGTCATGGGATTATTATTTCACCCGTTCGTCAGTTACCGGTCAGTTTAGGGGCCACTTTCGTAGACCATAATCTCACCAGAAAATTATTACAAGCTACTTCATTACAGGACTCAAGGAGCAAACATTTTCACTTATGATATTTTCAGTTCAGTTATACACACGAAATGATATTTTACGTCGCACCTCATGACATGATATTTTCACTTGCATGCGATTTTATTATTTATTTACTTGTTATTTACGAAATATGAATGCTGAGTCTTTAGACTCACTAAACTTGATTGTTGTAGGTACTGATGAGGTCGGGGCTGAAGGCGGGGACCAGTGAGCTAGCTTGGGTCGGCAGTAGTGGATACCACTTGAAAGGAGATCGGTTACGGTGACCGAAAGCGCAACGGAAGTTGGAAAAATCAAATTTTGCAAGTAAATTTTCGGCCACCATATGATTAAAGTGTAGCAAATACAATAAAACACAAAAATGACATTCATAGTGTATTTAGAATTTTACCTATCAATCACAAGGATTGATGTATGGCTCCAACTAAGGTGTAAACACCTTAGCTCTTGAATGGTAGAAACTATCTTCAAGCTTCCTTTGAGCACTCCTTGCTCAACTATTAAGCCCATCACCAAACTTAAAAGATCCACCTTACAGTTGCACTAGAAAATATAGGGCATTTTTCTTTGAGAAAAAATTTTCTTTCCTCAACACTTGAAGAACAAAAATTGAGAGAAAAATGGGAGAGAATGTTGAGAGGAATTCGGCCATGGTGTTGTGGAGGGAAGAGTAGGAAGAGTTGTCTTGGTTTGTGAAAAAGTAGAGACCAACTTTTTCATGGCAAGCCTTGAAAATAAAAAAGTTGTCTCTCAACCCTTCACCTCCCATGCATGCATATATTATATGGTTTTTAACAAATTAAAAACCATGGACTAAATTTAATTATCTCAAACATATTTGAGACTAATTAAACATTACTTGAATTTACCCAAGTCCCACTAGTTAAATAATTAATTTAAATTGAGCTCTACAAGACTCAATATGATTTAATTAATTCAACACTTGAATTAATTTAATTATTTGGACTCTACTAGGTCCACTAGTGTTTAATTAATCCAACGCTTGAATTAATTTAATTTAGTCCATAATAATGTTTATGAAAATCACAATTTTCAATTACATTATTTATTTGGCCAACTTTTAATTTAGGAACACTTCCATAAATTAAAATTTGCATTTCTCTCAGAGAAGTCATATTTTGAAAGGATCGGTGAATCGGGTGAAGAGTGTTTAGAAGGGGGGTTGAATAAACACTGCTTGATTAAAATAATTCTTCGACATACTGATTTCAGTTGTATTACAAACTGAATCTAAAATATTCTTTCGGTCAACAACAATCAGTTAAACTGAATAAACAGTTGCGGAAAACTAACTGACTGAAAGATAGAGTATCTAACTTAAAATAATAACTGAAGGTAATAACAACACAATTTGTTTCTGGATGTTCGGAGACTTGAATAACTCCTACGTCACCCCTTCTATCACGCAGATAGGATTTTCACTAAAAGACTTTGATCAAATACAAATCAGTGTACTGACCCACTTCAGTTTGGACTTATCACTTTGCCAATACTGAAACTCTTAGCATACAACACTTTTACAGATCGTAACTAATCTTAGCACAATTTAGAAATTCTATCAATCTATTACAAAGTTCTATGAAAGCTCAAGAGCATAGTCTAGAATACTACTGATAAAACTGATAAGCGTGAGCTTGATTTCTGAGTGTGAGCGGATATTTTTGCAGCGTAACAGCAAGTAAGATAACTGAGAATGCGATACTGCTTCAGCTGCTGCCTTCGACTATTTATAGGCTTCCCTCTCAACGGTAACATTAAAGATATTTGAATATTCTAACCGTTGATTGCCACGTCGATATCCTGACAATAGTACACTGTTAATTTCTGAAATGCGGCGAGCCACTACCAGTTGATGATGGATGTACTATATGTCGTTTGTCGCTTTCAACTAATGACGTGTACAGCTGAGAGATCAGCTAGTAAAGATCAGTTGACGATGAAATATACTTTTGAAGTGATCAGTTGACTGATTACGTGTTCAGTTACGTCGATTAGTTAGTCCAATTCAGTTGCTAGAATCAGTTGGTCAATCTTTTGTCAAACGCCGGAATTTCGTTTCAAACAATTTCCCCCTTTATGGTGTTTGACAAAACTATAGTGAAAGATACTTGACTGAATGCAAAGTAGATAAAATAATATGTCGGTTAACTGAATCAACTGAATTCATATTTCTTCAAAATAAATACAATAGATACTGCGCCTATTGTTGTTTCTTCTGCTGCTCTAAGAACTCCTTTATTTCTTCCCCCTTTTTGTCAAACTATTCCATCTTGAGAGATATCTTCCCAACATCAGTAGAAAAGAGCTTGACAGAGGTTAAGATGTTATCGATAGCAGTAGTCATAGTGTTTTGTAGCAGTTCGACTTTTCTTGACATAATTGACTCCATGCTGTCGACCCGTCGGTTAATAGAGTTTTGAGTGGCAGTCAAGCTTGAAATAATTCCTTTATTTTTCTGAATGTCGTTGAGGGCGAAAGAAAGCGGAAACAGCAGATTTAATATCCTTCAGACTTTTTAACGATTCCTGATTATCGTCCAACTTCAGAGTATGCGATAATTGAGTATTTTGAATCTTCGAGATGGCAGAAATCATTTGACTCATACTGTCTTGCATATTTTGAACCTCTTCAAAAATAAGATCAAAATCTGCGGAAGATGGAGGATGAGATTGTCGAGAAGTGCTTGGTTCACTTGTAGTATGTTCAAAAATTATCAAGGCTTGATCAGTTGAGATTGTTTCAGTAGCGTCTCGAACTGAAGTATCAGCAGTAGTAATTTCTCCTTGATCCCAAGGTGGTGAAGGAGGATTTGGTTCAGCAGATGGTGACACAGCTGAAACTGGTGCCTCTAAAGGGTGATCAATGGAATCAACTGGCACATCAGTTGAAGGGATCGAAGAATCAACTGGCACATCAATTGAGATAACTTGATCAGTAGATGGATCTGGCTGAACAGGTTCTTCTGAAGAAAGAACTGCTTCTGGATTGATTGATCAGCAGAGTGATCAACTTTGTCAGAAATGGGTGCACTGATCTTGGATTCTTCCACAACGGCCTGAATAACTTCATCGATGTGTGCGAAGAAAAGCTCAGCATCAGTATACATTTGTTGTTCAACAGTAGGTGAAAAAGGCTTATCATGAGTTGGCTCTTCAGTTGGAACAAGAACTAAGGCTGATGATGGTTCTGTTCTGTCAGAGGGTGCTTCCTCCAATATTTCCTCGTCATCATCATCTGAATCTCTTTGATAGAGAACCAGTTCTTGATTCATTTCCCAGAACTTGATTTGAGATAGCAGTCCTATGAGATTAGTGTCGAGCTAAGTGATTACAGCTTGATCTGCGTAGGCAGTAGGACTAGTAGGTAAGTAGTTGGTCTTTAGCTTGGCAACAATTTGAGCCAACTTCTTCGCTCTTGTCTGATCAAAAAGATAACTTTTCCTCTCCATAGCTTGAGTAATCGAGGCAGCTTTGACGGTCCTGAGAACAAAGGCCTCCAGCTTGATGAATTTGCTCAGTTCGGACTTCTTCCTCAATTGCTTGGCGAAAACTTCAGTGCGGTAGGCTGTCCAAGCATCATAGGACTTAATTTTTGAAGCTGCAAAACTGTTAACCTTTGCCCATACAAGGTCAATATGAGTCTGAATTGGGTTGGTGGGTCTGGACTCTTCAATCAACTTCCCTTTCCCTTTATTAGTACTCAAAAGGTGAGGAATTTCCAATCCTGTTCGAGTAGATTCCACCTGCTCTACAAATTTTATGCCTTTAGGTCTAGCAGGTGCCACAACAGTAGGACGGGATATCTGAATCAGAGGAGCTTTGATCCTAACTGATTCCTTTTTGGTACCAATTGAAGCTTCTTGTGGAATGATCTGCAGAGGAACTGCTTCTATAGTTTGCTGATCAGTTGAAGAAATCATTGCATCAATAGGAATGTATACCTCCGAAGTTGTTTTAACCCTTTGGGTTCTTGGTTTCTTCGTAATCTGTGGGGATGGAGTCTTTTCTGACTCAGATGTACTCAACACTAATTTTCTTTTGGCGACCTTCAGTTGACCCAAGGTTTTGGCCTTCTTAACTGATTTAGGAGCTGCTAACTGAGTCCCAATCTCCTGTTTGATTTGCACAAACTGACCAGGAGTTTTATCCATTTTGGTTTTGGGTGGCATCGTATTCTTTGCATTGAACACCTTAAATTTCGATGACCTTTCAGAATCATCAGCCACAAATCCCTTGACTTTCAACAGATAACTGATTTGAACAGCAAATCCTTTGGACTGTTTTGAGGACAAAAACATATTATTCAGAATGGTAAAGATAAGGTGCTTCCAGTTAAGCTTGCAGTCAGCCATAATAGCAGAAATGGCTTGAAATTTTTCCAAGGTGAGGGCAGCAAATGATCCAACTTTTGCCAAAAGCCCCTTAGCAACTACATCAGCAAGCAACTGAATTTCATGTTTCGGTTCCTTCTTAGGATCGGAAACCTTAATCTTTCGTCCATCAGCAGAGAGAAGAGTTTGCATCTCTTCAATATCAGATGCCTTAACATCCGAAAGTTGTGCCAAACCATCAGAGGGTAAAGAAAATAAATCCCCAAGAGAGTCTTCAGAGATGGTCAACGACTGACCATTGACATCAGAGATAATGTTACCTTCAGAATCAATCATCCCAGTGGAGTAGAAATCCTGAAGTTCTTTGGGATAAATGTCCTGCGAGGATTGTCCTAAAAAAGTTTTGAGTCCAGCAGCTTCAAGTTTCTGAAACACCTTCTTGACTTCAGCATCGCCGAAGGACAAGATGGATCCAAAATTAATGGCCATAGCGTTCAGCATAAAAGCGAAAATTTGGGTTGCCATTGATAACTGAATGAGTTCCTGAAAGAAAATTCGAAGGATGAAATAGTTCTTGCTCTCAAAAGTTTGTGGATAAATGTAAGGTGAAACTGAATCGAGGCGGGTAATGGTACATATGTACGTGACCATTCAAATTTTGGACACGTGTCAGTCCGTAGAAATTTTGAAAAAGTAGAGTGTGTACGTGTGCTATAAGCGTGTGTACAATTTGAGCGGTTAAAAATGAGTCCACGTCATAGACTGAAATTCATCATGAGTTTAGCAGACAGTCACGTCATTGATTTGGAATAAAATAGATTTAATTAGTTAACTTATATGAGAAGATTAGTGAAGTATTCAACTGAACGATCAGTTAGTAAAACTGAGTCCTTTCAGTTGAGAATTCACTAACAACTGTCTTCTCAGTTAACCTCTTAGACCATTATTCCCCCTTAATAAATGCATAAAAAAATGACGGCAATAGACAGAAATGATTAAAGGAGAGCCTGGTGCTTGGCAGAGTAATCGTCACTTAAAGAAGTGTCCTTTCATTTCCCTCATCTTGGCCTATAAATAAGAGTAAGATGGTTAGTCACAGCTATCTCAGCAAATAATTTCATAGAGAAGAAGAATGGCCGGTGCTGGAAGCTCAAGCGTCTCTCCGTTTTCACTGCAGGCCAGAAAGGAGGCCATAGAGGACGAAGTCTTTTACTCAAGCCTTTCCTACTGTGAGGAGTTGCAGGAGTTGGAGCTCCTGTACTACTCTGGACGGGTCACCACCTTCAAACGGATGGCCCAACTAAGAGAAGTGCGGGTGTAGTAACCCGATTCCTAATTTGAGTTAATTATCGGATTAATTATATTTTCGGTGGGATCGGAAGGACCGAACAAGTTCGGATCGTCCGATGAGTTCGGATCGTCCGATGAGTTCGGATCGTCCGAGCCAGTGTCGGACCGTCCGAGACAGGTGGCTGGACACGTGGAAGGGTTCTGGACACGTGGTAAGGTTCGGATCATCCGATTGGGGTTCGGATCGTCCGAGACAGGTGGCTGTACTCGTGGAAGTCATGCAAGGATCGGATCGTCCGATCAGAGTTCGGACCGTCCGAAGTGTGCCGGATCGGAGCTTCCGAAATGGTTCGGATCGTCCAAACATTAGCTATAAATAGAGGCGCGAGGCTTCATTTGTGACTCGCCAATTCAGAGAGTTCCATAGCATTTCAGTCGTTTCTGTGAGATTCTAGTCTTTTTCCGAGGTTCGGGCACTAGCGGGGAGCTGCTGGCCTTGTAGCGGAGCTGTGCTCTAGTTGGGAGCTAGCGGCATCAGTGGGCTAGCGACGGACGAAGGCTTGGACTAAACCTGTTGTCTGGTTATTCCAGTGGATTAGGATTGCTGTGATAGAGGTACGAAAGTACTATCCGAGATATCCTGGTCGAGTATACATTCTTATATGTGTTGCATGATTATGTGGTGCATTGTTATATGTCATATGATGCATGCTATTATGTCACGATTTATGATGCATGTTGCATTTCATGTTGAGCCGTATCTCCTTCGAGATAGCCTTTACTGTTGAGCTGTATCCCTTTCGAGATAAGCTATATATATCTTGTGGGGCCGCTCAGCCCTGTCTTGTCTTGTGGACGCATGGACACCGAGAGTACACAGTGGCCGACGGGTCGGGAGGGCTTCGGTGATCCGGGACATTTTAGGTCCACGTCTGTTCTTGCAGTGGATGCAGTGACCCAGAGGTAGGACCGCGCGGCACTATCCACTTGGCGCCTCTAGACTGAGCATTTTGAGATCTTTTGTGATTCCTGTTTCTTGACTACCCTGGTATCATATCATAGCATGTGCATTTCATATAGGTTTGTATACTCATGCTTTTGTACTGGGCGTTCTTATCGCTCACGTCCTCGGTTTTGTTTATCTTGGACACCCCATTTCTACGGGGCAGGCCTCAGGTTGGATGGCTCAGAAGGAGGAGGAGGACGTTGAGTAGCCGGTGGAGTTATTTATTCAGTACTCTTTGATTCGTTATGGTTGTATCGTATACTTTCTTTTCATTCTGAGTTGTTATGGATTTTCGATGGGGTTGTATAACTATCATTTGTTGACCTTTTCCGCTATTATCTCTGATTGTTATTAATTAAGTTAAGTTGCATGCTTAGTTTTTGATTAGTAGGTGATTCTGGAACGGGTCACTACATTTATGGTATCAGAGCATGCTTACGATTTTGGGATATAGATTCTGTTTTGGGATTTTCGTTGACCATTTTACCATTTTTCCCCATTCTATCTTGTAGCGATGGCTGACCACTTTGGTGATGAGAGTAGTCAGGGGAGTGTAGGTCGTTGGGGCGACCAGGATGATCATAGGCGTCATCGTGAGCATCGTCATCGTCGGGATGGTCCTAGGCGTTTTGATTTGCATCGTTTTATTCAGATGGGGCCTAAGCCTCTAGTCGGTGGAGAGACTCCCGATGATGCTGAGGACTGGTTAGAGCGCATGGAGAGTTGTTTCCGTGCATTTCAGTGCACCGAGGAGCAGAAGATAGAGACCCTTAGCGTTCTTCTCGAGGGCCGTGCGCGCAAGTGGTGGCGATCGACTTCTGCGCCGATAGTCCAGTCCCAGGGTAGGGTGACTTGGGCCGATTTCCGTGCAGCTTTCATGCAGCTGTATTTTCCTCCAGCCCTTCGCCAGGCGAAGACGATTGAGCTCCTGAATCTTAAGCAGGGGAGTATGTCTGTTGATGAGTATCAGCAGAAATTCTTCGAGTTGTTACCCTTCGCTCCTCATATCAGTGGCAGTTCTGAGGCCAAGTATGACCATTTTCTCCAGGGTCTTAACCAGGAGATCTTTGACCGAGTCACTGTCTGTGATAATCCTACTTCTTATGATGGGTTAGTGAACCGGTGTCGCCAGGCAGAGATCAGTCTCCAGCGTGGTAGGGCTATTCTTTCTTCTAGACCTCCGAGTACTTTGAGGCCTCGATCTCAGTCGTTCAAGAAATCTGGTTCGTCTTCTTCTGGATCTGGATCTCGATCTAGCGGTGTTTTCCGTTTTGGTAAGAAGAAGGAATCTTGTGCGCTTTGTGGGAAGAACCATCCATCGGAGCAATGCCGAGCAGCCGCAGGAGCTTGTTATCAGTGCGGAGAGATGGGGCATATTAAGAAGAATTGTCCTCAGTTGCGAGGTGGAGCAGGATCCAGTTCTGGATCTCAGACGACTGTTCAGCAGAGGAGGCAGGGTCAGGCAGTGGGTAGTTCGAATCTTCGACCTCGTGCCCAAGGTCAGGTGTTTGCGCTGAACCAGGATCAGGCTGCAGATGAGACCGGGAGAGTCATAGCAGGTACTTTTTGTTTATGCGGTATTCCTGCTTTTGTTCTTATAGATACCGGAGCATCTCATTCATTCATTTCTGCACGATTTGTTAAGCGTCATAAGTTACCGTATGTTTCTCTAGACGTTATTCTTTCTGTTTCTACCCCGATGGGTCATTCGGTTTTAGCCAAGCGTCTAGTGATGGGTTGTCCTTTAGATTTCGAGGGTAACGAGTTGACTGCGAATCTTATGATTCTGGAGATGGAAGACTTTGATTGTATTTTGGGTATAGACATTTTGACTACCTACCGAGCTACTGTGGATTGTTACCAGAAGCTTGTTCAGTTCCGTACGACTGAGAGCTCTAGTTGGTTTTTCTATGGTGAGGGAGCGCGACCTCCGATGCCAGTGGTATCTGCTCTGAAAGCCTGTCGTGCTTTAGAGGCGGGCGGGGAAGGCTACCTCATCTATGCGATTGATACATCCACAGGTAGTGTTGGTATAGAGGATATTCCAGTGGTTTGTGAATTTCCTGATGTTTTTCCAGATGAGATTCCTGGTTTTCCTCCGGTTAGAGAGGTGGAATTTGGCATTGAGTTAATGCCAGGGACTGCACCGATTTCTCGTGCCCCCTATCGTCTTGCTCCGTCAGAGATGAGAGAATTGAAGCAGCAATTACAGGATCTTCTTGATAAAGGTTATATTCGTCCGAGTGTTTCACCTTGGGGAGCTCCAGTTTTGTTTGTCAAGAAGAAGGATGGATCGATGCGATTGTGTATTGATTATCGCCAGCTGAATCGTGTGACGATCAAAAACAAGTATCCATTACCTCGTATCGATGACTTGTTCGATCAGCTTCAGGGTACCTCTGTTTACTCCAAGATTGACTTGCGATCGGGTTATCATCAGATGAGAGTCAGAGATGATGATATTTCCAAGACTGCATTTCGTACTCGTTACGGGCATTACGAGTTTCTAGTTATGCCATTCGGATTGACGAATGCGCCAGTGGTGTTCATGGATCTGATGAACCGAGTCTTTCGTGATTTTCTAGATCAGTTCGTTGTGGTTTTCATCGACGATATCTTGATTTATTCTCACAGTGTGGAGGAGCATGTCCAGCACTTGAGGATTGTGTTGCAGATTCTTCGCGAGAAGCAATTGTATGCTAAGCTGAGTAAGTGCGAGTTCTGGATTGATCGTGTAGTATTCCTTGGTCATGTGATTTCCAAGGAAGGAATTTCTGTGGATCCCAGCAAGATTGAAGCAGTGCTGAATTGGTCACATCCTACGACGGTGGCCGAGATCCGTAGTTTTCTAGGTCTGGCCGGGTATTATCGTCGCTTCATCGTGAATTTCTCCCAGGTAGCTAGACCTTTGACGCAACTTACTCGGAAGGATGTTCCATTTGAGTGGTCATCTGAGTGCGAAGATAGTTTCAGAGAGCTTCGTCGACTTCTGACTTCTGCACCTGTTTTGGCGTTACCGTCAGGATCTGATGGTTTCAGTGTTTACACCGATGCCTCTTTCCAAGGCTTAGGGTGTGTGTTGACACAGAATGGTCATGTGATCGCTTACGCTTCCAGGCAGCTGAAATCTCACGAGGAGAAGTACCCTATTCATGATCTAGAGTTGGCAGCTATAGTGTTCGCACTGAAGATCTGGCGTCATTACTTGTACGGGGTTAAGTTTGAAATCCTTACTGATCACAAGAGTCTGAAGTATCTGTTCACTCAGGCTGAGTTGAACATGAGACAACGTCGTTGGATGGATCTACTGAAAGATTATGACTGCGAGATCAAGTACCATCCAGGCTCTGCGAATCTCACAGCCGATGCTCTTAGTCGTAAGGTGAGAGCCTCTGCACTTCAGACCAATGCTATGATTAGTACTATTCAGGATTGTTGTTCGTTGGGATTTAACTTCAAACATCGGAAAGGTATGGAGAGCATTCGTGTTGCTACTATTTTATCTGAGCCAGCTTTGTTCGCTCGGATTCGAGATGCTCAGATGTCTGATCTGAAGACTCAGAGATTAGCTCGGTTAGCGGGTGGAGATAGCGGTTTCCATTATCAGTCTAATGGTCTTCTATGTTTGTCTAATCGGGTTGTAGTACCAGAGGATGATAATTTGAGGGAAGAGATCTTGTCTCAGGCTCATCGAAGCAAGTTGAGTGTCCATCCAGGAAGCAATAAGATGTATAAAGACTTGAGGACAAGATTTTGGTGGAAAGGGATGAAGCGCAGTGTTTATCAGTTTGTTTCCAAGTGTCTTGTTTGTCAGCAGGTTAAGGCAGAGCACCGTCGACCTGGAGGATTATTGTTGAATCTACCTATTCCTGAATGGAAGTGGGAGCATATCACGATGGATTTCATTACTCACTTGCCATTGTCTTCGAGGAATAGTGATGCTATTTGGGTAGTGGTGGATCGACTCACCAAGTCTGCTCATTTTCTGCCTTATAACCGTGACTTCACTTTCGATCGGATGGCTCGCTTGTACATTCAAGAGATTGTACGTTTGCATGGAGTGCCAGTCAGTATTGTTAGTGACAGGGATCCTCGTTTTACCTCACGATTTTGGGGTAGTTTCCAGTCAGCATTGGGCACTTCACTGAGTCTGAGTACTGCTTATCATCCGGAGACTGACGGTCAGTCAGAGAGGACTATCCGTACGCTTGAGGATATGTTGCGAGCTTGTGTTATGGATTTCGGACCCGCTTGGCAGGATCATTTGCCTTTGATTGAGTTCGCGTACAACAACAGCTATCATCGTAGTATTGGTATGGCACCATTTGAGGCGTTGTATGGGCGACGTTGTCGTACTCCATTATTCTGGGACGAAGTTGGGGAACGACATGTTGAGGGACCGGAGTTAGTCCAGCAGGCTATTGATAAAGTTGCAGTAATCAAGAAACGGATTAAGATCGCTCAGGATCGACAGGCTAGTTATGCGAACACCAAGCGGCGACCTCTTTATTTTCAGCCAGGTGAGAAAGTGTTTCTCCGAGTTTCGCCTTTTCGCAGGATTTTGAGATTTGGTCTCAAGGGTAAGCTATCTCCGAGATTTATTGGTCCTTTTGAGATTCTGGAATGTGTGGGAGATTTGGCTTACAGGTTAGCATTACCTCCGTATCTGTCTGGGATTCATGACGTGTTTCACGTATCCCTTTTGCGACGATATGTGACAGATGAATCACATATTTTACATCCATCTGAAGTTCAACTTGAATCGGATTTGTCTTACGTGGAGCGACCAGTTCAGATTCTCGATCGCAAAGATAAGGTGTTGCGGAATAAGATCATTCCTCTTGTCTTAGTTCAGTGGCAGCGTAGAGGCACTGAAGAAGCCACTTGGGAGCTAGAGAGTCGTATGCGTTCGGAGCATCCAGAGCTCTTTTGAGTTGTACTGTAGTTGTACTATGGATGTAAGCATGTTTTCCGTTGTAATCCAATTATCAGTTGTGTTTGGCAACAATTGAGATGTAATAACAATGTTGTTATTTCAGTTTTGTTCATCCTATAAACTTGATTTCGAGGACGAAATCTTTTAAGGGGGGGAGAATGTAGTAACCCGATTCCTAATTTGAGTTAATTATCGGATTAATTATATTTTCGGTGGGATCGGAAGGACCGAACAAGTTCGGATCGTCCGATGAGTTCGGATCGTCCGATGAGTTCGGATCGTCCGAGCCAGTGTCGGACCGTCCGAGACAGGTGGCTGGACACGTGGAAGGGTTCTGGACACGTGGTAAGGTTCGGATCATCCGATTGGGGTTCGGATCGTCCGAGACAGGTGGCTGTACTCGTGGAAGTCATGCAAGGATCGGATCGTCCGATCAGAGTTCGGACCGTCCGAAGTGTGCCGGATCGGAGCTTCCGAAATGGTTCGGATCGTCCGAACATTAGCTATAAATAGAGGCGCGAGGCTTCATTTGTGACTCGCCAATTCAGAGAGTTCCATAGCATTTCAGTCGTTTCTGTGAGATTCTAGTCTTTTTCCGAGGTTCGGGCACTAGCGGGGAGCTGCTGGTCTTGTAGCGGAGCTGTGCTCTAGTTGGGAGCTAGCGGCATCAGTGGGCTAGCGACGGACGAAGGCTTGGACTAAACCTGTTGTCTGGTTATTCCAGTGGATTAGGATTGCTGTGATAGAGGTACGAAAGTACTATCCGAGATATCCTGGTCGAGTATACATTCTTATATGTGTTGCATGATTATGTGGTGCATTGTTATATGTCATATGATGCATGCTATTATGTCACGATTTATGATGCATGTTGCATTTCATGTTGAGCCGTATCTCCTTCGAGATAGCCTTTACTGTTGAGCTGTATCCCTTTCGAGATAAGCTATATATATCTTGTGGGGCCGCTCAGCCCTGTCTTGTCTTGTGGACGCATGGACACCGAGAGTACACAGTGGCCGACGGGTCGGGAGGGCTTCGGTGATCCGGGACATTTTAGGTCCACGTCTGTTCTTGCAGTGGATGCAGTGACCCAGAGGTAGGACCGCGCGGCACTATCCACTTGGCGCCTCTAGACTGAGCATTTTGAGATCTTTTGTGATTCCTGTTTCTTGACTACCCTGGTATCATATCATAGCATGTGCATTTCATATAGGTTTGTATACTCATGCTTTTGTACTGGGCGTTCTTATCGCTCACGTCCTCGGTTTTGTTTATCTTGGACACCCCATTTCTACGGGGCAGGCCTCAGGTTGGATGGCTCAGAAGGAGGAGGAGGACGTTGAGTAGCCGGTGGAGTTATTTATTCAGTACTCTTTGATTCGTTATGGTTGTATCGTATACTTTCTTTTCATTCTGAGTTGTTATGGCTTTTCGATGGGGTTGTATAACTATCATTTGTTGACCTTTTCCGCTATTATCTCTGATTGTTATTAATTAAGTTAAGTTGCATGCTTAGTTCTTGATTAGTAGGTGATTCTGGAACGGGTCACTACAGCGGGAGCACTTAAATGTTATTGCAAGGGTGGACGTCTTCAAGGATGGTCATCTCTATCAATTCTTTCTTCGGAAGGAGTTGGAGATCCTCCACTGCATCGCTTCCTCCCACAGTTTCTGCAAAACCTCTTCTTCAGCACTAGCTGCTTGGTTGAGTATGTGGATAGCTGATGTAAAGGAAAAATATGAAAATGTAACCCGCTCCCATTAATAAAATGTTTATTTTGTTTTATCATCGTTTTCCTTTGTTCCTGCTTGCAATGATCTGTATGAGTTACAAACATAAGAACTACTGAAATGCTAACTGAGATCAGTTAAAAATTCATATGAATAAGCAACTCATTTAAGTAATCAGTAAGAGGGCAGTAAGGCTGTCATATGAATTACAAGCAATAATAATTAATTAGGATAAATCAATTAATCCAAGTATATTGCGAAAATGAGAAAACTTAGTCTCAGCCAGTGGTTTGGTGAAGATGTCAGCTGCTTGCTGTTCAGTTGATACGTATTCCAATCTGATGTTCTTCTTTAAAGCATGATCTCTGATGAAGTGATGTCTAACATCTATGTGCTTAGTCCTGGAATGAAGAACTGGATTATACGTAATAGCAATTGTACTCGTGTTGTAACAGAATATTGGCGATTCCTTTGCTTCAACACCATAATCTTTCAGTTGTTGCTGAATCCAGAGCAGTTGGGCACAGCAGTTTCCAGTAGCAAGATATTCTGCTTCAGTTGTGGAAGTTGCTATGGATGTTTGCTTCTTACTGAACCAAGAAATCAGTCTGTCTCCTAGAAACTGACATGATCCACTTGTGCTTTTTCGATCAAGCTTACATCCTGCATAGTCTGCATCTGAATAGCCAACTAAATTGAAAGATGAATCTTTAGAGCACCATAAACCAACATTTTGCGTGCCTTTAAGATATTTCAAGATACGTTTGGCAGCAGAAAAATGTGATTGTTTAGGATTAGCTTGAAATCGTGCACACATACATACAACAAACACAATATCAGGACGACTAGCAGTTAGGTACAGTAATGAACCTATTAAACCTCTGTAAAGCGTCGTCTCAACTGACATTCCCCTTTGATCAGTGTCTAATTTAGCTGATGAGCTCATAGGGGTGCTTGTAGCTGAACATGATTCCATGCCAAATTTCTTCAGCAATTCCTTTGTGTATTTAGTTTGACTGATAAAAGTTCCTGAATCCAGTTGTTTCACTTGTAGACCAAGGAAGAATGTTAGTTCACCCATCATGCTCATCTCAAATTTCTCCTGCATTAACTTGGAAAACTTCTCGCATAATTTGGGGTTAGTTGACCCAAAAATAATATCATCAACATAGATTTGAACAAGTAAGATATGATCATTCTTGGAAAATTTGAACAATGTCTTATCAACTGATCCAACAGAAAAGTCATGATTAGTTAGAAATTTTGAAAGGGTTTCGTACCAAGCTCTTGGAGCTTGTTTAAGACCGTATAAGGCTTTGTTCAAATGATAGACATGATCAGGAAGGTGATGATTGACAAAACCTGGGGGTTGTTCAACGTAGACTTCTTCCTGCAACTAGCCGTTCAGAAATGCACTTTTTACGTCCATTTGGTAGACTTTGAAGTTTTTGAATGAGGCATAGGCTAGGAATATTCTGATTGCCTCCAGTCTTGCAACTGGTGCATAAGTCTCATCGTAATCAATTCCTTCTTCCTGCCTATATCCTTGTGCTACCAACCTTGCTTTATTGCGCACAACTGATCCATCTTCGTTTAGTTTGTTCCTGTACACCCACTTTGTACCTATCACAGTTTTTTAGAGTGGTCTTGGAACTAAGTTCCAGACATTGTTATGGATAAACTGATTTAGCTCTTCTTGCATTGCATTTATCCAGTTTGGATCGGCAAGAGCTTCATCAGTTTTATTTGGCTCCAGTTGAGACACAAAAGCTGAATGTATAAATAAGTTAAGCATTTGATTTCTTGTTCTTACCGGATCAGATGGATTACCTATCACTAATTCTGGAGGATGTGATTTCTTCCATCTAAGTTCAGCATATGTTTCTTCTGTATTAGCAATTTCCTCAGTAGACAACTGAATGTGTTTCAGTTTCAGTTTCAGTTGGAGCTAATTCAGTTGGAAACTGATTCTCATTAGTATGCTCCACTAACTGATTGTCAAGATTTGCTTCCAATTCAGCTGATTGATCCAATATGTCAGGTTCAGGTGTTTGGAGGTTGTTTTGATTAAGATGGATATCTTCTTCATCATCATCATCGTCCAAGCTTATATCTGTAAATCTATCAGCTAGCTCAACTGTATCAGTTGGCTTAGAAGTTAGTGTAGACTCATCAAACACAACATGAATAGATTCTTCAACATTCAAAGTATTTTTGTTGAAGATTTTATAGGCTTTACTTACTGAAGAATAACCAAGAAATATTCCTTCTGCAGATTTAGCGTCAAAAGCTGTTAAATGGGTTTTACCATTGACAAGTATAAAACATCTGCAGCCGAATATTTTGAAGTAAGAAACCACATTTTTTCTTCCATGCCAGATCTCATAAGGTGTTTTCATATGATTCTTATTAATCATTGATCTGTTTTGAGTATAACACGCAGTGTTCACTACCTCTGCCCAAAACCTTTGAGAGATAGAGGAATCAGCAAGCATTGTTCTAGCAGCCTCTTTGAAGGTCCGATTTCTCCTTTCAGCTACACCATTTTGCTGAGGAGTTCTGGCTGCTGAGAGCTCATGCTTGATTCCGGTATTCTCTAAATAATTTGAAAGAATTTGATTGATAAATTCAGTTTCTCGATCGGACCTGATTCTATCAATTCCAACTGATTTTTCATTTAATAATCTTTTGAAAAGCTTAATCAGTTGAGCAGCAGTTTGGTCTTTGGACTTGAGAAATATAACCCAAGTGAATCTTGAAAAATCGTCTACAACCACCAAGGTGTATTTCATTCCCCCTAAGCTCATGACTGGTATAGGACCAAATAGATCCATATGTAACAGTTCTAAACATCGGGAAGAAGATTTACGACCCTTGTTCTTAAAAGAGGATTTGATTTGTTTACCAAACTGACATGCTGAGCAAATTTTGTCTTTGATAAAATCCATTTTGGGCAATCCAGTAACAAGATCGTGGTTACTCAAATATGCAATAGATTTGAAATTTAGGTGGTTCAATCTCTTATGCCACAACCAGTTTTTAGAAGATTTTGAGGCAATAAAACATACTGGTGCATAAGGTTGATCATTCCAACTGACTTTGTAAGTGTTTCAACACCTTTTGCCAGTTAGGATGATCTCTTCAGTTGAGTTTTTGACTGAACAAGAATGTTTGTCAAACTGAACTGAGAATCCATTATCGCATAACTGACTAATACTGATCAGATTATACTTGAGATTCTCAATTAATAAAACATCATTAATTGTGAAATTACCATGGATAAGCTTACACTTACCCACAGTTTTACCTTTAGAGTTATCTCTAAAACTGATGTTTGGTCCAGTGTACTTAGTCAGTTGAGATAATAAATTTGAATCTCCAGTCATGTGGCGTGAACATCCACTGTCCAAATACCATATAGATCCAATGCTTGTACCTATTACCTGCAATCAAACAAAAGATAAGATTGTGGTACCCTTTTCTATTTGGGTCCAAAGTTGATTAGTCCTTTAGGAATCCAAACTTGGATCAGTCTAACTGACCGTCCAGTTGCTGTATTCCAAATTGTCTTTCCCGGCCTGTGTGTGTGTGATGTATGGTATGTAGAAGATACAGCATGTGATTTGCCTTTTTTCGACTGATTGTTCAGCCAGTATCTTTTCTGAACTGGCCTGCTGTTATAGTAATTTGAATAGCCACTTGAATGGTTTTTGCTGAAAAATTTTGGTGGCTGACTTCGTGAGTCAGTCACAACTCTTGGACTATAACCAATACCACATCTTTTGCCCTTGCTCATATTATGAGTCGGCTGTTCAATCAGTTTACTCGGCTCAACTTGTTCTTGTACCATAACTGATTTGACAAAGTGAATATATTTCCCTTTGTCCATATTCAGTTTTGGTTGAATATCTTTGGAAGGTATTTCATCCTGGTTACTGAACTCTAAGCCAGTTTTATCAGTAAATGATTTTTGAGAGTTCTGTATATCAGTCAATGCAACGGATGATTTATTCCAAGCCTGAATGAGCTCAGTTTGCTTTGTATTTTCAAGCATTAACTTTTGAATCATTAATTGATTCTTGCTCCTTTCAGTATTGAGTTCGGCAATCTCCCTTTTTAGACTCAACATTTCAACTGATACATCAGTTGTTGTCTTATTGTCAGCGGGATCAGTTTGCTCTACTCTGGCCTTTTCAAATGATAATGCAAGCTTTTGATATTCACTAACCATGTCATGAAGAGTCGAAATAAGTTCTTTTCTTGTGAAATCAGTTGAACTGAAGTCAAATACCTGTTGGCTGCTTGATTGAACTTCTGTGTCATCAGCCATCAAGCACTTCACTTCTTCCTCATCTTCACTAGAGCTACAAGAGGTTTCTGGTTCTGACTCTTCGCTGTCAGTCTCTGCCCATTTGGCTTTGTTTTGCTATCCTCAGCTAGGAGTTCTTCATGCTTCTTTCTGTAAGGCTTCTTATCGTCCTTAGATCTCCTCTTATGCTCATACACTTTCTTCTTTCTTTCAGTCGAAGCTTGACTATCCTTTTTAGGCTTGGGACAGTCAGCAATAAAATGACCAGGTTTGCCACAGTTGTAGCATGCATTGGACTCTTCTCTGGGATTGTTTCTTTGGTACTGCTTCTGAAAATTACCTTGATTCTTCCTCATGAATCTCCCGAATTTTCTGATGAACAATGACATGGCGTCATTGCTTAATTGATCTGCGGCTTTCTCAACTGAACCAGTTGGTTCTGATCTTACAGCAGCTAAGGCAGTAGTTGCTGCTGGGGTAGATGGTTCTCCTTCTCGAGTTTGCAGTTCAAACTCATATGCTTTTAAGTCAGCAAACAAGTCATGGAGTTCAACTTTGTTCAGATCTTTAGACTCCCTCATAGCCATGGTTTTCACATCCCATTCTTTGGGAAGACCTCTGATAACCTTCAATGCTACTTCTTTATTGGTATACACCTTTCCAAGTGCATTCAGTTCGTTGATGATGCAGCTGGTTCTCTCATCATATTCATGCATCGTTTCTCCAATTTTCATTCTGATGTTATCGAACTTTTGTACAGCAACATATAGCTTGTTTTCTTTGGTTTGTTCATCGCCTTCGCAAAGCTGGATTAATTTCTCCCAAATCTCTTTGGCTGTTTTGCACATCTTGATTTTACTGAACGTCACTTTGTCCAGTGTTTTGTACAATATGTCTTTTGCTACATTATCCAAATTAGCTTTTCTCTTGTCTTCAGCAGTCCATTCATCTCTGGGCTTTTCAATACGGTGAGGTGCCCCATCTGTGATTGCAACTGCTGTGTTGGCTTTCAAAATCTTCATGGGTCCGTCAGTTATAACGTACCACATGTCATCATCATGTGCAGCTAGATGAGCCTGCATCCTGATCTTCCAATCGTCAAAATCTTCTCTGGAGAACATGGGGATCTTGTTGAATGAAGACATAGTGAGCAATTTGAGTATAGATATTCTTTTGAAAGGATATGACTTGCTCTTATACCACTTGAAAGGATCGGTGAATCGGGTGAAGAGTGTTTAGAAAGGGGGGGGGGGGTTGAATAAACACTGCTTGATTAAAATAATTCTTCGACAAACTGATTTCAGTTGTATTACAAACTGAATCTAAAATATTCTTTCGGTCAACAACAATCAGTTAAACTGAATAAACAGTTGCGGAAAACTAACTGACTGAAAGATAGAGTATCTAACTTAAAATAATAACTGAAGGTAATAACAACACAATTTGTTTCTGGATGTTCGGAGACTTGAATAACTCCTACGTCACCCCTTCTATCACGCAGATAGGATTTTCACTAAAAGACTTTGATCAAATACAAATCAGTGTACTGACCCACTTCAGTTTGGACTTATCACTTTGTCAATACTGAAACTCTTAGCATACAACACTTTTACAGATTGTTACGCCTTAAACGCATACAAATCTCGAGGATGAGATTAATGTTTTTAATGCTGTAACATATCCCAAAGTTTTTGTTTTGATGATACCAAAACTTGGCTTAAAAATGTACTAATGTTTTATATTGAGGCATGCAGGAAATTAAGAACAAAGTTACGTTCGGAAGATCCGAAGTTGGTTCGGACGTTCCGAAAAGGTGTCGATCAGAAGCAAAGTGGAAGCTGTTCGGAAGCTGCGAGGAGCCAGTTCGGACGGTCCGAAGACGTGATCGGACGTTCCGAACACAAGCAATCAAATCACTTGAATGCGGAGACAAATTGATCTGACTGTTGATTGAGTAAGATTTCGGACGCTACGAAGGACATGATCGGACGCTACGAAGTGTTGAAGATTTCAAATCTCTGGAAACGCGGGAATGTTCGGACGGTACGAACTTGAGTTCGGACCTTCCGAAGCTGTCATACACTGTCTGAAAGAACTGTTCGGAAGAAACGAAGCTGGATCGGTCCCTCCGAAGCATATGTTCGGACCCTACGAAGTCAAGAACGGACGATCCGAAGTCATCCCAGAATTACGCAAATTGATTTCAATCACATCGGACGTTCCGAAGCATAAACAGAAGATCCGAACCTTGGCGTCCAAGACTAGTATAAATAGGCCTTTGAGGATGCATTTTCAATCATCCCACTCCACTCTCTCTTGTCTCTTACAAAGCTTTCTACTATCTCTTGTGTGCGTTGATTAAAAGAGTTGTAATATCAAAAGAGTTGTAGAAAAAGAGTAATACTCTCGAGTGGGTTGTAAAGTTCGTGGCTATCCTTGGAGCCCTCAAGGCCAAGTAGACGCATCGAGGCGTGGTTGTAAAAGCTAGCTTGGAGCTCCTAAAGCCAAGTCGATATAGTGATACCTCGATCCTCATCGAGAAGGGGAGACGTAGACGATTCTTCGTCGAACTTCCATAAACATCTCTATCCCTCTTTACTTTACGCATTTACTTTACTACGCATTTATTTTACGCACTTACTTTACGCATTCATTTTATTTGTGATTGTCCCTCAAGTCTTCCGCTTGCAATTTTTGCAAACTCGTTTTAAAAACGCTAAAGGGCCTAAAAGAACCTATTCACCCCCCCTTTAGGTTCTTCAAGTGGTATCAGAGCCAGGTTTTTCAAAATCTTTTAAATGGCCAATCTAGCAAGCGAGTATGCCCAAGGACAATCCACAAATCGTCCCCCTCTTTTCAATGGTACTAATTACGGATATTGGAAAAATAGAATATCTCTATACATCCAATCCGTCGATTACGACCTTTGGAAAATAACGGTGAAAGGTCCCTATATCCCCATGAAAACGGTGGATAATAAGGAAATTCCTAAGGGAATGGATGACTTCACCAAGGACGATATGAAACTTATCTCTCAAAATGCTAAAGCTATGAATATTCTTCATTGTTCTCTAGATATGAATGAATACAACCGAATCTCGGCTTGCACCTCCGCCAAAGAGATTTGGGACAAATTGGAGATTTGCCACGAGGGAACCAATCAAGTCAAAGAAACGAAGATAGACCTTCTCCAACTCAAGTACGAGACCTTTGAGATGGAACCCAAGGAGGATATCGACACCATGTTCCGGCGGCTCACCCAAATCATCAATGAGCTTGCCCAACTTGGTGAGAACTACCCAACTAAACAAGTGTGGAGGAGAGCCCTTCGAGCATTACCGGCGGAATGGGATGCAAAGCGCACGGCTATCATTGAATCCAACAAGGGAGATGCGGCATCCTACGACCTTGATCAACTTCATGGGACCCTAAAGACCCATGAACTTGAAGTATCTACCCGGAAGGAGACAAAGAAAGATGACGATAAAGTAAAGGCGAAAGGGATCGCCTTGACCAGTCAACTTGAAGATAGCGACGATGAAGAAATGGCACTCCTCACTAGAAAGTTCAAAAGATTCATGCGGAGTTCCAACTTCAACAAGAAAGACAAAAAGTTTGAGAAGGAAGTGACCTGCTACAACTGTCAACAAAAGGGTCACTATGCAAACGAGTGTCCCTCCAAGAAGAAGGCCAGCAAAGACAAGAAAAAGGCCCTTCTAGCCACGTGGAGCGACAGCGACAACGAAGAGGAGTCTACCCTATGCTTCATGGCGAAGGAAGATCATCTGACCGACTCGGATGACGACGAGGTACCCTCTTACGATGAATTACTCTCCGCTTACACTAGTATGTACAATAAGGCTAAGTCACTTAGAAATGAGAATAAGCAACTTAAAACTGAACTAGAAGCTAGGATGCATGACAACACTAAGCTCAAGACAAACCTAAGAGACTTAGAGAAAGCCTTCAACAAGTTCAATGTGAGTAGCGGTAAACTAGAAAACCTCTTGAGCATGCAAAGGTGTAACTTCGACAAAGGAGGTCTAGGATATGAAAAGAAATCAGTCAACTTCGCTAGTCTTATCGCAAAGGCAAAACCAAGAACACCACCAACATGCACTTACTGTTGTAAGATAGGCCACATAAGACCTAAATGCAAGAAACTTAGACACCAACACAACAAGAATAGTTATTGGAAATGGATCCCCAAATCCCCAACTACTACTAACCCCAAAGGACCCAAAGAAACGGGTACCAACTATCAAACTGTATCTCAACCTTGTAGGGACAAAGGGGAGACAAGTCATCGAGCACTTGGTATCTTGACAGTGGATGCTCTCGACACATGACGGGAGAAAAGAAGCTGCTACAATCCATTCGACCAAAAGAAAAGGGATCGGTGACCTTCGGAGACAACAGCAAAGGGATCATAGAAGGCATCGGCTCAATCGGTATATCTAACTCTACTATTATTGATGATGTACTTCTTGTGAAAGGGCTTAAACATAACCTCCTAAGCATTAGTCAATTGTGCGATAGGGGTTATGAAGTCAAATTCACACCACACGATTGCACTGTATCACTCACAACTGACAAAACCATTAGTTTCAAAGGTTATAGAAGTGAAAATGTTTACAAGGTCGATTTAAAGATTTCATCTTTTTCAAAAATAAAAAGCCTTGTAACATTAAATGTTGATGACAACATTCTTTGGCATAGACGACTTGGTCATGTTGGGATGAGCACCATAGAAAAACTTTTAAAACTTGACCTAGTTTCCGGAATGCCAAAGCTGAATTTAAAATTAGATTCTTTTTGTGATACTTGTCAACTTGGTAAACACACAAAGGAATCTTTTAAAAATAAAAATTTTGTATCCACTTCTATGCCCCTTGAATTACTTCACCTAGATTTATGTGGTCCCTCGAGGACAACTAGTCTAGGAGGAAAATCTTATGCTTTTGTCATTGTAGATGATTTTTCACGTTTTACTTGGACATTGTTTTTAGCCCACAAAAATGATGCCTTTGATCATTTCAAAATTTTTGTCAAAAAGGTTGAAAATGAGAAAAATCTTTTGATCAAACAAATCCGTAGTGACCACGGAACGGAATTTCAAAATGAAAATTTTTCAATTTTTTGTCAAAGCAAAGGCATTGGTCACAACTTTTCTTGTCCTAGAACTCCTCAACAAAACGGTGTCGTTGAGAGGAAGAATAGGACCCTAGTAGAGATTGCAAGGACCATGCTATGTGAGCATTCTCTACCAAAATATTTTTGGGCTGAAGCAATGAGTTCTGCTTGTTACATCATCAATCGCGTATCAATAAGGCCAATTCTCAAGAAAACTCCATACGAACTATGGAGAGGGAGAAAGCCTTACATTTCTTACTTCCGCGCTTTTGGATCAAAATGCTTCATCCACAACAATGGTAAGGACAACCTGGGTAAGTTCGATGCTAAATCGGACAAAGGTATCTTTCTTGGTTACTCTACTTCTAGCAAAGCATATAGAGTCTTTAATAAACGTACTTTACTAGTTGAAGAATCTATTCATGTCATATTTGATGAAACTAACCCTTGCTTGCCTAGAACTGTTGTTTCTGATGATGATGATATAGATATCCTTGGCGAAAAGTTGGAGTCCACAAGCCTAGATGATGTTCCTAAAGATCAAGAGGACGCACCTCTTCCGAAGGAGTGGACTACACACAAGGATCATCCCATGGACCTCATCATTGGTAGCCCATCGAAGGGAGTATCTACTCGCTCTTCTAATATGTGCAATTATCTTGCTTTTCTTTCTCACATAGAGCCTAAGAACATAGAAGAAGCTTTACTTGATGATTCTTGGATTATTGCTATGCAAGATGAACTAAATGAATTTAGAAGGAATAAAGTTTGGAATCTTGTACCTAGACCCACTGATAGACCTGTCATAGGAACTAAATGGGTATTTAGGAACAAGTTAGATGAGCATGGTACAATCACTAGAAATAAAGCTAGGCTAGTAGCTAAAGGATATAGTCAAGAAGAGGGAATTGATTATGATGAGACTTATGCCCCTGTTGCTAGACTAGAATCCATTCGCATGCTACTTGCTTTTGCTTGCTCTAGAGACTTTAAATTGTTTCAAATGGATGTTAAAAGTGCTTTTCTTAATGGTGATTTGAAAGAAGAAGTGTATGTTGAGCAACCTATTGGTTTTGAAGATGTGCACTTATCTGATTATGTGTATAAACTTGATAAGGCTTTGTATGGTTTGAAACAAGCTCCTAGAGCGTGGTATGAGAAATTATCTACCTTTTTGCTGTCTAATGGTTTTTGTAGAGGTAAAGTTGATATTACCTTATTTACCTTGACTAAAAATAATGATTTGCTGATAGTACAAATATATGTAGATGATATTATTTTTGGTGCTACTAATGAACACTTGTGTAGAGATTTTTCTAAGCTTATGCAGGATCACTTTGAGATGAGCATGATGGGCGAACTCAACTACTTCCTTGGTCTCCAAATCAAGCAATGCAAGGATGGTTTCTTTGTCAACCAAGGGAAGTACATCAAGGAGATGCTAAAAAAGTTTGGGATGGAGTCTTCCAAAGCCTCATCCACACCTATGAGCACGACAGTCAGACTCGACAAAGATGAGGGAGGTAAACCTGTTGACCAAAAGTTATTTCGTAGCATGATTGGCTCCCTACTCTATGCGACTGCTAGTAGACCTGACATTATGTTTAGTGTTTGCTTGTGTGCACGATTTCAATCATGTCCAAAGGAATCACACTTATTCGCCTTAAAACGCATTTTCAAATATCTTTCAAATACTCCAAATCTCGGATTATGGTATTCTAAGAACTCATTTTTCGATTTAAAAGCTTACTGTGATGCCGACTTTGGAGGATATAAGGTGGATAGAAAGAGCACTAGTGGAACTTGTTTCTTTTTGGGAAATTGCTTGGTGTCATGGTTTTCTAAAAAGCAAAACTGTGTTGCACTTTCAACGACCGAGGCCGAGTATATGGCTGCCGGTAGTTGTTGTGCACAAATTCTTTGGATGAAGTATCAATTACTCGACTATGGTGTTACTTTTTCAAAAATTCCAATCTTTTGTGATAATACAAGCACCATATGTCTAACAAAGAATCCAGTTCAACATTCTCGTACTAAACATATTGACATTCGACATCATTTCATTCGTGATCACATTGAGCAAAATGATGTTGAACTTCACTATGTTGACACCAAGAATCAAATTGCTGATATTTTTATAAAACCACTAGATGAATCTACTTTTACTCGTTTGCGTGGTGAACTTGGCATGATTGAGTTGTAAACACTAGTCGAATACTCTCGTACATATTTGTTAAATTGAGGGGGAGTATTATTAATGTGAGCATTATAATGTCGGATAATACAAATTAATTGTATTTATCCATAATTATGGCTCAACATTCATTTATGTGCTAAATATTTTAAAATTTAGGTGTTCCTCATCTTGGCTACTTCGGAATCCACCGAACGTGTTCGGATCGTCCGAACCGAGCCATATAGAGTCGCGGGATGCGGATTCTTAGATTATGTTTTTGTTATTTTTGTTTCATAAAAGACTTGCATTTATTAGTGGATATTTTACCTGTTTATTTGTCTCTCTTTATGTTTATGTCTTTTTGCTTATCACAAAAAGGGGGAGAATTTATTTGGTTAAAATTGCTATTAAATGGTTATTAAATAAATTCGCCTTAATTCAACCTCTTAGACTTGTTATTTGATTAAGGGGGAGTTATTTAATAATAATTTAGATTATGTTGATTATTGTTTCTCAATTTTTAACCAAGTTTTGTGATCATCAAAAAGGGGGAGATTGTTACGCCTTAAACGCATACAAATCTCGAGGATGAGATTAATGTTTTTAATGCTGTAACATATCCCAAAGTTTTTGTTTTGATGATACCAAAACTTGGCTTAAAAATATACTAATGTTTTATATTGAGGCATGCAGGAAATTAAGAACAAAGTTACGTTCGGAAGATCCGAAGTTGGTTCGGACGTTCCGAAAAGGTGTCGATCAGAAGCAAAGTGGAAGCTGTTCGGAAGCTGCGAGGAGCCAGTTCGGACGGTCCGAAGACGTGATCGGACGTTCCGAACACAAGCAATCAAATCACTTGAATGCGGAGACAAATTGATCTGACTGTTGATTGAGTAAGATTTCGGACGCTACGAAGGACATGATCGGACGCTACGAAGTGTTGAAGATTTCAAATCTCTGGAAACGCGGGAATGTTCGGACGGTACGAACTTGAGTTCGGACCTTCCGAAGCTGTCATACACTGTCTGAAAGAACTGTTCGGAAGAAACGAAGCTGGATCGGTCCCTCCGAAGCATATGTTCGGACCCTACGAAGTCAAGAACGGACGATCCGAAGTCATCCCAGAATTACGCAAATTGATTTCAATCACATCGGACGTTCCGAAGCATAAACAGAAGATCCGAACCTTGGCGTCCAAGACTAGTATAAATAGGCCTTTGAGGATGCATTTTCAATCATCCCACTCCACTCTCTCTTGTCTCTTACAAAGCTTTCTACTATCTCTTGTGTGCGTTGATTAAAAGAGTTGTAATATCAAAAGAGTTGTAGAAAAAGAGTAATACTCTCGAGTGGGTTGTAAAGTTCGTGGCTATCCTTGGAGCCCTCAAGGCCAAGTAGACGCATCGAGGCGTGGTTGTAAAAGCTAGCTTGGAGCTCCTAAAGCCAAGTCGATATAGTGATACCTCGATCCTCATCGAGAAGGGGAGACGTAGACGATTCTTCGTCGAACTTCCATAAACATCTCTATCCCTCTTTACTTTACGCATTTACTTTACTACGCATTTATTTTACGCACTTACTTTACGCATTCATTTTATTTGTGATTGTCCCTCAAGTCTTCCGCTTGCAATTTTTGCAAACTCGTTTTAAAAACGCTAAAGGGCCTAAAAGAACCTATTCACCCCCCCTTTAGGTTCTTCACAGATCGTAACTCATCTTAGCACAATTTAGAAATTCTATCAATCTATTACAAAGTGCTATGAAAGCTCAAGAGCGTAGTCTAGAATACTACTGATAAAACTGATAAGCGTGAGCTTGATTTCTGAGTGTGAGCGGATATTTTTGCAGCGTAACAGCAAGTAAGATAACTGAGAATGCGATACTGCTTCAGCTGCTGCCTTCGACTATTTATAGGCTTCCCTCTCAACGGTAACATTAAAGATATTTGAATACTCTAACCGTTGATTGCCACGTCGATATATCCTGACAATAGTACATTGTTTATTTCTGAAATGCGGCGAGCCACTACCAGTTGCAGATGGCTGTACTATATGTCGTTTGTCGCTTTCAACTGATGACGTGTACAGCTGAGAGATCAACTAGTAAAGATCAGTTGACGATGAAATATACTTTTGAAGCGATCAGTTGACTGATGACGTGTTCAGTTACGTCGATCATTTAGTCCAATTCAGTTGCTAGAATCAGTTGGTCAATCTTTTGTCAAACGCCGGAATTTCGTTTCCAACATACTTCTATTTTTCTTTACGCTTATAAACTCATTTATAAGCCGTTCAACACATTGAACTATTTTCTCCTTTATAGAAGTCATACTTCTAATTTTCCTTACGCTTATAAACTCCTTTATAAGCCGTTCAACACATTGAACTATTTTTACTTCTCAACGGGATCTAAAAAGCTAGTACTTGTGTGTCCCTCAATGGTTCATTGATACAACTAGCCGTGGGTTCACATCTCCATGTGATTCGGACTAAACATGTCTTTATTTGAGCATACCCCAATTGCTCCATTCTTACTTATCAACACCTTGATAACAAGAACGTCAGAACTCAAGTCTGATAGTACCCAACCAATCATGTTAAACGCATAGCGGCATCGCTTACATGATTCCCTAGGTATCAAATGATAGTGCCTGCAAGAACCATTCAATTATGGTTAGCGTACAGTACGGTCCCTTCAACTCATATATCCCGATCGATTCGACAACCATTGGTTTATCGAGAGTTGTCAATGAATCGATACTATGTGTCATGTCGTAGTTGCATCGATGGTGTAAACTATGAAACCCCTTTCATAATTACCACCATACTCTGATCAGAGATTTCAACCTACACATACATGAGAACACATAGGATATCCATACCCGAAGGTAAGCGGTGAATCCCCGACTACTATGCATCGACTCCTATATGTTTCGACAGAACACCCAACCTTGCCACCTGATGACCCCATGAGAGTCGGTAAACAAGTCAAAGTGTAATTCTAGCACATAGAGTCTCAATGTTGTCCCGGGTCATAAGGACTAATGGTGTACAACCATAAACTGGGACTTTTCCACTCGATAAGTGAGAACCACTTGGAAAGTCCTTTTATGGAGGGTTGTTCAGTGCACTCTACCAGGAGCACCTATCTGCATGTTCGGACATCACAATGTCCCCTACCAATGAAACATGGTACTCACATCGCAGATACTAGTCTCGAACTCTAGCGGCCTATATCCTTCTTAGCGGCGGCTGAATCGACTAGGAACTGTTTAGAATATACAGTATTCCAAATATGAGTTTCATGATACTCATGATATGAGCATCTCATATTCTTTCTACTATTTGTATATTCAAGGGCTTTATTTATGCAACTAGCATGTGTATACGGATAAAGATTTGCCAAAACAATAATTTCAAATATTATTAAAATAAAGATTGCTTATACATAGAGTTTCATTGTGAACACTCGGCCAACACTTGGCTCGACGGGCACCTACTCTAACAGTTCTGTATGTGGATGATTGGGTATTGAGAGCTATAGTGTCTGATGAGACCTGTGGGTTGTGGACATTGTAGGTCCATATCTTGATGATGAATGTGTGATCCAAAACATGACTATGACAGAACAAAGTCTACACACTCAGGCGCTTCTGGACTTGATCCTTGATATCCAACATATTTCATTTCACATGCATCATATTGGTTTATGTACTCGTACATTTTCTTATTGGATGACTATCGCTCACGTTCTTGTTTACATTTTGGACACCTCATTCCATGAGACATGTCTTAAGTTGGACAGTTCGGACGGTCAGAGTAGTAGCTAGAGTAATTGGGTTTTTGGTAGTGATCCAGTGGAGATTTTATTTGGTTTCTCGTATTCTCATGCAAGATTGTGAATTGATATGATTGTATTGTTGTTTAAGATTAAGATTATTGTTATGTTTTTATTTGGATTATAAGATGGTTGATTTATTCGATTCTCGATGTTTAATTGTTGTTATCAAATATAATTATGCAAATTTATTAGTCTGTTTAGTAATGAATAATATGATGTAACTTATGATTCAAACATTTATATGATATTTTTTTAAATAAAAACATCATTACTTTAATTAAAACAAAAAAATTTATAAATAAGAATATATTTTAATATAAGTATTATTTTTAAAAAACAAAAGTAAATATGAAGATTAAAAAACTATGATATAAAAATTTGATAATCATTATTAGAGAAAATGAAATATTTTTTTAAACGAAGCTACGAAATTGGATTACTTATTTATGAGATTAAGAAACTTAAAACATAACATATATAGTGAAATTTATTTGGTACACTAATTTTTAAATTTCGACTATTTTGATATAATTGTTGAGGTATTAAAACCAGAAATTGTTGAAGTGACACTAGAAAATAATAACAAGATTTTGAAAAATATTGGCTTGTTAAGTTATCATGTTAACAATTAGATAACAATCGACAAAAGATAAAATTTAATGTATAAAAATCAAATTTAAAATGTTAATGTAACAAAATGGGAAAAATATAAGTTAATGAAAAAATCATACCAAAATTATTAAAATGTGTTTTTATAAGTGAATTTTATATAATAATAATAATAATAATAATAATAATAAATTAAATATCTTTAAAATTTTGTTGCTTGTAATTAAATGAGGAAAGCGACATGATGCAGACCTATATATAGCATCTATGGACGTAACCCAAACCCCAAGATTAAGTACATTTAAGTCTTCCATTTCAAATCCGGCCACTCACAACACTTTATCCTCCGTGTCACGCATTCTGATTTGCAGAGTGCTTATCGCTGATATGTCAATATGAGTATATAAGTCATACAACTTATCAGTGATAAGTCAGTGGGAAAAAGAAGACCCCTGCCAAACGCATCGAAGATAGCGAGACCAAGTCTTTTTTCCCCACCACCACCTCCAATTCGACTTTCTCTCTCTGTATATGTATAGACATCGCATGTATGTATGTATATATCGTACTCTCTCTCCGATTTCTCTCGTCGCAGCCTTTCTTTCCCTTTCTATTGTGAGCCCGACGGAGAAAACCCTAGGAGGATAGTGAAATTTGGGGCTGAGGTTCCGTCGGTTAGCGGCTGAGATTTGTTGTTGGGGGCGCCGATCTGTTGATTTTGTTGAGTCTTAGGTGGGAAATGTCGTCTCTGAGCAGGGAGTTAGTTTTCTTGATACTTCAGTTTCTGGAGGAGGAGAAATTCAAGGAGTCTGTACACAGGTGTCTTAAGCTTCTGCCTTTTTTTTCTATTATATTTTGATTTTTTTATGTGGTTGAAGTTAGCAACTCTTTTTTTTTGCTGTTGTTTTCTGTTGGTTTTTGTGTGTGTCAGTGTGTGTACATGTGATTGAGGATTTTTTTATGAGGATGTGATGGTAAAGTACGGAACTTTAGTAATTTGCAATTATTTATTTTTAAAGCCAATAAGAAAATAGGAGAATGCAAACAGTTGATTTGGTATGATTAGTTGTTTTAGTTACATAAGTTTTATTACCAGCTTTTGCTTTTAGACGAATTTTGAAACTAAACTTATGGCAGTTGATTGTTTTTCGATTATCACCTGTTATTACTTCTCAGGCACTTGGTTAACATGACATATTTAGATCACCTTAGATGATGTTAAAGATTCAATTAATATCTGTCTATGGAGGAAAACGAGACAAATACATATCAAGTTGAATAATATTTGATGACCTATACTTCTGTAATTGTTTCGGGTTTGAAAGAGAACGACCATGAATAACGGAATTAGAAATCCTGCTTCTGTTCGACAAGTTATTAAGTAGAGAAGTTGGCGTCTGTGTTATTTGAAGAGTGTTTTTTTCAACTGTAATAACTGTGAACTGCCTTATTTCCTTCCGTTTTAACTCAATGTGAGAATGATATAGCACTAGAATGCTTGAGTCTTAACTTCATCAATCATTTGTTACTCTATCTTGTAGGCTCGAGCAAGAATCCGGATTTTTCTTTAATATGAAATACTTTGAAGAGAAAGTGCATGCTGGTGATTGGGAGGAAGTTGAGAAATACTTGTCTGGGTTTACAAAAGTTGATGACAACAGATATTCAATGAAGATTTTTTTTGAGATACGAAAACAAAAGTATCTTGAAGCTCTTGATAGGTAAACTCAAAACTTGTACTTGGTAGTAAACTTTAAATATATTTCTACATGATATAATTCAATTTGTTTCATTAAAAATATTTTACTTCTTCCCATTTGATTACTAAAATTTCTATCATTAGGCAAGACAAAGCAAAGGCAGTCGAAATTCTGGTGAATGACTTGAAAGTGTTCTCAACATTCAACGAAGATTTGTATAAAGAAATCACTCAGCTGTTAACGCTTGGCAATTTCAGGTAACTTTCCATTAAACAGGGTTCAAGAACTCAACTGGTTATAATTCATGTCTTTTTCATTATTCTCTCGGAAATTATTGCCGTCTTTAACTTGCGGGTTTTTAAATTTAGTATATGATTTCTTTACTAAATTTTATTGCTGATGTTTTTAAATGGTAAATTAAATTGAAGAAGTCGTTCTCATAAAATTGCTTTGAAACATAAAAATCTCAATGTAATTATGAATCTTCTTCATCTATATTTTAGAAATAAAAATATACATTGAAAGAATTTTGTGGCTCCTCTGATCTTGAAAATGTGTGTGAAGTTCGTGAATAGATAAATATGGATGACCAACGAAAAGGTTTCACTTTTATTGTTTGATCATATTACTTGTGTGTGCATGAGATCGACTTTTGTCTCTATCAAACTAGGAATCATTCTCCTGAAACTATTTATACTATATGACAATGGATATCGACAAACTTACATGGCTGTTGAAGATTGTCTGAAGATATATTTATGATTCACTACAAATGTTTATGTTTGCTATCCAACACAAGCTAAATATATATTTTCATTACAAGATCGACAAGAGCCCAACACATGCTAAGAGTTCGTACCTTCATTTGTAATGGAGTGTTCTCTATTATAGATGGTGTCAGAGCCCAGAGGAATGTTGAGAAAATGACAATATTTTATCGCAATTGTTTTGTTAATCTCAAAGTGTCCTGAAGTTGTCGTGGACTACCCTTTTTGAAATAACATTGTAGACTCTTATTGATCCAAGTGAAGTGAAAAGTTATCATTTTATTTGTGTTGAAATATATGTACGTATGACATTGGACAAGATGTAATAGTATTTAGAACCGAGGGCAGATGCGAAGTGATTGCTGGAATTGAAGCAATACGGCAGGCTTTGGTTGAGTAATAGCAGAGGCAGGAAAACCATTTACAGGAAAGAATATAAACATATTCAAAATACTTGACTGAATGAGTGATTAAACATAAAATTTGTGGAATGTAAATAACACACAAGGTTATAGATATTCGAAGGATAAATCCTTCTCTGCACTTCTTCCACTCCTGAAAGGAATCCACTTGGCAAACTCTTGTACAAATGGCAAGACAATCCCTCGTGTAATTTTATGTCGGCCAACATGCCAATTAAACACTGACAACATCAGTTAAGCACTGAATAGCTCTTCTTTCAGTTTGTATGGAATTATTTTATATGTTGTCATGGTCTGCAAGCTAATCTCTCATTCAACCAATCTAATTATTCATTTCTTTAATATTTTGTGCTGTTGGATTTTAATTGAATTGGCACCTAAAACTCTCAAAAGGTTCTGTAAATGTGAGTTGTTTTTTCTTCAATCTTCTAAGAATAGCTTTCAACCCTCTCTTGGCTCTTAGCTCCTAAGCAGGCAGCACTTGGCTTGTTCTTGAACGATGCATATATAGTTGCATAGAAAACTAATAGTTAGATATATCGCCGTGACATACCAGTTGGGAATTTTTTGGGATGTTTCTTTGGGTTAGTTCTACTGGATAGTTCATCATTTATCAAATCATCCTTATGATTATTTTTAAATATTACTACAAGCGATTATGCCAAACTATCATTAAAATAGTAATTTTGTTTCTATGCCACAACCAACTGTGCATAAAATATGCTAGCAATATAACTACTATTTTGTTTATCAAAACAAATATGTAACGGTTGAGACCTACCAGAGAGGGATTGGATTTGATTATTTTATGTTATACAATTGTAATGGTGAAGAACTGTTGCTTTGCTGCTGATAGCTGGCTTAGGAAAAGAAATTAGGAAAGAAATAGTTTGAATTGTAACTTTAAAGACACCTTCCTCGATGTCCAAGGAAGTGGATTTGTGTTGGTTGTGTGGTAGACATGACGTTTCTTTTTATTTAGTTATACCTCTTTTTTTCCCTGATATGAATGACATATTACATAACTTATATAAATCGAGGACTGAGGAGTAATGAAGGAACTTGTGAGCTAAATTTTGTGGTATTATCGTTAATTAACTAAATAAATCTCTTTTTTGTTGTGAAATTTAATTATTTGTTTCCAAAAGTTACCCATTGATAAAAGAATATGTTATAGTGGAAATTAAAATGGAAACTTTTGTTTATCCAAAATTTATTAAACTTTATTGATGGCAGGGAAAATGAGCAGCTCTCCAAGTATGGTGACACTAAGACAGCTCGTAGCATAATGTTGATTGAGCTCAAAAAGCTAATTGAAGCAAATCCTCTTTTCCGCGAAAAGCTTGTTTTTCCTACTTTGAAGTCCTCTAGATTGAGAACCCTTATCAATCAAAGGTATACTGGTCTCTGATTTCTACAACCATGTCATTGCGTGCTGTGGGATCAATTGCTGTTATGCCACGTGCCATGAATTTCAATCCCTTGTTTCTTCTCCGTGTGTATATTGTTGAGAGTGGCAAACTTTTGTGCTATTTATCTTTTGTCTTTTTCCGATTTTGCTGCATATTTGAAGTTTTTAACTTTGTCTTTGCAGTCTGAATTGGCAGCACCAGCTCTGTAAAAATCCAAGGCCAAACCCAGACATCAAAACCTTGTTCACTGATCACACATGCAATCCTCCAAATGGGGCTCTGGCTCCAACTCCTGTCAATCTTCCCAATACTGCAGTTGCGAAGCCTGTTGCTTACACATCACTTGGAGCTCATGGGGTATACAAGAATGTTTTATTATGATGATGCTCTTTATGGATTCTATTTTGTCCTTGTGGTCCAATCATCTACATTTGTTTTATATATGATATGATGCTCGCCAAATAATCCATATCCACTTCTTTTCAATGCTTGCAGCCCTTCCCACCTGCAGCAGCGGCTGCCAATGCTAATGCTTTAGCTGGTTGGATGGTGAATGCTGCTGCAACTTCATCTGTTCACGCAGCGGTTGTTACAGCATCTTCATTACCTATCCAGCCTAATCAAGGTGAAAACTTCTACATTTGTCCGAAATTTGGTGCTGAAGAAGCTGATTGGTGGCAAGCTTTGTTTTTTCTTTATGAGTTTCTTTCTGCAACAAATATGATGGGATGGTAATCGTGTGAAATAGCTATGGTGCTTATCGTATTTTCCTTTCACGTTTTGTATTTTACAACAGTTTCTATCTTGAAGCGCCCAATTACTCCTCCAGCTACATTTGGTATGGTTGAGTATCAGCATGCTGATCATGAGCAATTGATGAAGCGATTGCGTCCTGCACAATCAGTTGAGGAGGTAAGACTGTTGTGTTCAGAATACAAATAATACGACAAAAAATAAGCTCTTTGTTTGTTTTTGAACAATAATTATTATGCTACGTCCAGGTTACATATCCCACTGTTCGCCAACCAGTATCTTGGTCCCTGGATGACTTACCAAGAAATGTAGCTTTCACATTGAATCAAGGATCTCCTGTAACAAGCTTGGACTTTCATCCTTCACACCATATGTTGCTTCTTGGTATTATATTCTCGTAGTCTGTGTTTGAAACAAATCTAGACCATGTTTCTCCATGTGAATTGCACCAGCTGTAATTTTTACATTGTTTATTACCAGTGGGATGCAATAATGGCGAGATAATACTTTGGGAAGCTGGAATTAGAGAGAAGCTGGGTTCGAAGTCCTTCAAAATCTGGGATATACTAGCTTGTACATCAACATTCCAGGTTAATAATGAAGGCTGAATATTATTATTGTGTAATTATACCCCTTTACATATAATGATTCACGTCCCTTATATTCTGTAACTCCGAGTAGTGGTTTTTTTTGCAGTACAAGTGTTGTTGCGCTGTAGCCTAGACTATTCTTTTTTTTTTTAAAACTAGCATAATTCCAATTATTTGTATGACCATTCCTTTTGTACTTTTCAGTCGCTGTTACTGTTTTCTTATAAGCGAAACTTTTGAACAGACTTCTTCTGCGAAGGATGCACCATTTGCTGTGAACCGAGTTACATGGAGCCCAGATGGGACTTTCTGCGGTAAATTTATATTCCCCAAATGCTGTGGTTAGAATAATGTATCTGATCTGTTGATTGTAATATGTGTTTCTAAATGATGCAGGAGCTGCATTTTCCAAGCATTTAATCCATTTGTATGCCTTTGTGGGACCAAGTGACCTGCGCCAGCATCTTGAGGTATTGTGTGTGTTCTTTTAGTCATTGAAGTGTTTGAAGCAAAAGGTATTAATTTCATTGTTTCTGCAGATTGATGCTCATATTGGAAGCGTAAATGACATTGCTTTTGCTCATCCAAACAAACAGCTCTGTGTTGTGACTTGTGGAGATGACAAGTTGATAAAGGTGACGAGGAAACTTTAAAATCCATTTGGAAAGATGCTATTTAGATTCTTATCGCTGTCACAAATGACTGAAGGATAAACTTGAAACAGGTGTGGGATGTAACAGGAAGAAAACTTTTTAACTTCGAAGGGCATGAAGCACCCGTTTATTCTATTTGTCCTCATCAGAAAGAGAATATTCAGGTATTCCATCAGAGAAGGAATATTCTTTTTTAAAAAAGTTCAGTATTGGCTCATTCTTGTAAAATCTACATGAAAGTTTAGGAGGAAAGTTTTATTTCATTAATGAAGAGTAGCTTGCAAAGTTACTAAAATCAGGTATATGAGGATTTCTGCTTGAAGAATGCTATAATTTATGGTTGTCTTCTTTACTCTCATTTCTTTCCCGTTTGATCTGGTTCTTTTTGGGGTGGAGGATTCCTTTTGCAATCAATTTTAAGTTGAGGTCGTTGGAGAGATGGAATATCTTTAACAGTTAATTTTGGTCTCAAATCTCATAATTGCAAGCCTTATGTCTCCTAAAAGGTTCATGTGCTGTATAAAAAGGACACATAATGACCTCAACCTAACCTGGAGATTAATTTGTTTTTTTCCTGAAATCCTGGCAATTTTGAAAATGGATGTCGAAGTGTTTACTTGATAGACAAAGACCTTACAAAGAACTTGAAATGCAAACAATAAAGACGCTCCCAAAATTGCTGGGTGAGCAAAGAATAAAATGTAGTAACTTTTGCAAATGCAAAAGCTTTTTTTTGTGAGCCAAACCATGCTCTCACATACAGTAGAGAAATTTCAAAACTAGAAGTGGGAGAATATTAGATTATGGAAAAATCTCTTTATTTTACATCTCTGGCCCAAAATCATTCATGTTATTAACTGTATTTGCAGCATATTCGATCCTCGTTGAAAGATTAGTTGTTTTAGTTAAGTTCCTTCTTCTTGCCCAAGCATATTTCAAATTTTTGATCTGCTCTGTTTAGCTGTTACTAATTTCCTTGCATGTGCACTTTGTTTTCTACTCTTGTATAGGATGTCACTTGGTTTCTACAGTACTGGAATGCAAACATTTTTGCCAGCATCTATTGCTTAATAATCAAAGGACACTCTTTAAGTGTTAAATAATTTCTTCTTTTGTGGCTGCAGTTTATTTTCTCAACTGCTATTGATGGGAAAATTAAAGCTTGGCTTTACGATAATATGGGATCCAGAGTTGACTATGATGCTCCTGGGCATTGGTGCACCACTATGCTATATAGTGCAGATGGAAGTAGGTAAGATACCATTTGTTACTCAATTCTGATGCATCTGGTTATGCTGATTCATGTGCTTTGTCAAGTTATTTTTTTAATACAAGTCATTCATGGACATTCTTTTTCCTTTTCTAGGTTGTTCTCTTGTGGAACAGGTAAAGATGGGGACTCCTTTCTAGTGGAATGGAATGAAAGTGAAGGTGCCATAAAGAGAACCTATACTGGGTTCAGGAAGAAGTCAAATGGTGTTGTGCAGTTTGATACAGCCCAGAACCACTTTCTGGCCGTTGGTGAGGAAAATCAAATTAAGTTTTGGGACATGGATAATATTAACATACTTACGAGCACAGATGCAGAAGGTGGTCTTCCGGTAAGTTGTAAATTTTATTTGTAATGACTAACATCTTATAATATCTAAACTATCTCCTTTATTATTTTGTGGGATAAAAATTTAAGAAATCCGAGTCTGAAACATATTTTGATGCAGAATCTTCCACGCTTGAGATTTAACAAGGAAGGGAATCTGCTTGCTGTTACCACTGCTGACAATGGAATCAAGATTTTAGCAAATGCTACTGGTATGAGGTCCTTAAGAGCTGTTGAAGCCTCACCTTTCGAAGCTTTAAGATCTCCAATGGAAGCAGGGATTAAGGTGCTACATATTCTTGTTCATCCTAATCTTTAGCTGAGTGACAATGTCATTGCATGCCAATATTTTCCTTTCTTTTGAGCAGGTCTCTGGATCTTCTGTTGCAAATGTTTCTCCTGTAAATTGTAAAGTAGAGAGGAGCTCTCCTGTTAGGCCATCGCCCGTTCTTGTATGTCAAATTTTCATCACCCATTCTTGTATATCAAATTTTCATCACCTAATGTACAAAGGCACTGTTAACTCATTCTCGATTATTTTTGTTTATTTTCTGTGTTGATTGCCTGGATAAAAATACGTAGTAATTTGGAATCAACTTGTTCTCTTACTTTCTTACTCTCATTTCCTTTGCTTTCTGATTATGAACTGCAAATTATGGCTTGTTGTTTCAGAATGGTGTTGACTCCGTGGGTAGAAGCATGGAAAAGCCAAGAACTTTGGATGATGTTAACAATAAGATTAAACCCTGGCAGTTGACTGAAATTTTAGACCCTGCGCAATGCCGCATGGTAACCATGCCAGATAGCACTGATGCTACCAGCAAGGTATCTATCTATTAATGTATGCTTAATTTTTTTGTAAAAATTTTCCAGTATATGTTACTATACTTGTTTTGTGTATAGGTTGCACGGCTTATTTATACAAATTCAGGTGTTGGAATACTAGCACTTGGATCAAATGGTATTCAGAAGCTGTGGAAGTGGGTGCGCAGTGAGCAAAATCCGATTGGAAAGGTAATGGAATGAATTCAGGTGTTTAACTCATGTTTGTCAGCTTATTCGATCCGTTTCATAGATTATATCTAAATATGCTGTTGTCTAAGGCCACTGCCAATGTTGTCCCACAACAATGGCAACCAAACAGTGGTCTTGTTATGACTAATGACCGCACAGGTGTCAACCTTGAAGAAGCAGTTCCCTGCATTGCTCTTTCTAAAAATGACTCTTATGTGATGTCTGCTGGTGGTGGGAAGGTTTCATTGTTCAACATGATGACATTTAAGGTAAGTTCACAGATTCCATATGCAAAGTGTTCTGATTGACCAGATATTGGTATTAGTATTTTATATTCTGTCAGGTTATGACTACATTTATGCCACCGCCACCAGCTTCTACTTTCTTGGCATTTCACCCACAAGATAACAACATAATAGCAATTGGAATGGAGGATTCTTCTATCCATATCTACAATGTCAGAGTTGATGAGGTAAACTTTATCTGTTCTATGTTATTTGTAACTTCTGCTATTTGTGGTGGTGCACCCGTTTTTGCGCCTAATTTACATTTACTAATTAATTAGGTTGCATTGCCATCTTGACAGGTGAAATCAAAACTGAAAGGCCACCAGAAGCGCATTACCGGTTTAGCTTTTTCCACTAACCTCAACATATTGGTATCTTCTGGTGCTGATGCTCAGGTTAGTTTTGTTTTATACTCTTTTTTCCCTCTTGTACAAAGTGCTGTGCAAGTTCTTTTTTCCGGTCTTGTCAAAATAGTTTCTTTTTGAAATATTATATGTGATTGGAATGGAAATTTGGTTTCCTTGCTTGATAAATGGCTTTATGCAGCTTTGCATTTGGAGCATTGACTCATGGGAGAAGAGAAAGGCAGTTCCCTTGCAACTACCAGCTGGCAAAGCACCTCCTGGTGATACCCAGGTGCAGTTTCATTTAGACCAGGTTCGCATGCTTGTATCCCATGAAACGCAGTTGGCAATTTATGATGCCTCCAAGACGGAGCGTATACGGCAGGTAAAGAAATTACATAATACAATGTGTTTTTTTATTCTTTTGGATGCATTTATTATGATCTTGTGTTCTAAGGATATTGCTCATAACAGTGGCTTCCGCAAGGTGCTCTTTCTGCTCCAATATCATGTGCTGTGTACTCCTGCAACAGTCAACTTGTTTTTGCTTCCTTTTGCGATGGTAATATTGGAATCTTTGACGCTGATACTCTGAGATTAAGATGCCGCATTGCCCCATCTGCATATATGTCCCAGACAGCATTTAATGGGTAAGAAAACCATGTCACCTTCTTGGCTTCGTGATTAACATCACAAATATTTTCAACTCTTTTTTATGATAATTTAGGTTCATGAATGATCAAAAAGCTTAGAATAAGGGACTTCATGCTACAGTCGTTAATTGTCATTCATTTTTCTTCAAATTAAACGATCTCTTCATGTTATGGGTTGAACTTTTCGATGCTGCTTTTTCTTCTCACTGATATCATTCAAATTCTACAGTGGCATCCTTTCTTTTCTTTTTTTTTTTTCTCAGTCCAATGTCCTGGTGCTTAAATAGAAGAGTAAATGGTATTATCTTACACAGTTTATATTTCATCGCAGAAACCAATCTGCATATCCAGTTGCAATCGCTGCATATCCACAGGAGCCAAACCAATTCGCAGTTGGATTGACAGATGGATCTGTCAAAGTGATAGAACCCTCAGAATCCGAAGGAACATGGGGGCTATCTCCTCCAGCAGAGAATGCGATGTTAAACGGTAGGCCTGGTTCATCATCGATCACTGTTAGCAGCCATGCACCAGATCAGGTCCAAAGATGAAGTTTCTTTTGTTTTGCCTCTAAATTTGTCACTGGTGCGTATATTTAATCAGTATAGATTGTAGGTTTTCGGTCACTCTTTTGCCCTTCATCAAGTCAAGCTCTGTCATGCCTAGAAATATTCATATTGTAAGAAACGTCTGTAATTTGCCACGTGTATCTTTGACCATTCTAATATTAATTTGTGCATATGTTTTCCTGTGTGTTAATTTGCTGCATTTCTGTTTGTTATTAAAATGCAATCGAGGTAATATTTGTTAAGTGTTATAATATATGATTGATTGTTTTTTTAAAATTAATTTTTTGTTTTGTTTTAGAATATTAAATCATTATTTAAATTTATTCAATATCTTCGTTACGATAATCCTCTTATTCGAAAGCAAAATCATCGTTTTGAAGTTTTTTACTTCTAGATAGCAAATGAAGATGAAGTTTGGTGTGTTAGAATAAGCATGACATTTCTTGTTGAATTTTGGTTTATGTTTATAAAAAAATTATTTTTTATTTTTTAATTGAAATTTTAATTTAAATCAAAAGATCAAAAAACTTAAAAATAATAATAAATAAAAATTAAAGCTCCAACCGACTAGGGCTGCCTAGATGGCCTTGTCGGCTAAGCTGGCCAACTAGCCGTTTTCCTAGGCGGTCGACTAGACCAATTTTTAGAATGGTGCTATGAGTGAGTAAAATTATTCTTATTCTTTGTTTTTAAATTGATTCTCATATAGCATCACAGTATTTTGATTTAATAATTATGTTCTCGAAAACAACACAATATTTAGATTTAATATTGATACTTTAAAATTATCACAAATTTTAATTTTATGCTCTTTAAGTAGTAGCACAAGTGTTTTTATGTTGATAATATCGACGCATATATAATTTTAAATATCAAAATCAAATATTCGTCAATATTAATGAATAATAAAAAAAATATTAATGAAGAATACGATATAAATTCAAGATTTATCTATATTTTTTTATGAATATTTATATAAAACATGAGATTTATAAATATTTCTTCAATATAAGAATAAATATTTGTCAATATTTTTTAAGAATATCAATTTAAGATCTAAAAATTTTCAATTCGAGTGTTGAACTTCAATATTCTTGGGAAATTTTAATATAATGCTAAGAAATATTATTTGAAGTAACAATATGAGATCATTAGGTGTCTTCATCATCGACTTTTCTATGAAGTTTGGTTTTCGTGGCTGTGTCGATTTTGTTATTGGTTCCAAGATCTAGTTTTGTGACTAACAACGATTGCTTAATATTTGAGAAGATTTAGGTTGATTTCGTTGCATTTCAAGCCCTTTTGGAGTAGACACAATTTGATTTGATTATAAATTATGTTTACTTTTTTCAATCATAGTATTTGTCAAAATTCGAATGTTTTCATTCAAAGCAGTTAATAATGTATATTAATCCAACATAATATTTTTTATCATATATATCAATTTATAATAAATACGTTATTTGCTAAAATATACACTATGAGTTTTGTAGGGGATTGTTCTCACAAAATATTTTATGAGACTGTCTTACAAGTCAATTTCGTGTGACGGATATCTGATTCGACTCGACCTATGAAAAGATATTATATTTAAATATTAAATTTTATAATAAGTATGGACCAAATCTATCTATGTCACATATAGGTCTCACAAGACCTACTCTTGTTTTGTAGCTCAAAATGGATATAATCTCTTTGCTATTTTCTTGAGTATATCATATCATTAAGGACGTGGCTATTTGTGATAGTCAATATCAAATGGCACGTTTAAGAGCTAAATATTCTGAAATTTTATTAAATAACCGATGCCTAAACGGTCCTTTCGATGATTTGATATTGTAGCCGAAGTAAAATGCGTTTGGTTTGGCTTAATCTTGATCAAGAAGAATGTTTTGTGAAAAATAAATCTTGCAAAAGCGTGCGAGGTAGAAGGTTTTAAAAGAAAGATATTTGTAATTTTTCAATTTCATAAGCATGATTCAATATTATAGTTGTATTATTTTGAACAAAATAATGAACGGCTAATATCAAAATTCGTCTATTTACTATGATACTGTAAGGTATAGGAATTTTATTCACGTAGCATGAATGCATGCAATTTAGGATTTTATTTAAATTATGAGTTTAATTATTTTGAGCAGATCTCTTGTGAGATGGTCTCACGAATCTTTATATGTGAGACGGGTCAACCTTATCGATATTCACAATAAAAAGTAATACTCTTAGCATAAAATATAATAATTTTTCATAGATGATCCAAATAAGAGATCCGTCTCACGAAATACGACTCGTGAGCCCGTCTCACACAAGTTTTTGCTAATTATTTTTATGCTTTTTATGCATAATTATTGGCATGATAGAATTTATTCCATGAAATTTTAAAAGTTTATGCATTAGGATTTCTAGATGCATTTCGAGCCCGAACGAGAAACAGAGATCGGAGAATTATCAGGAAAATTATTTTATTACATAATTAATTTTTAGTAATTAATTTAAGATGTTTTGTGGGGACCCGGACGCTAATTCATTTCTTAATCGTCTTTAGGAATTATTTAATCATTTATAATAAACAAGGTCTAAATTTTTTTTTTAATACAAAGCGGAAATGTAATGTAATTAACGTCAAATCACATATTAGACATAAACATACAACTCCGATGTTATCTAAAATAATTCAACTAGGTTCAACTAAATATCAGTCCTGAATCCTAAGTTGCTTCTGAAGGCCGAATCGCCACGCTATTTAGTCCAGCCTCGTTCTTTTCTTGACCCTGATCCAATCCCACCTGTTGTCATGCACACATACAAACAAGACAACAGCCGGATAACTCCGGTGAGAATTATATTCCCAGTATAAATCATGTATACATGCAGTCATACAAATCATATAAGAGCGTATCACAGACATTCAAAACATGTATCAAAATCCGAACATGAATCAATATCAAGAATAATTCCTATTCTAAACATGTACCATCATCAGGAACATAACTCAATATCAAGAAATATAAATCAATATAACTGTCACTTAGACTCGTGACTCTACGTTTTAGACTAGACTCAATCCTAGTCTAGGGATCCCGGTTTCCAGATGTGGTGTTCCTATATCGAATTCCGTAATAGAAGGAACAGTGATTCTATTTACTCGATATAACCAAATATGGTGTCCCTATATCGAATTCCGTAATAGAAGAAATTCCAATTCTATTTACTCGATATAACCAAACATCCGGTGTCCTGACCTAACCGTCATGGACCTTAGCTCTATCGCTAATGTCCTATCTTGAGACATCGTGCAATGTGCCCGTGGCGATCCCGCCACTATCAGGCACTTCCGTCCCAAGATTTCTATACTATCTTGTGACATCGTGCAATGTGCCCGTGGCGATCCCGCCACTATCAGGCACTTCTGCCACAAGATCATTCGACTAATACCTGCTGTCTATATATCAAGAGAACAAGTAATCTGATACCTGCTATCTATATGTAAAGAAAACAAGTATATCAATTCATTCAGTGCAAATATCTATGCAATAAAATAAAGTATGTGATTTAGGGAAACTCGAGCCAAACCTCACTCGAGTTGTGCAATCCCAACTCCACATTAATTTATACATTTATCTTCTCACTCAGAAGAAGAAGAAGTCCCGACTCTATCTCGGTCCATTCCCAATCTGGTAATATCAATACCGAACAGATATAATATCAATAAACAACTCAATTCAGAACCTGTTCTGATCAATACTCAAATCAAAACACATAATCTGATCAATGTCAATTAACTGATGTTTCGACGGTATAACAATACAGTCTCGATAACCCCGTCAGTCCGAACATCACAGATATAATACCAGAACTCATAATCAATATCGATATAACTCATAATCTCAAAGATAATACAAATCTGATATCAAATCTCAATCCAATCGACTCCGAAAATCATAACAATTCTATAAACAGTCCGTTCTTTAATCTAACTTCAATTATACGATGTCTACTATGTCAAGAACATCATATATAACACATATTAAATTCTGACAACAACATAATTTCAAAACATGTAAGAACGTAGCAAAACTTACGTCCAGTTGTAGCCTACGTCGATAGGAACACAGTACTGAAGTCGGATTTAAAATCGAACGGACAGATTCTTCGTAAATCACAAAATCTTACGTGAAGCTTATCATTTCTCCATAACCTCGTTTCCTTCCTCTTTTTCTTGTTGTTGAAGAAATATTATATGTATATATATATATATATATATATATATATATATATATATATATATATATATATATATATATATATATACATACACGTTGCATGTTCATGAAACGTGGCATATTTCCACAATTCTTAAGCGGCGCTCGAGCGGTTAATCTTTACCGCTCGGGCGCGGAAGTTTCTGTCGAGATACTCGGCTGAACATCTCCTGGCGCTCGGGCGATAATATTCTACCGCTCGGGCGCCAAACATTCTGTCCAAGAATTAAAATTGGCGCTCGGGCGGCTCTTTTCTACCGCTCGGGCGCGAGATGTTCGGCCTAACATCTTGAGATGTTCGGTTCAACATCTCGGCTTAAAATAAACCAACGCCCGGCTTCGTCATTTGAGTTCCTATAACCTCAATTCTGTCAATTAATCAACGTCTGATTACAGTAATTAAATCTCGGGCATTACATTTCTCCCCCCCTTAGATAGGATTTCGTCCTCGAAATCATAGACAATCAATTCAAATATACCAGAAGAAATGTATAATAGAGTTTAATCAGAAAACTCATCTCAATGAATCCATTCTGAAATCAATCTCATATCAGATTCTGTCTTTCAGGTAGTCTCTTCGATGCCCTGATGACTGTACTGTACTTCCAACAGCGGAATATTCTTCATCCGGAAATATCTTTCTTTCAAGAATCTCTGATTCCAAACTAGAGTAATTATTCAAAAAGTATAATCTCATAATACTATTCGAAATAATTCCTGATAGAATCAATCTCAAAGCACTGGTTATACAACATCCGTATATACCAGTCGATAACTCATGATAAGATAATCTCATTATTTGCTTCAAAATCTAGTAATCCTCGTTAAGATTATTATTTCCTATCAAACTGTTAATCCTAGTCAAGATTATACTGAATCTTCGGCCTCAAATACCAATAGTCATCGTCCGACATTGGCTTATTTAGTCTGTCTAGTCTGAGCCGTATATTAAATCTATGATCCTATTAGATTCAATCTTAACTATCATCGAGATATAATTTCCAAATAAAGGAAATTGGCAGAGATTACCGTACAAGATCTCGAATGATGCTATTTTAATACGCATTTGATAACTATCGTCGTATGAAATTTCATAAATGACAATCATTCATGTCAACTGGTGCTAAAATCCAGCACTACAGTTCCTGGATATCCTCCAGTATCAGGATAGTTCGCTCGACCATCCGTCAATTTATAGATCATAGATCAAAATTCATGATATACATTCTGCCAAAAGTACAAAATCAAACGAAAATCACAGTCTGACATAATTAACTTTGGCATTCAATACAATCTAACCTCCGTTTCTGACATAAATCCCCATCATCTGGTCATGTCTGTACCTCTTCCTGTATAATATCACATGTACAGATTTGAACAATCGTTCAATCACAATCACTATCTTGGCAAGATTACAGTAGTGTCATCATACAATCCATAGAAATGTACTCCCATTTCTTATTTAGAAATCAATAATCAAGATCATTAATCTAAAAGTTTCCATTTTTCTGTCTTCATCTGTCAGCGATTTAGACATTTCAATACAAATTCTGACATAACTGATTTCATCTGTTTATATATAAAATGTCTATTCGAATTATCACACATTTCCTATTACCAGAATAATATTGAATCTACTACTGTGTGCATCTGAAAATACCTGTCATTTCAAATTCGAATATCTGACACAAACAAATCAGCTAATAATATAAATTAAGGAAAAATACCTACCTGGTATTCGGTTTTGACTATCAAAATCAAGTTCTGAACTAGTCTGATCAAACTTCTGAAATGCTTTAATCTTCAAAATCAGTTCTGACTCGACTGAACTGTATATAAGCTCAACGGTTCATAACAATCGGTATCAAACACGGACTTAGAATGATAATAATATCGGATCAGATTCAAAATATCAATACGCAATACTGATCTAATAACTACATAGAACGCAATTTCTGACATTTCGAAAATTCTGCCATATTCAATGTCGTTCTCAGCCACTGATCACGGTCTCACTGTGCTACAATCAATCAGTATACTATCTTCAGATATCACAGACTCTGAATACAATCTGTTACAATTCCGATTCATATCCGAACAATTCTGTATACAACAGTCTCAGTTCCCAGAACACTCAATACCATTTTAACTGTTCAGTTCAATCAATCATATACTGCGAATATATCAAAATGTCATAGATAAACTGAGCATAAAATCATCAGAACACTTCCGAGCACATGATTTATCAACCCATAAACGGAACTGAAGTACTTTACAGAGAAACATATAATCAGATGTAACTCTAACTCTTCAGGCAATATATCTTTCAACTGATATCTCAATTCTCTCAATTCAATCAGTATTAGTCTATAAGAAATTCTAAAATGAAACCAATACCTGGAATCAAATCAAGGCTGAAATCACTCTCCCTGATACAGGACAAACCTGAAATCTCATCTGCAAGAATATAGCAAACTTCCTGCTACTAGTAAATCAATCCTTGATAGGCTCCACTTCAGTCATCAACGAACATAAAGGAATAACTCCATTCCTTTCGATAATCATCGAATCGGACCCAATACGGATATCAAGGAATTTAAAATCTAAATCCCTTACCGTATATCATTCATTCCTTGGCCATTTCAGGTTTGAATCTTACCATCTCCTGGCAAGAATCTATAATAGCTCCGTACTTGTTCGATATATCAATATCCATGATGCAGTTGTCATGAGACGATACAAGTACAATCTAGTTTAATTCAATCTCATTCTAAACTTACTGCAGTATACAATATATCACAGAATATCACTGATATCAAATTCTTTCCCCAAAAGGTAAGGAATCAATACTACAGTAAATGCAGACCCAACACGTACAACATATATCAATGCAACTCAGTCAAAGATAATCGTAGTGAATGCATTAGTATATATCAATACATATGCAATATAATCATAAAAGAGTAGTACCTGCCGCTATATCATCAAGTGTGTCCTGGGTCTGCTCCTCGATCACCACACCCAGATGATCCTGCTCCCTGAAATCTTCGGGAACCTCTCTGTGGACAAACTCTAGCAAAGTGTCCAGACTGTCGGCAGATGTTGCAACTACCAGTCACTCCCTAGCATTACTCTGTGGGATGTCTCCCTCCGCAAGTCCTGCAATAAACTCCAGTATAACTCGGGCTAGAACCACTGGAGCTAGATGAACCACTCGGTCCACTTCCTACTTTCTTAAACTGTTTCTTTCGAGCTTTCAGCAACTTTTGCTTCCCACTCGTACTGCCACTATCCAATCTGAGAGGGGATTGCTGTGTCTAGGGTTGCATCGCACACAACCTTTTTAGTTGTCTAATCAGACTCGCCTCCGCTTTCTTCGCTCTAATCAAGGCATCAGCAAAATGGTAAGGTCGCTGCATATTCATCAATGCAACTATCTCCGAGTTCAATCCTCTGATGAACTGATTCGCTACAGCTTCATCATTCCCAGCTACATGAGGAGCAAAACGCAGTAGAGTAGAGAATTTAGCAACATACCCTTCATTATTCAGTTGAACTTGCCTCAAATTCTCAAATTCTGCTTTCTTGTCCTCTCGGTATGAAACTGAGAAAAATCTTCGATAAAATTCAGTTCTGAATATTTCCCAAGAAATCACTGTACCTCTCTGTTCTAACATTCTTTTACTTGTAATCCACCAACTCCTGGCGGCTTCTCGCAACTGGTTAGGCACTATTTTAACTTTCTGCTCATCTGTACAATCAAGTAAATCGAACAGTATTTCTATATCATCAAGCCAGTTCTCACAATATTCAGGTGTCTCGATACCACTCAGAATCGGCGGCTGCAATAACTGAAACTCTTTCAACTTTATTTCTATCTGAGTTTCTGATACATCTATCTGATCAGACGAAGTACTACCCCTTTCTGGAACTCTTCTAGGAGGAATATCTGATAATCACAGATGTTAGTAGTAACAGGAGACAAATCCGTCTCAATCCCAATCATGATCAGCTTACCTCTGATCGAGAATCGGTTCTGATCCAGTTTCAAATAATACATATTACCAAATCAACTCAGATATTCAGGTAACATGTAGCTTAATATACAGTAAAAACATACTGAAATATTAGCATATACAATGTAATTTCAACATTATATTCAATCATATGCCATATAAATCCAGGCAGTAAAACATAATATCATGCTAGCATACACCATGTAATTCAACATTATAATATGCCACATGCTAGCAATCACATGCAAGGAAAGAAAATTCAATCTACCCCGCGCACTCTCTTCTATCTCAGTGCTAAGGAACCTACAGTTCAAGGACCTACAGCTCTAATACCACCTGTTGTGGGGACCCGGACGCTAATTCATTTCTTAATCGTCTTTAGGAATTATTTAATCATTTATAATAAACAGGGTCTAAATTTTTTTTAATACAAAGCGGAAACGTAATGTAATTAACGTCAAATCACATATTAGACATAAACATACAACTCCGATGTTATCTAAAATAATTCAACTAGGTTCAACTACATATCAGTCCTGAATCCTAAGTTGCTTCTGAAGCCCGGATCGCCACGCTATCTAGTCCAGCCTCGTTCTTTTCTTGACCCTGATCCAATCCCACCTGTTGTCATGCACACATACAAACAAGACAACAGCCGGATAACTCCGGTGAGAATTATATTCCCAGTATAAATCATGTATACATGCAGTCATACAAATCATATAAGAGCGTATAACAGACATTCATAACATGTATCAAAATCCGAACATGAATCAATATCAAGAATAATTCCTATTCTAAACATGTACCATCATCAGGAACATAACTCAATATCAAGAAATATAAATCAATATAACTGTCACTTAGACTCGTGACTCTACGTTTTAGACTAGACTCAATCCTAGTCTAGGGATCCCGGTTTCCAGATGTGGTGTTCCTATATCGAATTCCGTAATAGAAGGAACAGTGATTCTATTTACTCGATATAACCAAATATGGTGTTCCTATATCGAATTCCGTAATAGAAGAAATTCCAATTCTATTTACTCGATATAACCAAACATCCGGTGTCCTAACCTAACCGTCATGGACCTTAGCTCTATCGCTAATGTCCAATCTTGAGACATCGTGCAATGTGCCCGTGGCGATCCCGCCACTATCAGGCACTTCTGCCACAAGATCATTCGACTAATACCTACTGTCTATATATCAAGAGAACAAGTAATCTGATACCTGCTATCTATATGTCAAGAAAACAAGTATATCAATTCATTCAGTGCAAATATCTATGCAATAAAATAAAGTATGTGATTTAGGAAACTCGAGCCAAACCTCACTCGAGTTGTGCAATCCCAACTCCACATTAATTTATACCTTTATCTTCTCGCTCAGAAGAAGAAGAAGTCCCGACTCTATCTCAGTCCATTCCCAATATGGTAATATCAATACCGAACAGATATAATATCAATAAACAACTCAATTCAGAACCTGTTCTGATCAATACTCAAATCAAAACACATAATCTGATCAATGTCAATTAACTGATGTTTCGACGGTATAACAATACAGTCTCGATAACCCCGTCAGTCCGAACATCACAGATATAATACCAGAACTCATAATCAATATCGATATAACTCATAATCTCAAAGATAATACAAATCTGATATCAAATCTCAATCCAATCGACTCCGAAAATCATAACAATTCTATAAACAGTCCGTTCTTTAATCTGACTTCAATTATACGATGTCTACTATGTCAAGAACATCATATATAACCCATATTCAATTCTGACAACAACATAATTTCAAAACATGTCAGAACGTAGCAAAACTTACATCCAGTTGTAGCCTACGTCGATAGGAATACAGTACTGAAGTCGGATTTAAAATCGAACGGGCGGATTCTTCGTAAATCACAAAATCTTACGTGAAGCTTATCATTTCTCCATAACCTCGTTTCCTTCCTCTTTTTCTTGTTTTTGAAGAAATATTATACGTATATATATATATATATATATACATACACGTTGCATGTTCATGAAACGTGGCATATTTCCACAATTCTTAAGCGGCGCTCGAGCGGTTAATCTTTACCGCTCGGGCGCGGAAGTTTCTGTCGAGATACTCGGTTGAACATCTCCTGGCGCTCGGGCGGTAATATTCTACCGCTCGGGCGCCAAAAATTCTGTCCAAGAATTAAAATTGGTGCTCGGGCGGTTCTTTTCTACTGCTCGGGCGCGAGATGTTCGGCCTAACATCTTGAGATGTTCGGTTCAACATCTCGGCTTAAAATAAACCAACGCCCGGCTTCGTCATTTGAGTTCCTATAACCTCAATTCTGTCAATTAATCAACGTCTGATTACAGTAATTAAATCTCAGGCATTACATGTTTTTAAGTATATTTTTCAAAAATGGGCTTTATTAGATATTTTCACTCGAAAATTTTTATTTTTTACCCGGTACGCAAATTTTATTGAATTGGGGGACTTTTTGAGGGTTCGACTAATATTTTCAAGAACATACCTAAACGAAATATTTTTCGGGATTGTGTTTGGACTTAATGTGCCTAATTTTAAGTTTATTGGACTTAAAACTCTTTTTAAACTTTTAATTGGTAATATATGGCCCATTATCTACCAAATTACTATTTAATTATTGCTTAAACACCCACTTAACGTAAGCCTAAAATCCTATCAGCCGACACCTCCCCCTCCCCCTATCAAACTCTCTCGTTTTCAGCAAACCATCACCAAGCAAAGCTTCGGCCACAACTTGTTCTTGCAAAGAAATTCTTTCGGCAATCGTTCTTCGATCTCCTCACGCTTATGACTTCAGGGCACACATTGTATCATTATTTCTGCATCATTCATGTCTTATACTACTGTGTGTATCCATTTGTATGTGAATTTTTGATCTAGCCTAGGACATGAAGGATTTTTGGTTTGCATGAGATTATTGCTTTCTTCTTGTATTTCTACTCACGGTTTCTGATCTTGTGCGAGGGGCTGCCAATTTCTGGTCACTAAGTGGTTGTACATGATGTTTTGAAGGAGTTAAGAAGGTAGTGTTGGAGGCTAGACATTGTAGAGTGGAGATCGAGAGGCGTTGTCCCTAAGATGGCTCGATGGGGAGGAGATCGTGTGGAAAGGGAGGGACCGGCGGTGCGAGGATCTATCCAAGGCCTAGACCAGATCATGCAAGGTTTGAGTCATGGCTAAGGAGGGTTTGAACGCTGCTGGAACCACCTTGGAAGCCAATCGATCTTGAGAGGGCATAAGAGATCGCGAGTGGGTTGTCTCGGGGGTTTCTTTTGGGTTGAGCTGTGGCTTGCATGGGGGTGCAGCCGTGGGTTTTAATGTTTCAAGGGGGTCATAGGGTGGGCCAGCAGCTGGAGTCATCGGTTGTAACGGAGGAGGCCGCGCTAGGGTTCAAGTAGGGGAAGAGTTGATTTTCAGCAGCTTTTAGGTCCATTCAGAAATGTTTAGGGGCTGAGTCTGGATGGTTTTAGGGCCTTTAAGTGTTTTTAAGATGTGGAAAAAATTTGGGAAAAATCCGGATAAGTTTCAAGTCGATTCGGGTTAAAACCGGGACCCCGGAAGAGGTGGCTTGAGCTGGTGAAATATTATGATTGTGACATTAGCTACCATCCGGTAAGGCTAATGTGGTTGCAGACGCTCTGAGCAGGAAGCACACAATGATTGCTCTTCTGTCAGTGGAGAGACCGCTACAGACTGGGATTCAGAGATTTGAGCTTGCAGTTTATGCCAGGGGGCGATGCCCCGAATCTAGCTACTCTGACAGTACAGCCGACTCTGAGAGACAGAATTCGGACAGGGAAAACTTCTGACGAGCAATTACAGGAGTGGAGACAGAGGGACGAGGCTAAGGGCCAGAGAATGTATACAGTTGTGGACGGCATAGTCAGAGATAGTCACCGCCTATGGGTTCCTGAAAGTGATTTCCTTAGAGCAGATATCTTGAGCGAGGCTCACAACACCCCGTAATCCATCCATCCAGAGAGTACGAAGGTCTCAGCTTCATTTCTTACCGATCAGGAAGACTTTCACCATGACTCAGTACGCATAGCTGTACATCAGAGAGATAGTCAGACTACATGGGATTCCAATGCATTCTGGAAGAGTCTCCATCAGGCGTTAGGTACGAAGCTCCTGTTCAGTATTGATTTTCATCCTCAGACAGACGATCAGTTAGAGAGGGTGATTCTGATTGTGGAGTACCTACTCCGAGCATGCATGATATTCTTCCTGAGCAGTTGGGAGCCAAAGTTACCTCTTGTGGAGTTCACATACAACAACAGTTATCAGGCATCGATAGGTATGGCTCCATACGAGGCACTGTATGTGAGGAAGTGTAGGCCGCCAGTTTATTGGGACGAGGTGGGAGAGATAACTGAATTAGGTCTGGATATTTTCAAAGAGATAGCAGATTTAGTGGCCAGGATTCGGGACAAGATGAAGACTGCACAGAGCCGTTAGAAGAGTATGCGGATCAGAGGCAGCGAGATCTTGAGTAAAAATAATTCAAATATGAAATATGTGTAAAGTTCTTGCCAACCATCAAATTATAAAAACGATATCGTATAAAATAAATATCAAAATCATTCATATCTCATAAACATGGTGTGCGGAAGAAATAAGGTCCTTGGGTTAGCGTGCGCACATCCAGCCCCGCCTATTCAGTCTTCGGTGCCTCCAGTCTCCTCATCGATATGCTCATCTGCATCATTCACACCTAGTGAGTCTGAAGACTCAACACACCTGTAATGTTATAGCAAGTACATATACATAACAAGCAACAGTGAAAAATACTGTAATGAAAAAACATTTCATGATCGTAAAAGTCGCATGCATAATCATAACCTGTCGAAGCATAAATATTTTCATAACATAACACATCATATCAGCATATACGTGTTTGTTTTTATTAGTTTGAATTCCGTTCATTAGTTATGACTTTCATATCATCGTGCCAGTCAATGGATCCATCTACGTGTAACTGTGGTACCCGACGGCGTGGACATTAGCGACAACATTACCCGTCCACTGAGCCCTAGCCTTACATGTCATCGTGTCAACGTATTAGTCACAACTAACTCTCATCCTTCAAAAATATCATCATATTCATCACTTAATAAAACATGCATATACGTAAAAAAATTTAAAATGAAGCATGCAGCGTATTTTTCATATTTACATAAAAAGTCATATTCATGATAACATAAACATTTAAAACATGTCAAAAGGTGTTTAGGGCGCTGCCAGGGCTAAAAACTTGATCCAGGTGCAAAATGACCATTTTGCCCCTAGAAACCCTAATTTACCATTTTGCCCCTGGACCTCAAAAATTCGTCCCGAATCCAACCAAACTCCTTAAAACACCTAAAAACATAATAATAAGCGTTTATTAGACGTATACTCGAGTCTGTTTCAAAACTTACACGATTCGTTTTATAACTTGGAATGGGGTCCAAGTTTTAACCCGAATCTTAACCAAACTTTCCCAAATTTTAGCCACGACTTATTCACACCCTACCACCCCCTAACCAACATAAATCAGACCAATTAGTGTGGGGACCCGGATGCTAATCATATTCTTAATAATCATTGGGACAATTTAATCAATTATAATAAACAGGGTCTACATTTTTTTATTATTAAAATACAGTATTAAATGCGGAACGTAATGGTATACATTCTAATATACATCTCAGTATTAAAGTACAAGTCTTGTACGATATACAATCATTCAAACTAAGGTTTACAAACTAAATATCAAGTGTCCAAACCCTATCTCTAATCAAAGTCCGTAGTCTCCACTCTAATCACGATCTATCTTCATCTCCTCGACCCTGAACCTGTCTCACCTGTTTCCATGCACTCATACAAACAAGACAACAGCCGGATAACTCCAATGAGAAATATATCCCAATATAAATCAACGAAACATGCAATCATATAACAATGTAAAAGCATGTAAGAAATATCAATAACATGTATCAAAATCCGAAACATAATCAATATAAAATCATTAATCAGACTCATAACTTCACGTCTAAGACTAGACTCAATCCTAGTCTAGGGATCCCGATTTGCAGACGTTGGCATTCCTATATCGAACATCAGTAATAGAAGAAACTCCAATTCTATCCACTTCGATATAACCAAATATCCGGTGTCTTGACCTATCCATCACAGACTTTGGCACTATCGCCAATTCAGTATCTTGTGACAATGTTCTATGTGCCAGTGACGATTCAATCACTATCGGAACTTATGTCACAAGATCACTCGTCTAATACTCGTCTAATACATGCTTTCTATAAATCAAATAGAATATGCATATCAATTCAAATCAATGTACATAATAATAATGAGTATGTGATTTAAGGAAACTCAAGTATATCCTACTCGAGTCGTGCTCCTGGTACCACATTGACTTATACATTTGTCTTCTCGATCTGACGAAGTCGAAGTCTCGAAGTCAAATATGTCCATATCAAATCTGAAATGACAATATCGAATAGACTGTGTCAATGTACAACTAAATTCAAGACTTGTTCTGATCAATACGCAAATCAAGACATAATCTGATCAATGTCAACAATGTCATGATACAATCTCAATCAATACTAAATCTGATCAAAATCAATCTACTGATGTTTCGAAGGCATAACAATACAGTCTTGATATTCCCGTCAATCTCATCCTCACAGATATAATACCACAACTCATAATCAATATCAGTACAACCCATAATCTTAACAATAACAGATCATAATTTCGAATCCGTACAATCTCGCAATAACAACAATACAATATCAGTATATACGAATCAACAACTCATCTGATCCAAGTCTGAATAATATCAATATACCCAACAATACAATATCAACCAGATATGTAAGGCCCGAGGATTGGATTACCGTAATCTGAAATGATTTGAGTATAATTATCGTAATCTGAGATGGTTATTGAATATGAATTGATATAATTATATACGGGCTATTACGAGACTAGATTGGGTAAAGAATATGAATGATATGAGTTTTGGACAGAACAATTGGCGCCCGAGCGGTAGAAAGTAACCGCCCGAGCGCCAAAGCTCAACAAGGTGTGTTTCGGGCAGAGAAGGTGAAAGCGGACCGGTTACGGTGGCCGAAAGCGCAACGGAAGTCAAAAATTTTTATTTTTCATGCTCATTTTTCGGCCACCTTGGTTTTGTGTGTAATATTTACAAAAACGAAAAACATACATAGGATGTTTAGAAGTGTTACCTATCAACTTTAAAAGTTGATTGTGGCTCCAACTTTGTTGTCAAACAACAAAGCTCTTCAAGGCATGAAGATCTACAAGCTCCTCCTCCAAATCCTTGAATCTTTCCTTCAAATTAGGCCCACCACCAACTAGGTAGATCCCCTCAAATATTGCACTAGAAATATTTGAGGATTTTTCAAAGAGAAGTGTGTTTTCTTCAACAAATTGAAGAACACAAAAATGGAGAAAATTGAGAGAGAATATCTTGGAGAGTTTCGGCCATGCTCATGTGTAATGGAGGGAAGAATGATTTTATTCCCTTGCCTTGGTTGTGAGAAAAGCAAAAAGAAAAAGGTGCATGCCTTGCACTATTTTAATAAAAAGTAATCTCCAACCCTTCACCTCCCATGCATGCATATAATATAGTTTTTAATCAAATTAAAAACTTTGGACTAAATTTAATTATCTCAAACATATTTGAGACTAATTAAACATTACTTGAAGTTACCCAAGTCCCACTAGTTAAATAATTATTTTAATTGAGCTCTACAAGACTCAATATTATTTAATTAATTCAACACTTGAATTAATTTAATTATTTGGGCTCTACTAGGCCCACTAGTGTTTAATTAATTCAACACTTGAATTAATTTAATTTAGTCCATAATAATGTTTATGAAAATCACAATTTTCAAAAAACATTAGTCACTTGGCCAAATTTTAATCTAGGAACACTTCCATAAATTAAAATTTATATTTCTCTCATAGAAGTCATACTTCTATTTTTCTTTACACTTATAAACACATTTATAAGCCGTTCAACACTTTGAACTATTTTTCTCCTTTATAGAAGTCATACTTCTAATTTTCCTTACGCTTAAAAACTCCTTTATAAGCCGTTCAACACATTGAACCATTTTACTTCTCATCGGGATTTACAAAGCTAGTACTTGTGTGGCCCTCAATGGTTCATTGATACAACTAGCCGTGGGTTCACATCTCCATGTGATTCGGACTAAACATGTCCTTATTCGAGCATACCCCAATTGCTCCATTCTTACTTATCAACTCCTTGATAGTAAGAACGTCAGAACTCAAGTCTGATATTACCCAACCAATCACGTTAAACGCCTAGCAGCATCGCTTACGTGATTCCCTAGGTATCACATGATAGTGCCTGCAAGAACCATTCAATTATGGTTAGCGTACAGTACGGTCCCTTCAACTCATATATCCCGACCGATTCGACAACTATTGGTTTATCGAGAGTTGTCAATGAATCGATACTATGTGTCATGTTGTAGTTGCATCAATGGTGTAATCTATGAAACCCCTTTCATAATTACAACCATACTCTGGCCAGAGATTTCAACCTACATACACATGATTACACATAGGATATCCATACCCGAAGGTAAGCGGTGAATCCCCGACTACAATGCATCGACTCCTATGTGTTTCGACAGAACACCCAACCTTGCCACCTGATGACCCCATGAGAGTCGGTAAACAAGTCAAAGTGTAATTCTAGCACATAGAGTCTCAATGTTGTCCCGGGTCATAAGGACTAATTCTGTACAACCATAAACCAGGACTTTTCCACTCGATAAGTGAGAACCACTTGGAAAGTCCTTTTATGGAGGGTTGTTCAGTGCAATCTACAAGGAGCACCTATCTGCATGTTCGGACATCACAATGTCCCCTACCAATGAAACATGGTACTCACATCGCAGATACTAGTCTCTAACTCGAGCGGCCTATATCCTTCTTAGTGGCTGCTGAATCGACTAGGAACCGTTTAGAATATACAGTATTACAAATATGAGTTTCATGATACTCATCATATGAGCATCTCATATTCTTTCTACTATTTGTATATTCAAGGGCTTTATCTATGCAGCTAGCATGGGTATACAGATAAAGATTTGCCAAAATAATAATTTCAAATATTATTAAAATAAAGACTGCTTATACATAGAGTTTCATTGTGAACACTCGGCCAACATTTGGCTCGACGGGCACCTACTCTAACAATCTCCCACTTGCACTAGAGCCAACTACCCATATGCTTAAAACCCATTGATTCGCGATGCTTGTCGAATAATGGTCCAGGTAAAGGCTTAGCTAGTGGATCAACAACATAATCTGCGGAGCCGACTTTGTCAATAGACACTACTCTTCAATCCACAATCTCTCCGAGGATGTGGTACTTTCTCAATACGAGTTTGGATTCTGATGAGACCTTGGCTCCTTTGCTTGAGCTATAGCTCCCGTGTTTTCACAAAACACTGGGACAGGAGCAACTCCATTAGGAATGACGTCCAACTCTTAGACGAAATTCCTTATCCAAACAGCCTCTCTTGCTGCATATGATGCAGCAATGTATTCGGCCTCTGTGCTGGAATCCGTAATATTGTCTTGCTTGGAACTCTTCCAAGAGACAGTAGCACCGTTGAGCATGAATACAAAATAGAGGTTGACTTCGAGTTATCGATATGGCTTTGGAAGCTAGAGTCGGTATAGCCTTCCAATTTCAGTTTTCTACCCCATAGACCAAGAACAACTTATTGGTCCTTCTCAACTGCTTGAGGATGTCTTTCACAGCTTTCAGGTGTGGAAGACCAGGGTTCGATTGATATCCTTTCACTACACATAGTGCAAACGCCACGTCAGGACGTGTAGATATCATCCCATACATGATATTACCAATTTCCGAAGCATACGGAATGCGTGTCATCGCCACTATCTCTGCATCTGTCTTGGGAGACAGACTTGGATAGGGACACGCCATGACACACTGGTAGATGTCCTCTCATGGACTCATCCATCGAGAACTGCTTCACGATGGTATCAATGTATGTGGACTGGGTGAGACCAAGCCATCTTTTCGATCTATCTCAATAGATCTGTATCCCAATACAAAAGATGCTTCACCCAAGTCCTTCATCGAGAACTTACTCGCTAACCATATCTTTGTTGATTACAACATTCCTACATCATTCCCAATGAGTAGAATGTTATCAACATATAACACCAGGAATGTCACAACACTCCCACTGACCTTCTTATACACATAGGGTCCCTCATGATTCTTAGTAAATCAAACTATTTGATTGTACTGTCGAATCTGAGGTTCCAACTCCTAGATGCCTGCTTTAGATCATAAATAGATCTCTAAAGTTTGCATACCATATGCTCACTTCCGATAGATGTAAACCCTTCAGGTTAAGACATGTAAATAACTTTCTTAAAATCCCCATTTAAGAAAGTTTGTCTTGACATCCATCTGCCATATCTCATAGTCATACTATGCAGCTATGGCTAGTAAAATCCTTATGGACTTGAACATTGCGATTGGGAAAAGGTTTCCTCAAAGTCAACTCCTTGTCTTTGAGTACATCCTTTTGCCACCAATCGCGCCTTGAAGGTCAACACCTCCCCATCCTCCCCAAGTCCCTGTGGGAACAGTTCCCACAGGTGGATCCACAAGATCCTACACTTGGTTCGAATGCATGGAATTCAACTCAGATTCCATTTCTTCAAGTCACTTGGATGAATTGGCATCAGATAACGCTTCCTTGAAGGTCCATGGATCACATCCATGGTTAGGCTCATCATGGCCTTCTTCAAGAAGCTGACCATACCTCATAGGTGGTCTCGAGACTTTCTCGTATCTGCTAGGAGCTTGTATCTCCTCTCTTGGCTCATCGGGTGTGGGTTCTATAATTGTGGGTTTCTCTCGAACCTCTTCGAGTTCTATCATCTGCCTTTTTCTATCCAATAGAAAATCCCTTTCCAAAAAGGTTGCATTCCTAGAAACAAACACCTTTGTTTCTTGGGGATGATAGAAATAATATCCAACTCAATTCCTTGGATATCCCACAAAGTAACATAAAATGGATCAACAATCCAATTTATCTCCCACTTACCTGCTTCACATAAGCAGGGCTCCCCATATTCTAAGATAAGAATATTTTGGGAGGCTTACCCATCCATATCTCATATGGTATCTGCCTTTGAATGGACATTTAGTAGAATATCTTTTACTTTTAAGTTATAGAGATCGTTTTCAAGTTCTCAAGCACCAATTAAACATTCATTCTTGTAAATGTTGCAAACACCTTTGCTAAATAAACAAGAATATCCATTTTTATCACAATAGAAATGGAAACAATGTTTTACACCAAACAGGTACAAACAAAACATCTCTTAAAATTAACTTAAAGTCATTGTTCAACAATAAGTAAACATCCTTAATAGCCTTGGCAGCAACTCTTGCTCCATTGCCCATCCTCAAGAAGGTCACACCTTCCTTAAGCTTCCTACTTCTTCCTATCACCTGTAACCCATTACAGAGATGTGAGTCACAACCGGTATCTAATACCCAAGAAGTAGAGTTAATTAAAATGTTTACTTAAATTTAGAACATACCGTTTCCAGAACACTTCTGGGCAAGATATTCTTTGCAATTACGCCTCCAATGTCCAGGCTTCTTGCAGTGATGACATACATCATTAGTCTTGTCAGCCTTAACTGGTCTGGCTGCCTCAACAGGGTTCGGAGATTGCCTCAACAAGGGCACGTTCTTTTCGGGACGTTGGAAAGAACTCTTCTTTCCCTTCCCATGTGGATCAATCTTCGTACCAGATGAAGAACCCACATAAAGAACCAACTTCTCTTTCTTGATGGTGGATTCAAACGTAACAAGCATGTTCACCAACTCCTCAAGGGTCGGTTCCATCTTGTTCATGTTGAAATTCACCACAAAAGGATCAAATGAGCTAGGCAGTGATAACAGCAACACGTCGGTGGTCAACTCCGAAGGCAAGATCAGATCCATGCCAACGAGCTTGTCCACGAGCCCGATCACCTTTAGGCCATGCTCATGGACCGAGGTCCCATCTCGCATGCGCAAAGTGATCAGCTCCTTGACGGTAGCATGCCTGAGAGGACGCGTTTGCTCTCCAAAGAGCTCCTTGAGGTGCAAATGAATGTCAGCAGCACTCTTTGCACCCTCAAAACGCCTCTGTAGCTCATCGTTCATAGAAGTCAACATATAACACCTGGCTATCAAGTCATGGTCACACCATTCCTCGTAGGCCTGCAATTCCTCAGGAGTGCAGTCAGTCGGGGCCTCAACAGGGGGCGACTGAGTCAGTGTATATGTTACCCTTTCCGAATTTAAGACTATTTTCAAATTACTTAGCCAAGTGAGGTAATTAGGTCCAGTTAATATGTGTTTGTCGAGTATTACAGATATCGAATTGCGCATCGAAGACATTGTCAATTTGTACTGAAAAGTAAAACAGATAAATGTTGATGACTATTTTAAATATTTAGTAAGATATGAAGTTTGGACTTTTACTTCATAAATATTTGCTCCCACTGTTTTGACATCTTTCACTACCCTCTAGTGAAAACGGGAAACTCCTTTCCTCAGTAGGTACGTAAGGTCCAATTAGCGAATTGTGATCCCGAATAATATCAGCCAATCACAATTCCTAAAAGGTAGTTTCCAATTGCATCACAATGCAACCCTCTACGTAAACTTTTGTCTCACGTTTGATTAGGACCCAATAATATGACGTCGTTCATCTTCACGTGTCAAGCCTTACCCATCGATGTTGAACCTTAATGGACGGTCGCCATGAGTTCCCTCAATAATATGAGCCGAAATCACGGGAGTTCCACGTAGTTCACATCACTATGTCAATGGATGTCACAGCTTTCCGGCACTCAGGGCCCTCCCAATAATATGAGCCGAGCCCCGAGTACGGGTAGCGTTCATCATGCACCCATTGTCGATGGAAGACAAGGAAATTATAAACAAATTTATAATTCCCCTTTTCGGGCTTGATATTAATTTTGAATCATATTCAAAATGAGGGTTTTTAATTTTGAAAGGTCTCATCATTAATTTTATTTTAAAAGCTCGCCATGTTTGATCGTATGTTTGCCGGATTCATGCAACTTTGTTATTATCATAATAATAACGCACATACTCATTATTTATAACATATCATGCATATATTATAAATAGAAAACAGTACAAGGATGATCAATTGCCCCAACACTAATGGCCCGTGTGAGCCAAACACGGGCCTAGGTCCAATCCTAGGGTAAATGCACGGGATGCAATGCAACTATATTATTACATTAGCATCCAATATTACATGTCTTCGATCTTCATAATCACCAAGGCCACCATCTTCCAATCTTGATCTTCACCTATTCTAATATTTACAATTAAATATCCATGGCACATAGGGATACATCTCATGGGGGGTGGGAACGGGCCATAAACCAAGCCCACTTTAAATTGATAATTATTACAATCATACAACACAAATATCCTAGCATACACCTAGCAAATTGGGCTTGGGCTTTTGATCATCCTTCATGCATAATATCACATATCATACACCATCAATTAATTATCACTATAATTAATTGATCCAATATTATATATCTTGATCCAATCACTAAACGCCACAATTATAAATTAAATTAACAAAGTATACAAACACCTTTGTCTACTTTCAAATTAATTTATTTATAATCGAATTTCTTGTAAATCACAATTTACTATAAATAATTAAAGTCCAACTTCAATTATTTATTTTATGAGAAAACATGTGCAACAATTGTAAATTTAAACTTAAGGGCCCAAACTCATTTTTCACAAAAATACTTAGGCCCATTTAAATTTCACAAAATATGTTGACCATCTAATGGCCCAACATCTCAAGGTCCATGACACTAAGATTGTCCAAAACACTTTTGGAAACCCTAGCCGTCATCGCCGTCGCCGGAGCTCCATCGCCGGATTCCGGCAACAAAAATATTTTTTTTTTTTGTTTAAAAACTGCACATTTAGGGCTGCCCCTCGGCTGCCCGAAATTTTCGGGCAGCCCCCTCGGGCAGCCCTCGGGCAGCCCCGAAAATTTTATTTATTTTTTTTTTTGTAAAATTTCGGCCCTATCAAATCTTGCACCAAAAAATTTCTCAAGCGGTTAGAAATCGATCTCAAATAATATTACGTAAATATTACACAAAATCCGTAACCTAAGCTCTGATACCACTTTAAAGCGGACCGGTTACGGTGGCCGGAAGCGCAACGGAAGTCAAAAATTTTTATTTTTCATGCTCATTTTTCGGCCACCTTGGTTTTGTGTGTAATATTTACAAAAACGAAAAACATACATAGGATGTTTAGAAGTGTTACCTATCAACTTTAAAAGTTGATTGTGGCTCCAACTTTGTTGTCAAACAACAAAGCTCTTCAAGGCATGAAGATCTACAAGCTCCTCCTCCAAATCCTTGAATCTTTCCTTCAAATTAGGCCCACCACCAACTAGGTAGATCCCCTCAAATATTGCACTAGAAATATTTGAGGATTTTTCAAAGAGAAGTGTGTTTTCTTCAACAAATTGAAGAACAAAAAAATGGATAAAAATGGGAGAGAATATCTTGGAGAGTTTCGGCCATGCTCATGTGTAATGGAGGGAAGAATGATTTTATTCCCTTGCCTTGGTTGTGAGAAAAGCAAAAAGCAAAAGGTGCATGCCTTACACTATTTTAATAAAAAGTAATCTCCAACCCTTCACCTCCCATGCATGCATATAATATAGTTTTTAATCAAATTAAAAACTTTGGACTAAATTTAATTATCTCAAACATATTTGAGACTAATTAAACATTACTTGAAGTTACCCAAGTCCCAATAGTTAAATAATTATTTTAATTGAGCTCTACAAGACTCAATATTATTTAATTAATTCAACACTTGAATTAATTTAATTATTTGGGCTCTACTTGGCCCACTAGTGTTTAATTAATTCAACACTTGAATTAATTTAATTTAGTCCATAATAATGTTTATGAAAATCACAATTTTCAAAAAACATTAGTCACTTGGCCAAATTTTAATCTAGGAACACTTCATAAATTAAAATTTATATTTCTCTCATAGAAGTCATACTTCTATTTTTCTTTACACTTATAAACACATTTATAAGCCGTTCAACACTTTGAACTATTTTTCTCCTTTATAGAAGTCATACTTCTAATTTTCCTTACGCTTATAAACTCCTTTATAAGCCGTTCAACATTGAACCTATTTTACTTCTCATCGGAATTTACAAAGCTAGTACTTGTGTGGCCCTCAATGGTTCATTGATACAACTAGCCGTGGGTTCACATCTCCATGTGATTCGGACTAAACATGTCCTTATTCGAGCATACCCCAATTGCTCCATTCTTACTTATCAACTCCTTGATAGTAAGAACGTCAGAACTCAAGTCTGATAGTACCCAACCAATCACGTTAAACGCCTAGCAGCATCGCTTACGTGATTCCCTAGGTATCACATGATAGTGCCTGCAAGAACCATTCAATTATGGTTAGCGTACAGTACGGTCCCTTCAACTCATATATCCCGACCGATTCGACAACTATTGGTTTATCGAGAGTTGTCAATGAATCGATACTATGTGTCATGTTGTAGTTGCATCAATGGTGTAATCTATGAAACCCCTTTCATAATTACAACCATACTCTGGCCAGAGATTTCAACCTACATACACATGATTACACATAGGATATCCATACCCGAAGGTAAGCGGTGAATCCCCGACTACAATGCATCGACTCCTATGTGTTTCGACAGAACACCCAACCTTGCCACCTGATGACCCCATGAGAGTCGGTAAACAAGTCAAAGTGTAATTCTAGCACATAGAGTCTCAATGTTGTCCCGAGTCATAAGGACTAATTCTGTACAACCATAAACCAGGACTTTTCCACTCGATAAGTGAGAACCACTTGGAAAGTCCTTTTATGGAGGGTTGTTCAGTGCACTCTACAAGGAGCACCTATCTGCATGTTCGGACATCACAATGTCCCCTACCAATGAAACATGGTACTCACATCGCAGATACTAGTCTCTAACTCGAGCGGCCTATATCCTTCTTAGTGGCGGCTGAATCGACTAGGAACCGTTTAGAATATATAGTATTACAAATATGAGTTTCATGATACTCATCATATGAGCATCTCATATTCTTTCTACTATTTGTATATTCAAGGGCTTTATCTATGCAGCTAGCATGGGTATACAGATAAAGATTTGCCAAAATAATAATTTCAAATATTATTAAAATAAAGACTGCTTATACATAGAGTTTCATTGTGAACACTCGGCCAACATTTGGCTCGACGGGCACCTACTCTAACAGAAGGTGGCGCCGGGGCGGTAGTTTTTGACCGCCCGAGCGCCAATGATACATGGTGAGGGCCGAATACCTCGCGCTCGGGCGGAAATTTATTACCGCCCGAGCCGAGCAAAATGGAGGAAAAGTTGACACGTTCCTTTTTTCATGCAACATGTAAGTATATATATATATAAGCAACGTCAAATTCCCTCAGATTTAGAAAGGGGTCGCAGAAGCTTTGTGGAAATCCTTACGCCTTTTTATTTCAATCCGTCCGTCAGATTTTGAATCTGAGTACAGTACCTAGTTCCTATCAACGTAGGCTATAACTGGACGTAAGTTTTGCTACGTTTTGATATGTTATGAAATTATACTATTGTCAGAATTGAATAGGATTCATATATGATGTTCTTGTCATGTTAGACATCATAGAATCGAAGTCAGATTGAAGAACAAATTGATTATGTAATTGTTATGATTTTCGGAGTCGATTTGACTGAGAATTTATATCAGATATGTATGGTTATCGAGATTTTGACTCGTATCGATATTGATTATGAGTTCTGGTATTATATCTGTGATGTTTGGACTGACGGGGTTATTAAGACTGTATTGTTATGCCGTCGGAACATCAGTTGATTGATATTGAACAGATTCGATAATGATTTTGATTATATCGTGATATCGTTGATATGGATTAGATTGTGTCTTGACTTGACATTGATCAGATTATGTGTTGATTTGAGTATTGATCAGAACATGTATTGACTTGAGTTGTTTATTGATATTATATCTGTTCGGTATTGTTATTACCAGATTGAGAATGGACCGAGATAGAGTCGGGACTTCTTCTTCTTCTTCTTCTGAGTAAGAAGATAAAGGTATAAATTAATGTTGAGTTGGGATTGCACAACTCGAGTGAGGTTTGACTCGAGTTTCCCTAAATCACATACTTTACTTTATTGCATTGGTATTTGCAATTGAATACGATTGATATTTTGGTCTATGGATTTATAGACAATGTATGTCTTGAGTCATAAGCGGATATGCTTAGTCGTAGACATTTCATCTTGTGACAGAAGGGCCGGATAGTGAGGATTCGTCACTGGCCCATTGCACTTTGTCACAGGACATGATATTGGTGATAGGACCACAGTCCATGACGGATAGGTCAGGACACTGGATGTTTGGTTATATCGACGTGGATAGAACTGGAGTCTTTTCTATTACTGTTGGTCGATATAGGAATACCACATCTGGAAATCGGGATCCCTAGGCTAGGATTGAGTCTAGTCTAAAACGTGGAGTCACGAGTCTGAGTGACGATTATATTGATTTATATTATTGACGTTGATTATGTTCCTGAATATGGTTCATGTTCCTTGCTGTTCCTGATATTGGTACATGTTTAGAATAGGAGTTATTCTTGGTATTGAGTATGTTCCTGATATTGATACATGCTTAGAATAGAATTTATTCTGGATATTGAATTATGTTCCGGATTAGGGTACATGTACAGAATATGATTTATTCTTGTAATTGATTTATATCATGATTTTGATATATGATAGGATTTTCTGTTATATGCTTTTATATTGTTTATATGATGGCCTGTATACATGATTTATACTGGGATATTTATATCTCACCGGAGTTATCCGGCTGTTGTCTTGTTTTTATGTGTGCATGACAACAGGTGGGACAGGATAAGGGCCAGGAAGAGAACGAGGCTGGACTAGATAGCGTGGAGATCCGGGCTTCAGAAGCAACTTAGGATTCAGTACTGATATGTAATTGAACCTAGTTGAATTATTGTAGATAATATCAGATTTGTATGTTTATGTTTAATATGTAATTTGAATTTAATTACATTACGTTTCCGTTGTGTAATTTAGAAAAAAATTAGACCCTGTTTATTATAAGTGATTAATTAGTCCCAATGACGATTAAGAACTGGATTATCTTCCGGGTCCCCACAAGATATCAATCCCAACACCTCATAATCGATAACAACACAAATCTGATATCAATTCAATCTAATCACAATCAAATCAATTCTGAAAATTCATAATAATTTCATACGGTATCTGTTCTTTGATCCGGTTTCGATTATACGATGTGTGATATTGTAAGAACAACATATATCAATCGTATCTGATTCTGGCAGTATCATAATTTCAAATCATATCAAAACGTAACAAAACTTACGTCATGTTGTAGCTGTCGTCGTTAGGAGCTCGGTACTGAAGTCGGCTTAAAATTCTGGCGGACGGACTTCTCACAACACTCAAATTCCTATCGTGAAAATTATAAACTTCCGAAAATTCCTCCATGCTTTCCTTTTTTTGTTTCTCAGCTGATGGAATGAAAATGTATATATATCAATGCATGCCTCAACAAAACGTGGCTTATTCTTTGCACTGCACGTCTCGCGCATATGCGCGACTACCATCGGCGCATATGCGCGAGACACAAAGTCTCGGCACGTAGCATCACAGCAGCTCGCGCATATGCGCGCACATCTTCTGCGCATATGCGCGAGGTTTTCTTCACAACTCTCAGGTACCCTTGCGCACATGCGCGCACACTGCTCGCGCATGTGCGCGAGGTCTTCTGCCACCTTCGCGCATATGCGCAAAGTATTCTGTCCTCGCACATAATTCGTGTTTTCGTACGTCTTTCCTGTCTATTTCTTGTTAGAGTAGGTGCACGTCGAGCCAAGTGTTGGCCGAGTGTTCACAATGAAACTCTATGTATAAACAATCTTTATTTTAATAATATTTCAAATACTTAATTTTGACACATATTTATCTGTATACCCATGCTAGTTGCATAGATAAAGCCCTTGAATATACAAATAGTAGAAAGAATATGAGATGCTCATATGATGAGTATCATGAAACTCATATTTGGAATACTGTATATTCTAAACAGTGTTAGAGTAGATGCCCTGCAAGCCAACGGTTGGCTAGGGAATTTATTGACTCAAGTGAAATAAACAATCTTTATTTTAATATAATTTAACTTTTAATGGTTTCGTAATACTTTATCTGTATACCCATGCAAGCAGCATAGATAAAGTCCTTGATTATGCTTTAATACAAATGAATCGTAATTCGATGTTGAAACTCATTTGTAAACACTGCATATTCTAAATTCGTTCCTAGTCGATTCAGCCGCCTAAAACATGGATAAAGGTCGCTTGAGCTCGAGACTAGCATCTGTGATGTTGTGTACTGCGTTTCTTGGTAAGGGCATATTCCAAACATACAGATGGGTAGTCATATGATGATTATACCGAACAACCCTCCCTCGGATTTTCCAAGTAGTTATCATTCATCGAGAGGATAAGTCCGTGGTTATGATTGTACACCATTAGTCCTTACGACCCGGGACAACACTGAGGCTCTATATGCTAGGGCTGTGCTTTGACTCGTTTACCGGCTCCAGGAGAGTCATCAGGTGGCGAGGTTGGGTATAGTTGCGACACATATAGGAGCCAGTGCATTGTAGTCGGGGATTCACCGCTCACCTGCGGGTGTGGATATCCTATGTGATCTTATGTAATAATAGTGCATGGAATCTCTGGCCAGAGTATGAGATGTACATTGGAGAAGGAGTTCTCTGAATAGTACATGCGATGCCACTATTAAAGTTATCATATAGTTATCGAATTAATATGCAACCCTCGATGAACCAATGGTTGCAGATTCGATCGGGATATATGAGATGAAGGGACCGTACTGTACGTTAATCATAATCGACTGGTTCTTGCAGGCACTATCAGTGATACCTAGGGGATCATGGGGCGATGCTACTAGACGCTCTTACCATGATCCGATGAGTGCAATCAGAAATGAGTTCTGACATTCTTGATCAAAGTGTTGATGAAAATAATGGGGCTAACTAGGGTAAGCCCGAATAAAGGATTATGTCCTGAATCACAAAGAGTTGTGAACTCACGGCTAGCTGTATCCCTGAACCATTGAGGGTCAAACAAGCACTGGATCGTTTGTTCCCGTTGAGAGAATAAATTCAAGGAGTTGAATTTATAATATAGTAAATTCAAGTAGTTGAATTTATGATAACTAAATTTTGAGAAAATAAATTCAAGGAGTTGAATTTATGATATAGTAAATTCAAGAAGTTGAATTTATGAAATTTGGAGAAAATAAATTCAAGGAGTTGAATTTATGAAATTTGATAATTTAATTTATTAAACTCAAAAGTTGGGTTTATTAAATATTAAATTTTGGAGGTGATAAAATTCAAGGAGTTGAATTTATAATTTAAATATTAAATTCAAATGTTGAATTTATAATGTATTTAATTTATTAAGCTCAAAGGTTCAGTTTATTAATTAATAAATTAAATATGGTGGATAATATGTTTAATGGGCTTGTAGGGGTACAAGTCCAACATATTAAAATAATTAAAGTTTTAATAGGCTTTGATTAAATTAATTAAACTAGTTGGACTAGCCCAATTAATTAAATCAAGTTTATTAAGGTTAATTATGTAATTAGTTTATATTTTATTTATAAATAAAGGTTGATAGGTCAACCCTAGCCCACCAACCCACAAACCTCACGAGAATTTCATTCTCAAAAGAAAGAATTTTCGGCCACCAATTTTTGGGAAAAAGAAAGATTGAGCCGTCTCTCAAATAATTTTCTCCTACGCAAAACTTCTTCCAATTTTCTAGTGCAAATTGGAAGAGGAACAAATCTTCTAGTCGTGGACCTAATTAGAAGAATCGAAGAAAGTTCGTAGGGATTCATCAAGAGCTAATCCGTTCATACCGGATTAGTTGGAGCCAAGTGATTTAATTCACAAAGGTATAATTCTTTACACCCTATGGATGTTTAATTTGTTAAAATCATACGAGCGCTCAAACATATATATTTTGATTGTCAAAATAAAATAAAAATTTTAAAACTTCCACTGCGTTTGGGCTTGTAGAAAACCGAGATCCAACAGTGGTATCAGAGTTAGGTTTTCTGAAACGTATGATTTAAATTATATTGAATAATTTATTTCTAACTACACAAGAAAATTTTTCAAAAAATTTAGCACCACGAAAATTATTGTTTTTCAGAACAAAAAAAAAAGAAAAAAAAAATTATTTAATATGCCCGGAACTGTTCCGGGCAGTCGTGTGCGCAGGGACGCGCACGGCAGCCCGCAGCGGGCGCGCGCGGCGTGGGACGCCCGCGCAGCACGGCAGCGCTCTGCGCGCGCGCGGCGTAGGACGCCCGCGCGCAGGCGGCGCCGCGCGGCGCGCCAGGCGTGCGGACGCCAGCGCGCAGCGCGCCAGGTGTCCTGCCCGCCAGCGCGCAGCGCCGCGCGCACCTGTGCGCTCCCTGAGCGCACAGGGGCTGCCGCCACTGCCCGAAACGTTCGGGCAGTGGGCGGGCAGCGAGGGCGGCTACCCGGGATCGTCTCGGGCTTGAATTCTTTGGCCCATGGTGCAATTTTCTGATTTTTCAAAATTTTGGGTAAAATTGATATTTTTGAAATTGATTCAATTTTTCTTTTTGAAAATTAATTTTTGGAAAATTAATAATTTTCTTGTAAAATAAATAATTAGAATATGATTTTAATTATTTATGGTAAAAATGAGTTTTATAAGAAATCAATTATTATTGATTTAATTGGAAATTAAATAAAGGAGTTTATTTAATTTATTAAATTCTTTAATAATTGTGGTGGTTAGTGATAAAATTATTAGATATATGATTTATCAATTAATTAAATTGTTTAATTAATTGATGTTAATATTTGATATTAAATGCATGGAGGATGATCGAGAGCCTTGACCAATGTGTTAGGTGTATGTTAGGATATTTTACTGTTTTTATTCTTTTTATAATATTTGATATTATTAAAGTGGGCCTGGTTTATGGCCCGTTCCCACCCCCATGAGATGTATCCCTTATGTGCCATGGCTATTTAAATGTAATTATTAGAAATAGTGGGAGATCAAGACTGGAAGATGGTGGGCCCGATGAACGAGATGAAGACATGTAAAATATTGGAAGCTCTTGTAATAGTTGCATTTGCATCCCTGCATTCACCTAGGTTTGGACCTGGATCCATGTATGGCTCACATGGATCTAATAGTGTTGGCGATCGATCATCCTTATTTATTGTTGAATGCTATATTATGATATATGCGATATATAGTAGTATGCATGTATGTATATTATTAGATAATATAGTTGCATGGATCCGGCAAACATACAAACTCGTGGCACGCGTTTTTAAATTAAAATGATGAGACAATTTTTAATTAAAATCCCTCATTTTGAATATGATTCAAAATTTATATCAAACCGAATAAGTAAAAATTAAAAGAGTTTAATTTTTCCTTGCCTTCCATCAACCGTGGTTGCATGTTGATCGCTACCCGCGGACAGTGTCTGGCTCATATTATTGGGGAGGCCTGTACGCCGGAAACCTGTGATTTCCACCGGACATATGATGTGAATTGAGTGGAACTCTCATGACTTCGGCTCATATTATTGGGGGAACTCATGGCGACCGTCTATTACAATTCAACATTGATGGGTTGGTTTGACACGCGAAAATAAACGGCGTCATATTATTGGGTCCTTATTAAACGTGAGGCAAAACACGCGGAGGTTGCATAGGGATGCAATTGGATTCTACCTTTTAGAAATTATAATTGGCTGATATTATTCGGGATTATAATTGGCTAATTGGACTCTACGTGCCCACGAAGGAAATACGATTTCCCTTTTTCATCAGAGGGTGGTGAAAATGTCAAAATAGTGGGAGGGAGATTTATAAAATAAAATCCATATTTTATATCTTAAAATTTTTTAAAATAATCAGCAACCATTATTCTGTTTCCGTATCAGTACATTTTCGATTTCGTCACGTAATCAATTTTTATTATTAACAAGCTAATCGAATCTAATTTTCAAGACTGGTTGGGAAAATTGTTCTGAATTCAGAGAAAATAGCATACACACTAATGTCAGTCTTGTTGAACTGACAAAGCATGCAAGATGATAGGACCATAGTATGCAAGCTAAAGTGTAACATGCTCGCTTCTATGTCAAATGAACTGTAGGGACAGTTTGAGGAAATGTTGAATGCTGCTGACATTCAAATACACATGCAAGAGTTGCATGGTGCGTGAAACTCGTACATGATGCACACCACTTTTAAAAGCTCATGACTACACGTATGCAAGATGGGGCTTTGGCCCATGAGCGTGGTGTACATATGACTGTGCTTATTGAATATGTGGTGGGCTTGGAATATGTGATTCCTAACGAGTTACTAGATTACATCAATTTGTTGTCTCTCTCTTCCTCATTTGACGGGATTATGGTGAACTTCAATTTGAATAAGATGGATGATAGCCTTGAAGAGCTAGTCAATACGCTTATAACTTATTAGATCACCATAAAACAGGGAATTGTTGTTTTTCTAATGGGCCTCTCGTCAGACGAAAAATAGCCCACAAGGTAAGGGAAAGAAATGTTCTGTCCTTCACAAGAAAAACAATCTCAATAAGAGGCAAACTCTGAAGGACACTTAAAGGGCCTACAAAGCCTGATAAGTCAGAATATATTTATTTCACTGCAAGAAGTCCGGACATAAGAAATTATATGCGCCAGAAATGTTCTGGAAATAATAAGTGAATGTCCAAGTACACGCTATTTCAACAACAAAAGAAAGTTAGATGATCCAAATCCCACACAAATATGGCACGCTAGACTAGGTCGTATTTCCAAAGAAGGATGCACAAACTAGTGGGAGAAGACATGTTTGACTCGTTAGACATAAATTCTCTACATGCTTGTAAATCCTGTCTAAAAGGAAAAATGACCAAGATTCCATTCAATGGAAACGTGGAACGTGCGCATGGTCTACTGGATTTGATCCACACAGACGTTTGTGGCCCGCTAAGTGTTAGCACAAAATATGGGCGATCCTACTTCGTTATCCTTACTGATGATCATTCGAGGTTTGGATATGTTTATATTTATGAAACACAAATCTGAAGCATTTGAAAAGTTCAAAGAATTCAGATCTGAAATAGAAAATCAGCTAGAGAGAAGTAGTAAAGCACTTCGATTTGATCGAGGTGGAGAATACTTTAGTGCTGAATTTTTGGGTTATCTAAATGGGAATGTGATTCTCTCGCAGTGGACTCCACAGCAACACCACAATTTAATGGTGTTTCTGAACATTGTAAGAGAACCTTGTTGGACATGGTTCGATCAATGATGAGATTCACTAAATTGCCTACATCGTTTTGGGGCTTTGCGATTGAAACTGCGGCAATGTTGTTGAATAATGTCTATACTAAAGCAGTGGATAAAACACCATATGAGATATGGATGGGTAAAACTCTAAAATATTCTTACATGAGAATATGGGGATGTCCTGCTTACGTGAAGCAGACAGTGGGAGACAAATTGGATAGTAGATCCACTTTGTGCTACTTTGTAGGATATCCAAAGAATTCTGTTGGATATTATTTCTATCATCCCAATGAAGCAAAATGTTTGTTTCAAGAAATGCCACCTTTTTGGGAAAGGAGTTTCTATTAGATAGAAAAGGCAAGATGATAGAACTTGAAGAAATTCAAGATACTCCCTCAACTATAGTAGTTGAACCTAATCACCAACAACCAGTAGTTGAAGTACAAGCTCCTAGAAGGTCTGTTAGTGTTATTAGACCACCTGCAAGATATATGCTTCTTCATGAACAAGGTCATGTTGAGTCTGGTGTTGGATGTGATTCAATGAATTTCAAAGAAGCAATATCTGATACTGATTCAACCAAATGGCTTGAAGCCATGCAGTCAGAAATGGACTCTATGTATTCAAACCAAGTCTAGACATTGGTGGATCCACCTGAGGGAATCGTTCCCATAGGATGCAAATGGATCTACAAAAGAAAGATTGGGGCGGATGGGAAGGTAGTGACCTTCAAAGCAAGACTGGTTGCAAAAGGTTATACTCAAAGACAAGGAGTTGACTATGAGGAAACTTCTTCACCAGTTGTTGTGTTTAAGTCCATTAGAATACTACTAGCCATAGCATCATGGTATGACTATGAGATATGGCAAATAGATGTAAAGACTGCATTCCTCAATGGAGACATCAAAAAGAAATTTATATGTTTCAACCTGAGGGATACACATCAGTAGGAAGTGAGCATAAAGTATGCAAACTTCAGAGATCAACATATGGTCTCAAGCAGGAGTCAAGGAGTTGGAACCTCAGATTTGATAGCACTATCAAAGAGTTTGGTTTTGCTAAGAATCCTGAGGAACCATGTGTGTACAAGAAAGTTAGTGGGAGTGCAGTGACATTCCTAGTACTTTATGTTGATGATATTCTGCTCATTGGGAATGATGTAGGATTATTGCAATCAACTAAAGTATGGTTAGCCAGTAAATTCTCCATAAAGGACATGGGTGGAGCATCCTATATATTAGGAATACAAATCTATAGAGATAGATCAAAAGGATGTTGGGGCTCACCCAAGCCACATATATCGATACCATTATAAAACGATTCTCTATGGAAGAGTCCAAGAGAGGATACTTACCAATGTGTCATGGTATTACTCTATCTAAAGCTATGTGTCCCAATACTGATGAAGAGATAGAGATGATGACACGTATTCCATATGCGTCAGCCATTGGTAGTATCATGTATGGTATAATATCAACACGTCCTGATGTTGCTTACGCTCTGAGTGTTACAAGCAGATATCAGGCGAACCCTGGTCCAATGCATTGGAAGGCCGTGAAAGATATTCTTAAGTACTTGAGAAGTACTAAGAATTTGTTCATGGTTTATGGGGGTGGAGAATTGAAATTGGAAGGCTACACTGATTCTAGCTTCCAATGTGACGTAGATGATTCGAAATCGGTCTCTGGTTTTGTATTAATGCTAAATGGTGCGGCTGTCTCTTGGAAAAGTTCCAAGCGAGACACCGTTGCGGATTCTACCATTGAAGCTGAATACATTGTTGCATCTGATGCAGCCAAAGAGGATGTTTGGATGAGGAATTTCGTTCAAGTGTTAGACGTTATTCATAATGGAGTTGATCCAGTCCCGTCGTACTGCGACAACACTGGTGCCATTGCGCAAGCAAAGGAACCAAGGTCTCATCAGCGATCCAAACATGTATTGAGGAAATTCCATATCATACGGGAGATTGTGGGAAGAGGAGACATCAGTCGAAAGAGTCTCCTCTGCAGATAATGTTGCTGATCCACTTACATAGCCCTTGCCAGGACCATTGTTTCAGAAGCATCGCAAAACAATGGGATTAAAGTTAAGGGTAGTTGGCTCTAGGGCAAGTGGGAGATTGTTAGAGTAGATGCCCTGCAAGCCAACGGTTGGCTAGGGAATTTATTGACTCAAGTGAAATAAACAATCTTTATTTTAATATAATTTAACTTTTAATGGTTTCGTAATACTTTATCTGTATACCCATGCAAGCAGCATAGATAAAGTCCTTGATTATGCTTTAATACAAATGAATCGTAATTCGATGTTGAAACTCATTTGTAAACACTGCATATTCTAAATTCGTTCCTAGTCGATTCAGCCGCCTAAAACATGGATAAAGGTCGCTTGAGCTCGAGACTAGCATCTGTGATGTTGTGTACTGCGTTTCTTGGTAAGGGCATAGAGATGTCCAAACATACAGATGGGTAGTCATATGATGATTATACCGAACAACCCTCCCTCGGATTTTCCAAGTGGTTATCATTCATCGAGAGGATAAGTCCGTGGTTATGATTGTACACCATTAGTCCTTACGACCCGGGACAACTCTGAGGCTCTATATGCTAGGGCTGTGCTTTGACTCGTTTACCGGCTCCAGGAGAGTCATCAGGTGGCGAGGTTGGGTATAGTTGCGACACATATAGGAGCCAGTGCATTGTAGTCGGGGATTCACCGCTCACCTGCGGGTGTGGATATCCTATGTGATCTTATGTAATAATAGTGCATGGAATCTCTGGCCAGAGTATGAGATGTACATTGGAGAAGGAGTTCTCCGAATAGTACATGCGATGCCACTATTAAAGTTATCATATAGTTATCGAATTAATATGCAACCCTCGATGAACCAATGGTTGCAGATTCGATCGGGATATATGAGATGAAGGGACCGTACTGTACGTTAATCATAATCGACTGGTTCTTGCAGGCACTATCAGTGATACCTAGGGGATCATGGGGCGATGCTACTAGACGCTCTTACCATGATCCGATGAGTGCAATCAGAAATGAGTTCTGACATTCTTGATCAAAGTGTTGATGAAAAGAATGGGGCTAACTAGGGTAAGCCCGAATAAAAGATTATGTCCTGAATCACAAAGAGTTGTGAACTCACGGCTAGCTGTATCCCTGAACCATTGAGGGTCACACAAGCACTGGATCGTTTGTTCCCGTTGAGAGAATAAATTCAAGGAGTTGAATTTATAATATAGTAAATTCAAGTAGTTGAATTTATGATAACTAAATTTTGAGAAAATAAATTCAAGGAGTTGAATTTATGATATAGTAAATTCAAGAAGTTGAATTTATGAAATTTGGAGAAAATAAATTCAAGGAGTTGAATTTATGAAATTTGATAATTTAATTTATTAAACTCAAAAGTTGGGTTTATTAAATATTAAATTTTGGAGGTGATAAAATTCAAGGAGTTGAATTTATAATTTAAATATTAAATTCAAATGTTGAATTTATAATGTATTTAATTTATTAAGCTCAAAGGTTCAGTTTATTAATTAATAAATTAAATATGGTGGATAATATGTTTAATGGGCTTGTAGGGGTACAAGTCCAACATATTAAAATAATTAAAGTTTTAATAGGCTTTGATTAAATTAATTAAACTAGTTGGACTATCCCAATTAATTAAATCAAGTTTATTAATGTTAATTATGTAATTAGTTTATATTTTATTTATAAATAAAGGTTGATAGGTCAACCCTAGCCCACCAACCCACAAACCTCACGAGAATTTCATTCTCAAAAGAAAGAATTTTTGGCCACCAATTTTTGGGAAAAAGAAAGATTGAGCCGTTTCTCAAATAATTTTCTCCTACGCAAAACTTCTTCCAATTTTCTAGTGCAAATTGGAAGAGGAACAAATCTTCTAGTCGTGGACCTAATTAGAAGAATCGAAGAAAGTTCGTAGGGATTCATCAAGAGCTAATCCGTTCATACCGGATTAGTTGGAGCCAAGTGATTTAATTCACAAAGGTATAATTCTTTACACCCTATGGATGTTTAATTTGTTAAAATCATACGAGCGCTCAAACATATATATTTTGATTGTCAAAATAAAATAAAAATTTTAAAACTTCCGCTGCGTTTGGGCGTGTAGAAAACCGAGATCCAACAAACAGTTCCTAGTCGATTCAGCCGCCGCTAAGAAGGATATAGGCCGCTCGAGTTCCAGACTAGTATATGCGATGTGAGTACCGTGTTTCATTGGTAGGGGACATTGTGATGTCTGAGCATGCAGATAGGTGCTCCTGGTAGAGTGCACTGAACAACCCTCCATAAAGGACTTTCCAAGTGGTTCTCACTTATCGAGTGAAAATGTCCTAGTTTATGGTCGTACACCATTAGTCCTTATGACCCGGGACAACATTGAGACTCTATATGCTAGCATTACACTTGGAATTGTTTACCGACTCTCAAGGGGTCATCATGTGTCAAGATTGGGTGTTTTGTCGAAACATATAGGAGTCGATGCATTGTAGTCGGGGATTCACCGCTTACCTTCGGGTATGGATATCCTATGTGTATGTAGTATGAAATCTCTGATCAGAGTATGCAGGTAATTAAGAAAGGGGTTTCTTAGATTACACCATCGATGCAACTACGACATGACACATAGTATCGATTTATTGACAACTCTCGATATACCAATGGTTGTCGAATCGGTCGGGATCTATGAGTTGAAGGGACCGTACTGTACGCTAACCATAATTGAATGGTTCTTGCAAGCACTATCATTTGATACCTAGGGAATCATGTAAGCGATGCTGCAAGGCATTTAACATGATTGGTTGGGTACTATCAGACTTGAGTTCTGACGTTCTTATTATCAAGGAGTTGATAATTAAGAATGGAGCAACTGGGTATGCTCGTATAAGGACATGTTTAGTCCGAATCACATGGAGATGTGAACCCACGGCTAGTTGTATCAATGAACCATTGAGGGTCACACAAGTGCTAACTTTTTAGATCCCGTTGAGAAGTAAAATAGTTCAATGTGTTGAACGGCTTATAAAGGAGTTTATAAGCGTAAATAAAATAGAAGTATGACTTTTATAAAGAGGATGTAACTTTTATTTTGAAGAAGTGTTCCTAAATTAAAAGTTGGCCAAACGAGTAATGTATTTAAAAATTGTGATTTTCATATACATTATTATGGACTAAATTAAATTAATTCAAGTGTTGAATTAATTAAACACTAGTGAACCTAGTAGAGTCGAAATAATTAAATTAATTCAAGTGTTGGATTAATTAAATAACATTGGGCCTTGTAGAGCCCATTAGAAATAATTATTAAACTAGTGGACTTAAGTAATATCAAGTAAAGGTTAAATGATCTCAAATGTGTTTGAGACAATTTAAATAAAAGTCCATGGACCTTGTAATTGTTACAAGCCCAAGTAAAATACATGCTTGGAAGGTGAAGGGTTGGAGACATCTTTTTAGTTAATTGCATGGCATGCACATGCACCTTTTTGCTTTAACTTTTTCCACATCCAAGAAAAGTCTCCTCCCTCTCTCCTTCCCACCCTTTGACCGAATTTTGTAGGAATTCTCCCAATTTTGCTTCTTCAATTGTTGAAGATTGCACACACTTCTCAAATTAAAATGCTAAGTTGTTTACAACTTAGTTGGAGCCAAAATCAATCCTTGTAATTGATAGGTAATTTTCTAAAACACCTATTTCGTGTTTTTGTATTTGATACATTGTTTTCTTGTTGAAAAACAAATTTTTGAAACTTCCGTTGCACATTTGAACACCTTAATCGATCCTCTTTCAAGTGGTATCATGAGTTAAGGATACTATTTTGTGTAGCTTATACAAGATATTATATTGAGGTTGATTTCTAACCGCATGAGATGATTTGTTGCAACGAATTCAAGGATGGATTGGGGCGGGTTTTGGGCAGCAAGTTGCTGCCCATTTCGGGCAGCTTGGGCTGCCCGAACAACCCCTTATGTTTTAATAAAAAAAATTTTAAGTTGGCCGGAATTCGGCGACGGAGCTCCGACGACGGCGATGACGACTAGGGTTTCCAAAAGTGTTTTGGATTATCAAAGTTTCATGGGCCTTGACGTTTTTGGGCCATGAGATGGCTAACATATTTGTGAAATTTAAATGGGCCAAAATGTTTTTGGTGAAAAATGATTTTTTGGGCCCTTAAGTTTAAATTTACAAAAGTTGCAAATATTTTCTCATGTCGGACTTTAATTATTTATAGTAAATTGTGATTTACAAGAAATTTGGTTATAAATAAATTAATTAGAAAGTAGACAAAGGTGTTTGTATACTTTGTTAATTTAGTTTATAATCGTGGCGGTTAGTGATTTGATCAAGATATATAATATTGGATCAATTAATTATCATTTGATCAAGATATATAATATTGTATCAATTAATTATTGTGATAATTAATTGATGGTGTTTGATATGTGATAGTATGCATGAAGGATGATTAAAAGCCGAAGCCCAATTTGCTAGGTGTATGCTAGGATATTTTGTGTTGAATGATTGTAATAATTATCAAATTTAAAGTGGGCTTGGTTTATGGTCCGTTCCCACCCCATGAGATGTATCCCTATTTGCCATGGATGTTTATTTGTAAATATTAGTATAGTGGAAGATCAAGATTGGAAGATGGTGGCCTTGATGATTATGAAGATCGAAGACATGTAAATTTTGGAGGCTAATGTAATAGTTGCATTTGCATCCCATACATTTCCCTAGTATTGGACCTAGGCCCGTGTTTAGCTCACACGGGCCATTAGTATTGGGGCGATTGATCATCCTTGTTTTGTTTACTGTTTATAATATATGCATGATATGTTATAAATAATGAGTATGTGCGTTATTATTATGATAATAACAAAGTTGCATGAATCCGGCAAACATACGATCAAACATGGCGAGCTTTTAAATAAAATTAATGATGAGACCTTTCAAAATTAAAAACCCTCATTTTGAATAAGATTCAAAATTAATATCAAGCCCGAAAAGGGGAATTATAAATTTGTTTATAATTTCCATGTCTTCCATCGACAATGGGTGCATGATGAACGCTACCCGTGCTCGGGGCTCGGCTCATATTATTGGGGGGGCCCTGGGTGCCGGAAAGGTGTGACATCCATTGACATGGTGATGTGAACTACGTGGAACTCCCATGATTTCGGCTCATATTATTGAGGGAACTCATGGCGACCGTCCATTAAGGTTCAACATCGATGGGTAAGGCTTTACACGTAAAGATGATCGACGTCATACTATTGGGTCCTAATCAAACGTGAGACAAAAGTTTACGTAGAGGGTTGCATGGAGATGCAATTGGAAACTACCTTTTAGGAATTGTGATTGGCTGATATTATTCGGGATCATATTTCGCTAATTGGACCTTGCGTACCTACTGAGGAAATGAGTATCCCGTTTTCACTAGAGGGTAGTGAAAATGTCAAAACAGTGGGAGCAAAAATTTATAAAGTAAAAGTCTATACTTTATATCTTACTAAATATTTTAAAATAGTCATTAACATTTATCTGTTTACTTTTCAATATTTTTTGACAATGTCTTCGATTCGCAATCCGCTATTTGTAATACTCGACAAGCACGTATTAACCGGACCTAATTACCTCAATTGGCTAAGAAATCTGGAAATCGTCTTGAATTCGGAAAGGATAGCATATACACTTACTAAGTCGTCCCCTGTTGAGGCTCCGACTTACTGCACTCCTGAGGAATTGCAGACTCACAAGGAATGTGTGACCATGACTTGAAAGCCAAGTGTTAAATGCAGACTTCTATGAAAGATGAGAAGTCGGTTCTTTATGTGGGCTCTTCATCTGGTACGAAGACTGGTCCACCTGGGAAGGGAAAGAAGCGTTCTTTCCAACGTCCCAAGAAGAACGTGACCTTGAAGAGGCAATCTCCGAGTCCCGCTGTGGTAGCCATACAAGTAAAGGCTGACAAGTTTGCTGATATTTATCATCACTGCAAAAGGCCTGGACATTGGAGGCGTAATTATAGGGAATATCTTGCTCAGAAGAGTTCTGGTAATGATATGTTCTACATTGAAGTAAACATTTCAATTAACTTTACTTCTTGGGTATTGGATACCGGTTGTGGCTCACATCTCTGTAATGAGTTACAGGTGATGGGAAGAAGTAGAAGGCTTAGGAAAGGTGAGACCTTCTTGAGGATGTGCAATGGAGCAAGAGTTGTTGCCAAGACCATGAGAATTGTTTACTTATTGTTGAACAACGATTTTAAGTTGATTTTAAGAGATGTTTTGTTTGTACCTGATTTGGTAAAAAACTTTGTTTCCATTTCTATGCTTGATAAAAATAGATATTCTTGTTTATTTAGCAAAGGTGTTTGCAACATTAACAAGAATGAATGTTTAATTGGTACTGGAGAACTTGAAAACGATCTCTATAACTTAAAATTGAATGATATTACACTAAACAATATCCAAGCTATAACAACAACAAACAAGCAAAAACAAGATACTCTAAATTCAACACAATTATGGCATGCTCGATTAGGACATATTTCCCTAAGAAGGATGAACAAGCTAGTGGGAGTGGGCATGTTTGATATGTATGTTATTAATGCTCTCACGACTTGTGAATCCTGTCTGAAAGGAAAGATGACCAAAATTCCCTTAAGGACCATGTGGAGCGAGCCAAAGGGTTATTGGATAAGATCCATACCGATGTGTGCGGTCCGCTTAGCATCACCACTAAGCATGGACATGCCTACTTCATCACCTTTACCGATGAATTTTCGAGGTATGGGTATGTGTATTTGATGAAATACAAGTCTGAATGTGGGGACCCGGGCTCTAAATCGATTCGATCTGGGATTAATTAGATCTGTGAGAAAATGTGGGTCAAATTTTCGCTTTTTAACATTTATTCTAATCTATATAAATAAGCATAAGGTCTTTATTTATTTTACAAACATACAAACATGTCTTGTTCTAATAATCAATCCAACTAGTGTTTAATACAAAATACAAAATACAAGTAGTCCAAGTCTAATAGGAGTCACTAGTCATCTTCTGCGCCCGTAGTCACCACGCTATCTCGAACTCATCTCTCTCGTGACCCAGATCCTGCCCCAACTATTGTTATGCACACATACAGACATAAAAACAGCCGGAAACTCCGGTGAGAACAAATCCCAGTATAAAACATGTATACATGCTAACACAAAATCATGAATCATGCATAAAAGCAATAATAATGGGTTCCATAGTCTATGAAACCAATCTATATAAGCATGCAATGCAAATCAAATCATGTTTTGACTCAACTCGACTCTACTCTAGGGATCCCGGGGTGAATAATACGTCACTTTCTGTTACCTACCCTCCCAATCGGTAACTGTACGTCTTACTCCTAGAATTCGGTCGTGTCTGTATCGAATGTCTACAATCGGAGGAAGTCTGCTCCTATGCGTCGATAAACCGAACGTCTAGTTTGACAAATCTGTCAATGACTCTCCTATCTCAATGCTTGAATATAAATCTATAGAGAAAGCATGATCATATCAAGAGATTTGAGTATAAATCTATAAATAAATCCAAATCATATAAAAGAGATAAACAATAAATCTAGTATGTGATTTTGTTGGGGAACTCAAATTGAATCTCATTTGAGTTGTGTCTTCCCCAAACAAAACATGAATTATACCTTTCGTAGCACAATCTGTGTCGTAGTAGAAGTCTCGATATCAAAGTCGCCAATACAAATCTGAAATGGCATTATCAATGTACATTCTATCAAACTTTAACTCAATTCAACACATTGTACTCAACAATCGATTTCAGTACAATTCAACGGCATATCGGCGTGAATTCTCGATACCGATCACCTCATATAACAATAATCAATACCCTCAACTCATATTCATCACAATCTATACATCATAAGCTCATATCACTTCTGAAATCTCTATCTTTTCAATTCAAGACATGCTAAGAAATCATAACAATCACGTAGGGTATCATTTTCTCGATCCGTTTACGGTACTACGATGTCTATACTCTTAAGAACATAATAGAGAGTTCAATTCATCATTCTCCCAACACATATCACCAATCCATAATTCTCAACTCACAACATCATCATAAGCATATGATAATACTTGAAATCTGCATATTCTCAATCAAGATATGCTAAAATTCATAACAAATGCATACGATACTATTTCTTCGATCCGACTTCGAATACATGATCATTAACTTCACAAGAACACATAATCTAGTGTAATTCATAATTTCCCCAATCACCATATCTCAAATCATGCAGGAATTGAAGGAAACTTACATCACCTTGTAGCTAATAATGAGAGGAGCTCAAAACCGCAATCGGATTAACGTTTGGATGATTGAATCTTGCACAAGCTAGCCTCAAAGTGAAAGAACTTTTCCCTTTCCTTGAACCTCTCTCTCTCTCTCTCGGTTATCTGATGTTCTTAGGAAAGGAAATGAAGACATGCTTTATATATATCTTGCATGTCTAAGAACACATGGCTCATCCTTTGTAGTACACGTCTCGCTACGGGTCTCGGCAATACAACACCTCGCGCATATGCGCGCTTCAACTCGCGCATGTGTGCCAAACTCACTGGAGGTGTCGCGCATATGCGCGCCTTATCTCGCGCATGTACGCCAATGTTTCTGGACGTGTCGCGCATGTGCCCGCATTTCTTCGCGCATGTGCGCCGATGATACTGTAATTCTCGTGCATATGCGCGCATATCTTCGCGCATGTGCGCCATCTGTTCTGTCCTATTTTGAATATTTTCTCATCTCTTCTCATTTAATACCTCCCGTTGCATGTCATGCATACTCATAACTTCCGAGTCTCACGTCAATGAAAACTAATAATCTCGAGCCTTACATTTCTCCCCCTCTAAGAAATGATTTCGTCCTCGAAATCGCAGGCAATCTATCAAATTATACATGAAAGGTAATATAATCAAAACTGAAAAATCACTTACATCATGTAAATAACTCGGATGTTTCTGTCTCATATCTGCTTCTGTCTCCCAAGTCGCTTCTTCGATGCCATGATGACTCCACTGGACTTTCACTAGTGGAATAGTCTTCGTTCTGAGCTTCTTTTCTTTCCGATCAAGAATCTGTATCGGTTGTTCAACATAACTCAACGTCTGATCTAGCTCGGCTTCGTCAGGGTGAATTACATGAGAAGTATCTGGCATATATCTACGTAACATCGATACATGAAAAACTTCATGTATCCCAGATAAAGAAGGAGGAAGAGCAAGTCGATATGCTCGATCGCCAATCTTCTCAAGAATCTCGTAAGGACCGATGTATCTAGGAGACAACTTTCCACGCTTGCTAAATCTGACAACACCTCTGAAAGGAGAAATCTTTAGAGACACTCTGTCTCCTTGATTGAATACCAACGGCCTACGTCTGATATTGGCGTATTTGGCTTGCCTATCCTGTGCCGTCTTCATTCTTTTCCGAATGATTTTTACCTTCTCAGTTATTTCACGGATCATATCAGGCCCAAGTTCTGGTACCTCAGATATATCATCCCAGTACAACGGAGATCTGCACTTCTTGCCATACAAAGCTTCAAACGGTGCCATCTCGATACTCGTCTGATAGCTGTTGTTGTACGAGAATTCACAAAACGGTAGTGAATCTTGCCAACTAGTGCCAAAATCTAGCACTACAGCTCTCAACATGTCCTCTAAAGTCTGGATAGTCCGCTATGACTGTCCGTCTGTCTGGGGATGAGAAGCAGTACTCAGGTGTAATGTCGTACCTAAGGCCTGCTGCAAACTGTGCCAAAAGTGCGAAGTGAATCGTGGATCACGATCTGATACGATAGACTTTGGCACACCATGCAATCTGACAACCTCTCTGATATATATCTCAGCCATCTGATCATGTCGATATGTCATTCAGTATGGAATAAAACAAGCTGATTTGGTTAATCTGTCAATAATGACCCAAATCGCGTCACAGCCCCGAGATGATCGAGGTAACTTTGTCACGAAATCCATGAAAATGTGATCCCATTTCCATTCTGGAATAGACAAACTCTGAAGTAAACCTCCAGGCTTCTTTCTCTCACCCTTCACCTGTTGGCAGTTTAAGCACTTAGACACAAATTCTGCAATATCTGTCTTCATCTGTTTCCACCAGAATCGTGTCTTCAGATCGTTGTACATTTTACGGCCTCAGGATGAATGCTAAACCGACTACAGTGCGCTTCTGACAATATCTATTGTTTCAAATCTGAAACATCTGGCACTACAAGACGATTATTCACGTATAGCACATGATTATGTACCTGATATTCTGACATATGCCCTGATCTGACCATCTAAATTGATCTCTGAACATTCTGATCCGTTCTTTGTGCTTATTTAATTCGCATAATCAAATCTGGCTCAACTTGAATCTAAGCAAGTAGCAATGGTCTACTACCTGTATCAAATGCTAATTCAGACAAAAAGCAATCTTCAACTAAATTCGAAACCCCTATCGTCGACAAGGATAAAGCACAAACCTTTCGACTCAAGGCGTCTGCTGCTGCATTTGACTTCCCTGGATAGTATTTGATTTCGCAATCAAAGTCTTTCAGCAAATCGAGCCATCTGCGTTGTCTCATGTTCAATTCTGACTGAGAAAATAAGTAGTTTAGGCTTTTATGATCCGAGTAGATCTCAAATTTCTCGCCATAAAGATAATGACGCCAAATCTTTAATGCAAATACGATAGCCGCCGATTCAAGATCATGAATTGGGTATCGAGTCTCGTGTGTCTTCAGCTGTCTCGAGGCGTATGCGATCACATGACCTCGCTGCATAAGAACACACCCCAGCCCTCTGTGAGATGCATCACAATATACAACGAAATCACCCGTACCTGAAGGAATCATCAAGACAGGTGCACTGGTCAGCCTCTTCTTCAACTCTAGAAAGCTAGACTCGCAATCTTCAGACCACACAAATGGTGTATTCTTCTGTGTCAACTGGGTAATCGGTTTCGCAATGCTCGAGAAATCTTTGATGAATCTTCTATAGTACCCTGCTAGACCCATGAAACTGCGTATCTCTGGCACAGAAGTCGATCTCGGCCAACTGATAACAGCTTCAACTTTACTCGGATCCACAGAAATACCGTCTCCAGATATGATATGACCCAAGAAGACAACATGTCTCAGCCAAAACTCACATTTTGACAGTTTATCATATAATCTTTCATTTCTCAGTGTTTGCAACACAATTCTCAAATGATTGGCATGTTCATTCAGATTCTTAGAGTACACCAAAATATCATCAATAAAAACAATCACAAATTCATCAAGTGCCTCTGAAAGATGCGGTTCATCAAACTCATAAACACCACTGGAGCATTCGTTAAACCAAAAGGCATGACAACAAACTCGTAGTGTCCATACCTGGTCCAGAATGCTGTCTTCGGTATATCAACATCTCGAACTCTGAGTTGGTGATATCTCGATCGCAAATCAATCTTGGAATAGATAGAAGATCCCTGCAACTGATCAAATAAGTCATCGATTCTAGGCAAATGATATTTGTTCTTATCGTTGCCTTGTTCAGTTGCCTATAATCTATACACAATCTCATAGAACCGTCTTTATTTCACACAAATAGCACTGGAGCGCCCCAAGGAGATACATTGGGTCTGATATATCCCTTGGTTAGAAGATCTTCTAACTGTGCTTTCAGTTCTTTCAGCTCTATCGGCGCCATCCTATACGGAGCTCTCAAAATAGGAACGGTACCTGGAATAAGATCTATGCTGAAATCAACCTCTCGGGCTGGAGGTAACCCTGGAATCTCGTCAGGAAATACATCTGCAAACTCCCGTACTACTGGCAAATCTGCCAATGCCGGGCTCGATTTCTGTAGATCTACAGAATAAATAAGGAACCCCTCTGCTCCTTTCTGTAACAATCTACTAATAGTCAAAGCAGATACTAAGGGAATCCGAGATCTGTAACCCTTACCATAGAATTTCCACTCCTCTGTCATTTCAAGTCTGAATCTGACAATCTTGTGGAAGCAATCTACGGTAGCTCTGTACTTAGTCAACATGTCAATCCCGACAATACAATCAAAATCATATAGACCAAGTACAACACAATTTAAATCAATCTCATGTCCCTCAAACTGTAGTATATAGCGTCCAACTAAAGTCACAGATATAAGACCACTTCCCAACGGAGAAGAAATAGACACTACAGTAGACATTGACTCGATAGGCAAGGAATGCAACAATGCAAAACGTTCTGATATAAATGTATGTGATGCACCTGTATCTATCAGCACATATGCAGGATAACCGCAAAGAAAACAGTTACATGCAATCACGTCTTCTGGCGCATCCTGTGCCTGCTCCTCTGTCAATTCAAACACCTGAGCCTGTTGTCTGGGAGGTTGGCTCACTGTCTAGCCACCTCTGGCTCTAGGCTGGGACTGTGTAGGCGTGGGCTGGAAGGAATGGACAGACGAAGCTTGCCTCTCGGGCTGAGCTACTGAAGCTGATGACCCTGCACTCTGAAATCTCTGGCCACCTTTTTGGGGACAAACTCTGGCGAAGTGTCTCGGCTGTCTGCAATAGTTACAACGGCCCATGACTCCCTGACACTGCTCAGTGGCATGCCTACCTCCACACGAACTGCAATACGCACCTTCATAATCTAAACTCTGGCCAGGACCTCTCTGTCTTGACCCACTGGAGCTCGACGAACTACTCCCTACCCTCTTAAATTGCTTACCCTTAGCTTTCAGAAAACCCTTCTTGTCACTACTACTGCTTCCACTATCAAATCGAGGAGGAGGTAGCGGAAACTGTACGGCGGGCAGTGGCGTCGGTCTCTGCCTTGAACACTATAGGAAGCTCCTCGCTGCCTAATCAAGCCAGCCTCTGCTCCCTTTGCTCGGTTCAGCGCCTCAGAAAAAGTGTTGGGTCGCCCCGTGTTCACCAAGGTGAAGATATCCAAATTCAAACCGTTTATGAATTGATCGGCGACCGCCTCGTCATTCCCTGCTACATGTGGTGAAAATCGAAGCAAGGAAGAAAACTTGGCAACATACTCTATGTTCCATTGCCCCTGTCTCAAATTGGCGAACTCCGCCCCTTTGTCTTTTCGGTATGACAATGGAAAGAAACGTTGATAAAATTCATCTTTAAAGACTTTCCAAGTAATATCAATACCTCGATGTTCTAGGGCTCGTTTCACCGTTAGCCACCAACTCTTGGCCACTTCTTGCAATTGATGCCCAATCAGCTTTACTCTACGTTCATCTGAATAGGCAAGTGATTCAAATAAAATTTCTATATCATCCAGCCAGCTTTCGCAATCCAATGCATTCCCAGTGCCTTTCAAAGTCAGGGGTCGGAACGACTGAAACCGCTTCAACCGAGTCTCCATCGGGGTAGCGGTTACGTCCATCTGAGTACCTGACGTACTCCCCTATTCTGGCACTTGTCCTGCAGCTGGTTGCGGTATCCTTCTAGGCGGCATATCTGGTTATCAAACAGGTTAGTACACAGGCTATACAATCTGTCTCAGCCCTCCTCTGATCATATACCTCTGATCCAGAATCGGTTCTGATTCAGTCTTGGCAATTATATGCTGTAAATCAACTCAGATACAATACAACATATAATAAGGAAAGCAATAAATCATGCTAGTACATCAAAAGCAAGGAAGATGACTCGATCTACCCCGCTCATTCTACTCTATCTCAGTCTACAGAACCTACTGCTCTGATACCATATGTTGTGGGGACCCGGGCTCTAAATCGATTCGATCTGGGATTAATTGGATCTGTGAGAAAATGTGGGTCAAATGTTCGCTTTTTAACATTAATTCTAATGTATATAAATAAGCATAATGTCTTTATTTATTTTACAAACATACAAACATGTCTTGTTCTAATAATCAATCCAACTAGTGTTTAATACAAAATACAAAATACAAGTAGTCCAAGTCTAATAGGAGTCACTAGTCATCTTCTGCGCCCGTAGTCACCACGCTATCTTGAACTCATCTCTGTCGTGACCCAGATCCTGCCCCAACTGTTGTTATGCACACATACAGACATAAAAACAGCCGGAAACTCCGGTGAGAACAAATCCCAGTATAAAACATGTATACATGCTAACACAAAAGCATGAATCATGCATAAAAACAATAATAATGGGTTCCATAGTCTATGAAACCAATCTATATAAGCATGCAATGCAAATCAAATCATGTCTTGACTCAACTCGACTCTACTCTAGGGATCCCGGGGTGAATAAGACGTCACTGTCTGTTACCTACCCTCCCAATCAGGGTAACTGTACGTCTTACTCCTAGAATTCGGTCGTTTCTGTATCGAATGTCTACAATCGGAGGAAGTCTGCTCCTATGCGTCGATACACCGAACGTCTAGTTTGACAAATCTGTCAATGACTCTCCTATCTCAATGCTTGAATATATATCTATAGACAAAGCATGATCATATCAAGAGATTTGAGTATAAATCTATAAACAAATCCAAATCATATAAAAGAGATAAACAATAAATCTAGTGTGACACCTTGACCCGTTACAATTAAAATACAGCGGAATTTAAAATTTTCAATTGAAGGATGGAAGGATTACAATTTCATAACATAAAATCATTTACATAATATTTGCAACCAAAATAAATACATGATCATTCAAATGACATAACAAAAATACAAAATATCATTCCTATGATCATGTCCAAAATGCCATCCTTCCAACTTTGTATGTATATGACTTCGGGCCACAATCACTGTCCTGGTCCATCGCTCTTAGCTGCATCACATGAAATAACTGAAATGAGTATAAAACTCAGCAAGTGGAACTCTTACATAGCAATGAACATAGCATACTCTGTAAAACATGGCTTTAAAACATTGAATACCATCAATCTATGAATCATAAATAACATAGCAATAACAATAACAATGAGATGGTATTTCTCTTTTCTCTGGTATGGATTGATATCAATAGTAACTCTGTCTGTGGTGCTCGTATTTCATCGATATAAATCGACAACACTGAGGGATATAAGCCTATGGTCGTTGATCAACTAATTGCATGCAATCTCTGACTATATATCTATCAATCCATAAAAAATTTAAACTCTTTCTCTTTGGCATTTAAAGAACACTTTGCAATCACTTACTCTTTAGTATTCCCTTTTCAATACAGTTGAGACATACAATGCCTCCATTAGATATACAAGTGAATCAATACATAATTATGAAGCCAATGAAGGGAATAACACATTAAAACCTTTGAAATACAATACATATACATCATGTGAGCACAAGGGATGAAATTCCACTTACAAACCACTAGAACACCTTGAATCTAACTCCTTGGTTGAAATCCTACAAAAATAATCCATAAATAACACCATCATCAACTCAATATCCAAGAACCCAAGTCAAATAATCCATAAATCCAACAAACACAACAAACCCAAATCATCTCTCCTCCAAGACCAAAAAATAACAACACCAAAAGCTTACCTTAGCTTCTTAGAGCAACCAAGAACCTCGATCTCAACTCGAAAATCCAACTAGAAGCTTGAATCAAAGATGGGAAGTGAAAGAAATGAGGGAAAACCCTTGCCTTCAAAAGAGAAATCGAGAATGGAGAGGAAAGAAAAGAGGAAAAGTGAAGTCAACTCACCCAAAAAGCACTTTAAATCTCGACCATACCTCTACTGTTCATCACCGCGGGTGCGCTCCACCAAGCACCGTGGGTGCGCTGAGCTCACGGCCTCCCATCCAAAAATCCATGCTCGACGACCGCGGGTGCGGTCCTGCAATTACCGCAGGTGCGGTCTACACCGCGGGTGCGGTACCAATACACCGCGGGTGCGGTGAAGCTATGGGAAAAACACCAAAATCCAACAATTACGACCGCGGGTTCGGTCCTTACACTGAGCGCGGGTGCGGTCTGGTCACGGCCAAGACAAAATCTAAGGCAACTAAAATCGAATCAAAACACTGAAACAACGCAACAACCAACAACTACAATATCAACCACACCTCAAGACAATAATAACCAACAATACTATGGCCCATAATCACAACTCTTAACATCACAACTAAACTAAAACTTAATCAATAAATCCATAACATACGAAAACTTAAACCGTACCGTACACCGGGCTCGGCTATTACAATCTCCCCTCCTTAGAGGAATTTCGTCCTCGAAATTGACGTCACTGCACGAACAACTCAGGATACTTCTCTCTCATCTCATCCTCCGGTTCCCACGTAGCCTCTTCGATCAAATGGTTCCTCCAAAGAACTTTAACGATGCCGATCTCTTTGTTCCTCAAAACTTTAACTTTGCGGTCCAGAATCTGAACCGGAATCTCTTGGTACGTCAAATTCGGCGTCAAGTCCAATGGCTCGCGGCGAAGAACATGGGAAGGATTCGCAATGTACTTCCTGAGCATCGATACGTGAAAAACATTATGGACTCTGTCAAGATCTGGCGGTAGGGCTAACATGTAGGCTCGATCTCCAACTCTGTCCAAGATCTCAAAGGGGCCAATAAACCTCGGACTCAACTTGCCCTTCTTGCCAAACCGCATCACACCCTTGAGAGGTTCCAAGAGTATCTAGAGAGAATTGGATTCTTTCGCAGTGGACTCCGCCCGCTTCACCGCAGTTGAATGGTGTTTCAGAGCGTCGTATCCGAACTTTGATGGACATGGTTCGGTCTATGATGGGGTTCACGAAGTTGCCGCCATCCTTTTGGGGATATGCGCTTGTGACAGCGGCACTGTTGTTGAACAATGTCCATTCAAAGGCAGTTGACAAGACACCATATGAGATATGGATGGGTAAGCCTCCCAAATATTCTTATCTTAGAATATGGGGGTGCCCTGTTTATGTGAAGTAGGTAGTGGGAGATAAATTAGATAGTCGATACATTTTATGTTACTTTGTGGGATATCCAAAGAGTTATGTTGGATACTATTTCTATCATCCCCAAGAAACAAAGGTGTTTGTTTCTAAGAATGCGATCTTTTTTGGAAAATGAATTTCTATTGGATAGAAAAGGAGAGATGATAGAACTCGAAGAGGTTCGAGAGACACCCACAATTGTAGAACCCACACCCGAAGAGCCAAGAGAGGATATACAAGATCCTAGAAGATCCGAGAGAGTCTCGAGACCACCTATGAGGTATGGTCTGCGTCTTGAAGAGTGCCATGATGAGCCTTTCCATGGATGTGATCCAAGGACCTTCAAGTAAGCGTTATCTGATGCCGATTCATCCAAGTGGCTTGAAGCAATGGAATATGAGATGAATTCCATGCATTCGATCCAAGTGTGGAATCTCGTGGATCCACCTGAGGAAATTGTTCCCATAGGGTGTAAATGGATTTACAAGAGGAAACTTGGGGTGGATGGGAAGATATTGACCTTCAAAGCGCGATTGGTGGCAAAAGGATATACTCAAAGACAATGAGTTGACTTTGAGGAAACCTTTTCTCCAGTTGTAATGTTCAAGTCCATAAGGATATCGCTAGCCATAGCTGCATTGCATGACTATGAGATATGTCAGATGGATGTCAAGACAGCCTTTCTTAATAAGGATATTAAGGAAGAGATTTACATGCCTCAACCTGAAGGGTTTACATCTTTCGAAAGTGAGCATATGGTATGAAAACTTCAAAGATCTATTTATGATCTAAAGCAGGCATCTAGAAGTTGGAACCTTAGATTCGACAGTATAATCAAAGAGTTTGGTTTTACTAAGAATCCTGAGGAACCCTGTGTGTATAAGAAGGTCAGTGGGAGTGCTGTGACATTCAAGGTGCTTTATGTTATGACATTTTACTCATTGGGAATGACGTAGGAATATTGCAATCAACTAAGATATGGTTAGCGAGTAAGTTCTCGATGCAGAACTTGGGTGAAGCATCTTTTTTATTGGGAATACAGATCTATAGAGATAGATAAAAAAAGATTGCCTGGTCTCATCCAGTCGACATACATTGATACCGTCGTGAAGCGGTTCTCGATGGATGAGTCCAAGAGAGGACATCTACTAATGTGTCATGGCATGTCACTATCCAAGTCTATGTCTCCCAAGACTGATGCAGAGACAGCGGCGATGACAAGCATTCCTTATGCATCTGCGATTGGTAGCATCATGTATGAGATGATATCTACACGTCCTGACGTGGCTTTCGCACTAAGTGTAGTGAGTAGATATCAATCAAAACCTGGTCTTCCACATTGGAAATCTGTGAAAGACATCCTCAAGTGTAACGAACCGTATTCTTTACTACTTAAAATTTGCGGAAAAATTAAAAATTTTCTTTTAAACTAAATGAAATGCGGAAATGAAATCAAATACGGTCGTCACTACATCCTTCATCAATAAAAATATTTGAAATCAACATCACCAATAAAATTTGCTAAAAGGAAACACTGTTCCAAAAGTTTTGAAATGAAACATAACATCAGAGTATTTCAAACTTGCATAAAAAGAATCATAAAATAACATGGGCGGTCCTCGGGTTTAGCCTGCCGCTCAGTCCAAGCCTGTCCCTTGGTCACCACCTCCTGCCTCCTCATCAACATACTCACCTGCATCGATCAAGTCTAGTGAGTCTAAAGACTCAACGCGTATAAACTGGAATAACGAGTACTACGTAATAAAATCACATGCAACTTTAAAATAGGACATACATAACTCGAACTTGAACGTACGTACATACAAAACTAGACGTGCCATCAACATAAACTTTCTTAAACATACTGCATACGTAAACATGCATAACTTCATCATTTTGCGTAGAGGCATGTTTCAAAGCAAGTGACCCATAACATAATAAACGCCTGATCAGACACACCACAGCACTGGGCTGACAGGGACGTATCCGCTGCCACATACATAAGATCCCCGTTCATAATTTAACGGGCTGGTTGGTCCCCGTTCATAATTTAACGCTTTCCAACCATGATCTAACCCGTTCATAATTTAACGGGCGGATTGGTCCCCGTTCATAATTTAACGCTTTCCAATCCTAACATAATTTGGTCACAAGACATTTAGCATACCTCAAAAACTTGACATATTTTCTTTGCACGTCAACATACTTACTTGGCATTGAGGGATTCGTTGGACTTCGATCGGGGCCGTTGCTGCACCAACTAACATGAATTTGCATATTAAACGTATGAATCATACTTACTCTCAAGTCCAATCAATACTTAGGATGTTCTAACATTTCCCATGACACGACCTTGAAAATCCTTGCACTAAACCATGACGTCAAATCCCAAAATATACTTACAATTCTTTCCCAAACAGTGAGTACGCGGACCCCTACCCCGGGTCCGTGTACAGGTCCGTCTAGGTGCGGTGCAGTGACACTCGGAAAGAAGAAGGGACACGGACCCCGTGCCTACCTCCGTGTAGGGGTCCGTGTAGACTCGGGTGAAAGACTCCATGAAAAAGGGTGGACACGGACCCCGTGCCAGGGTCCGTGCAGACTCTTGAAAAAGGGCACTCCGGAAGAACAAAGGCACGGACCCCGTGCCAGGGTCCGTGTAAGGGTCCGTCCAGGCTCTGTGATCGCGAACTTACGAAAATTCTTGTACATGCTTTGCTTAACTTTCTAGACCCGGTCGCACGAACTATGAACCGACACCCCGAGACCCATCCTAGCATACCATAACATAAAACCAATTTTGTACAACATCTCAAGCCACGACGTTCATCTTACGACGCATACAATTTCAAAAACGTGACAATCGACACTAATTTCTTTCCTACGAATTCTAATGCATTCGAGTGCCTATCGACACTAACCGACGTACCACATATCGACCCAACAACATAATAATCATACCTAGGTGCAACAATGATCGTCCGTCGATCTCCAACGAAGCCTGCAACAAATAAACTTCGAGAACACAATTATCGTAAAAGTCGCAGTTTGAGCAGTCCCACGAAAAACGCCATAACTCACTCAATTTTATCCAAAATCTCGAATTTTATATCAAAACGAAGGTATCGAAAAGTTCTACAATTTTGTAGTTGAAATTTTTCTCAAATTCTCGACGGAAAAATCGCAGTTTCGAGAAGAACAGCAAGTTACGAGATTTCAGATCTAAAAAGTATTTCAAACGCATTCAAATCAATTTTCCGCTCAAACGACGAACGTCATTCATAAATTTTCACGCATAAAAATACACAACGCATACTATGACAAGATCGATGCAGAAAGAACAGAATATACGTGCCTTTTGATATTTAAAAATACCGTACGACGACACCGAAGCGGAGATGGAAGGGAGGTTGATCCGGGACGAACGTGGCGCTAAAATCTTCGAAGGAAATACACGAAAAATTGCTGGAAATCGAAGAGGGAAGGGGGCGGCTGCTTGAAGGAGTAAGAACCCTAGGTTTTCTCTCCTCAAAATAATAAAAACTGAAACTTAAGGTGAGTGTGTGTGTTTAGTGTGTGTAAAAATGTGTAAGTGTGTGTGAGTGTGTGTAAAGTGTGTGTGTGTGTGTGCGTTTTAATTAGGAGAAACTCTTAACTAAATAAACTATTTAAAATAATAATAAAAAGTTAACACACACTAGTTAAATCAAACTCTACAATTAAAATATCTACACACTAATTTTAAAGGTCTTAAACTCTTAATTCACTCAATACATTATTAAAGCTTTAAAAATACTAACAACTTAATAAATTATTTAAAACGCCCCATTCTCAATTTAAAATAAAATACCACATTTTAAATTGCCACAAATCGTCACCGGGTCTTTTCCTCAATCCCGCCTCGGATGATCGCCTGAAACATGGAACTCGAAAGACATTTTAACGTGTATCACATAAACATAAATAATTTGAAAATAACGCATTTAAGTAAATCATGCATCGCTAAAACTCATTTAAAATTAATTTAAATGATTTAATAATTAAATGAATGCATGGGTTATACGTGTATTAAATTTGGGCACTACAGTTCCTCCCCCACTTATAAAAATTTCGTCCTCGAAATTAAGTCTTACCGAACAACTCCGGGTAGCGAAGTCTCATGTCGGACTCTGACTCCCAAGTGGCTTCTTCCACCGATTGACTCAGCCATTGAACTTTGACCAACTTGGTCGTCTTGTTCCGAAGCCTGCGCTCCTGTCTGTCTAGGATTTGGACTGGTTTTTCCTCGTAAGACAGGTCTGGAGTCAACTGTAACGGCTCATAACTCAGAACATGAGAAGGATTAGCCAAATATTTTCTCAGCATCGAGACATGGAACACATTGCACCCCGGCCAGTTCGGCGGAAGGGCTACACGATAGGCTAGTGTCCCAACTCTGTCCAAAATTTCGAACGGCCCAATGAATCTCGGACTCAGTTTGCCTCGTTTTCCAAATCTCATAACACCCTTCATAGGTGCTATCTTGACGAATACTTGATCACCAACGGCAAACTCGAGATCTCTCCTCCTCTTATCGGCATAGCTCTTTTGACGGCTTTGGGCAGTCTTCATTCTCTCACGAATCTTGACCACCACGTCTGCAGTCTGTTGAACTATTTCGGGGCCAAGTTCTGTCCTCTCACCCACTTCATCCCAATGAACTGGCGATCTGCACTTCTTCCCGTACAACGCCTCATAGGGAGCCATTCCAATAGATGATTGGAAGCTATTGTTGTATGTGAACTCCACTAGAGGTAGTCTAGACTCCCAAGCTCCTTGGAAATCAATCATGCAGGCTCTCAGCAAATCCTCTAAAATCTGAATCACTCGCTCAGACTGGCCATCTGTCTGCGGGTGAAAAGCTGTACTGAAAAGCAACTTCGTCCCCATGGCTGCATGCAAACTCTTCCAGAAGGACGATGTGAATCTTGGGTCCCTGTCGGACACAATTGAAACTGGGAATCCATGTAGACAAACTATCTCCCTGATATATAGCTCCGCGTACTGCGTCATGGAGAAAGTCTTCTTCACTGGTAGAAAATGCGTTGACTTAGTGAGTCGGTCTACAATAACCCAAATAGAATTCGATCCTCTGACTGACCTTGGCAACCCAACCACGAAATCCATAGTAATGTTCTCCCACTTCCACTCGGGGATGGGGAGTGGCTTAACCAGTCCAGCTGGCCTCTGATGCTCAGCTTTTACTTGCTGACAAGTGAGACATTCTGATACGAATCTACGGATGTCTCGCTTCATCCCTGGCCACCAATACAATATCTGGAGGTCTTTGTACATCTTGGTACCTCCTGGGTGAATGGAATACGGAGATGCGTGTGTCTCTGTCAAAATATCCTGTCTGACCGAACCAACACTAGGCACCCACATTCTACCTCTGTATCTCACAATGTCGTCTGAAACTCTGTACAGCACACTGCCCTTGGCTTCGTCTTTCAGTCTCCATTTCTGCAACTGCTCATCTGAAGACTGTCCTGCTCGAATACGGTCTAGCAAATCAGATTTGACTATCAGATTAGACAGTCTAGGGGCTCTGCCCTCAGGATAAATCTCCAGACCAAATCTTTGAATCTCCGACTGAAGTGGTTTCTGCACTGACAACTGAGCTACAACTGCCACTTTCCTGCTCAATGCGTCCGCGACAACATAAGCCTTTCCCGGATGGTAGCTAATTTCGCAGTCGTAATCTTTCACAAGTTCCAACCACCGTCTCTGTCTCATATTCAGCTCTCTCTGCGTGAAGAAATATTTGAGACTCTTGTGGTCGGTGAAAATCTGACATTTCTCGCCGTATAGGTAGTGTCTCCAAATTTTCAGGGCGAAGACAACGGCGGCTAACTCTAGGTCGTGAGTCGGATAGTTCTTCTCGTGCACTTTCAACTGCCTGGATGCATAAGCTATGACCCGACCCTGCTGCATCAACACTGCGCCTAATCCGAGCTTAGATGCATCGGTAAAAAGTACAAACTCACCTTGCCCTGTTGGCATGGCTAGCACTGGCGCCGAAATAAGAGCTTGCTTCAACGTGTCGAAGCTCTTCTGACAATCATCATGTAGTATCCCGATGCCTAATTTGAGTTAATTATTGGATTAAATATATTTCGGTGGGATCGGAAGGACCGAACAGAGTTCGGATCGTCCGAAGCGGGTTCGGATCGTCCGAAGAGGGTTCGAATCGTCCGAAGACAGGTGGCTGGACACGTGGAAGACATGCAGAGTTCGGATCGTCCGATCAGGGTTCGGATCGTCCGAAGACAGGTGTCTGGACACGTGGAAGACATGCAGGGTTCGGATCGTCCGATAAGGGTTCGGAAAGTCCGAAGTGTACAGTGGATCGGATCGTCCGAAGTGGATCGGATCGTCCGATCGTTGTCTATAAATAGAGGCGCGAGGCCTCACTTTTTACTCGCCAATTACGAGTGTTCCAGAGCGTTTTAGTCGTTTCTGATGGGTTTCTAGTCTTTTCCCGAGGTTTAGGCACTAGCGGGGAGCTACTGGTTTTGTAGCGGAGCTGTGCTCTAGTTGGGAGCTAGCGGCATCAGTGGGCTGACTACGGACGCAGACTTGATTCTAGGACTGATTGCTAGGATCTACTGGTTTGAGGTACGAAAGTACTATCCGAGATAGCAGGATTGAGTATGCTTTACTATGTGTTGCATGTTTATATGTTGCATTATTATCTGTCATATGATGCATGGTTTATTATGCGGCATTTGCATAATCATGTTGAGCCTGATTATCTTTGAGATAGCCTGTTGAGAGGGTGCTCAGCCCTCGTTTGTTGTGGATGGTTGGACCCCGTTGGCCGACGGTGGTCAGGTCACCGGTATATCCACAGGTTTATTTTGGTATGGGAGCCACCTCCTGGTGCGACGGCGCAGAGTGCTACATACCTTGACGTCATTTACCTGAGCAGTATTTCGTTATACCCAGATCCTGGTATCCAGTACATTTTGCATACATGCATGTCATAGTCTTGTATACTCATGCTTTCGGTGCTGAGCGTTTTATGCTCACGTCCTCGGTTTATCTCTGTTTTGGACACCCTATTCGATGGGGCAGGTCTCAGGTTGGACGGTCCAGGAGGGAGTGGACAGGGAGCTGGCAGAGGTTGACCTGTAGTTGTTGGTATTTTGTTTTTGGTATTTAGTTCGATCTGGTTGTTTAAGTATTTTGTACTTACAGATTCGATTGGGTTGTATTACTGTTTTTCCGCTGTTTACCTGATTCAGTTTTAAATGATAATTTTGCATGCTTAAGTTCTGATTAGTAGGTGATTCTGGAACGGGTCACTACATTTATGGTATCAGAGCATGCATTAAGATTTTGGGATTTAGAACTGTTCTTTTGGGTTTAATCTCTAGTAACTTTTGTAGCTAGCGATGTCTGGTTTTGGCGACGATGCTAGTAGTCATGGCAGCATTGGACGCTGGGGAGACCGCGACGATCGGGAGCGTCGCCGAGAGCATCGAGAACGTCGTCAACACCGTCGTGATGAGCCTCGGAGTTTTAGTATGCATCGGTTCTTGCAGATGGGGCCGAAACCTCTTTCAGGCGGTGAGACCCCGGATGTTGCGGAGAACTGGCTTGAGAGGATGGAGAGCTGCTTCAAGACTTTTCAGTGCTCGGCGGAGCAGCAGATTGATACCCTTGATTTCTTGCTGGAGGGTGGTGCGCGTAAGTGGTGGAGGTCTACCTCTGCACCGATAGTTCAGCGACAGGGTCGAGTTATTTGGGCCGATTTCCGAGCCGCTTTCATGCTGCTTTACTTTCCGCCAGCTCTTCTGCAGACCAAGGCGATTGAGTTGATCAATCTGAAGCAGGGAAGTTTGTCTGTTGATGAGTATCAGCAGAAGTTCTTTGAGTTGCTTCCATATGTTCCGCATGTCAGTGACAATGCTATGGCCAAGTATAACCATTTTCTTCAGGGCCTCAATCAGGAGATTTATGATCGGGTTGTTGTCTGCGATGATCCGACATCGTATGAGGGCCTTGTAAATCGTTGTCGCCAGGCTGAGGGCAGTTTGCTGAGAGGTCGAGCCATGCAGTCTGCTCGTCCTACTAGTTCTTTGGGTCCCCGCGCCCAAGCATTCAAGAAAGCTGGATCTACTTCTTCTTCCTCTGGATCTGGAGGAGTTCACCATTTAGGGAAGAAGAGGGGCCCGTGTCAGCACTGCGGGAAGGATCATCCGACCGAGCGTTGTCGCAAGGTTGCGGGTGCTTGTTACAAGTGCGGTGAGATGGGCCACATGAAGAGAGATTGTCCACAGACGGGCGGAGGATCAGGATCTGGTTCTCAGGCTTCAGTTCATCAGAGGCCACAACAAGGACAGTCTACTCAGGGTTCTAACCTTCGACCGCGTACTCAAGGGCAGGTCTTTGCTCTTAACCAGGATCAGGCGGCTGAGGAGAACGAGAGAGTTATCGCAGGTGTGTTTTTATTATGTGGATTACCTGCTTACGTTCTCATTGATACTGGTGCATCACATTCATTCATATCTGCGAGATTTGCTAAGCGTCATAAGTTACCTTTCACTTCTTTGGACGTTGTGGTATCTGTTTCCACGCCGATGGGTCATTCGGTGCTAGCTAAACGTCTAGTTTTGGGTTGTCCTCTAGAGTTTGAGGGTAATGTTTTAACTGCTAATTTGATGATTCTTGTGATGGAGGATTTTGATTGCATTCTGGGAATAGATGTGCTGACTGTGTTTAGAGCTACTGTGGACTGTTATCAGAAGTTTGTGCAGTTTCGTCCAGTTGAGGGCGACAGTTGGTTTTTCTATGGAGAGGGAGCGCGACCCCCGATGCCTGTGGTTTCTGCTCTGAAAGCCTGTCGTGCTTTAGAGTCGGGCGGGGAAGGCTACCTTATCTATGCTATTGATTCGTCCGCAGATAGTGTCGGTATCAGTGACATTCCAGTGGTTTGCGATTTTCCGGATGTTTTTCCCGAGGAGATTCCTGGTTTTCCTCCCGTTCGGGAAGTGGATTTCGGCATTGATTTAGTGCCAGGCACGGCACCAATCTCTAGAGCTCCTTATCGTTTAGCTCCATCGGAGATGCAAGAATTGAAACAGCAGTTGCAGGATCTTCTTGACAAGGGGTATATTCGACCCAGTGTGTCCCCGTGGGGAGCACCAGTTCTTTTTGTCAAAAAAAGGATGGTTCTATGCGGCTCTGCATAGATTATCGGCAGTTGAATCGTGCTACGATAAAGAATAAGTATCCGTTGCCACGGATTGATGATTTATTTGATCAACTGCAAGGTACCTCTGTGTATTCCAAGATTGATTTAAGGTCTGGTTATCATCAGCTTCGAGTTCATCAGGGAGATATATCGAAGACTGCATTCAGGACCCGGTATGGGCATTATGAGTTTCTGGTTATGCCTTTTGGGGTGACGAATGCACCAGCAGTTTTTATGGATCTGATGAATCGGGTTTTTCGGGAATTCTTGGATAAGTTTGTTGTGGTGTTTATAGATGATATCTTAATCTATTCACATGATCAGCAAGAACACGCACAACACTTAAGGATTATTTTACAGACACTTCGCGAGAATCAGCTTTATGCGAAGTTGAGTAAATGTGAGTTTTGGATTGACAGGGTTGTTTTCCTTGGTCATGTCATTTCTAGCAAGGGAGTTTCAGTTGACCCAAGTAAGGTGGAAGCGGTATTGAACTGGTCGCGTCCGACGACAGTAGCCGAGATCCGCAGTTTTCTGGGATTGGCTGGGTATTATCGCCGTTTCATTGTCAACTTCTCTCAGATTGCTAAGCCACTCACTCAGCTCACTCGGAAAGATGTTTCATTTGAATGGAAATCAGAGTGCGAAGAGAGTTTCTTGGAACTTCGCAGACGTTTGACATCTGCGCCTGTTTTGGCTTTACCGTCTGGATCTGGTGGTTTCAGTGTTTACACCGATGCCTCTTTACAGGGACTAGGGTGTGTTCTGATGCAGTATGAGCATGTGATTGCTTATGCGTCGAGACAGTTGAAGTCTCATGAGGAAAACTATCCTGTTCATGATCTGGAATTAGCAGCGATCGTTTTTGCTTTGAAAATCTGGCGCCATTATCTGTATGGTGAGCGATTTGAGATCTTCACTGATCATAAGAGTTTGAAGTATCTGTTCACTCAGGCTGAGTTGAACATGCGTCAGCGTCGTTGGATGGATCTACTCAAAGATTACGATTGTGAGATCAAGTATCATCCAGGATCTGCGAATCTCACGGCCGATGCTCTTAGTCGCAAGGTGAGGTTATCTGCTCTTCAGACTTGTGCTGTATCTGGGATTATTCAGGATTTCTGTTCGATTGGATTCAATTGTAAGCATCGGAAGGGAACAGAGAGTATCCGTATAGCTACTATTTTGTCCGAGCCAGTTTTGTATTCTCGGATTAGAGATGCTCAGATGTCTGATTCTAAGATTCAGAAATTAGCTCGGTTGGCTGATGGAGATAATACTTCTGGTTTCCACTATCAGTCCGAGGGTCTTTTGTGCTTATCTGGTCGTGTTGTTGTACCGGAAGATGACACTTTGAGGGAAGAGATTTTGTCCCAGGCTCATCGTAGCAAGTTGAGTGTTCATCCAGGGAGCAACAAGATGTATAAGGATTTGAGGACTCGATTTTGGTGGAAAGGTATGAAACGTAATATTTATCAGTATGTCTCCAAGTGCCTTGTCTGTCAGCAGGTGAAGGCTGAGTATCGACGACCTGGAGGTTTGTTGCAGAATCTTCCTATTCCGGAGTGGAAGTGGGAGCATATCACGATGGACTTCGTGACTCACTTGCCTATGTCTGTGGGGAATAGAGATGCTATCTGGGTGGTAGTAGATCGACTTACTAAGTCTGCCCATTTTCTTCCGTATAACAGAGATTTCACTTTCGATCGGATGGCACGGTTGTACATTCAAGAGATTGTACGGTTTCATGGTGTGCCCGTGAGTATCGTTAGTGACAGAGATCCTCGATTTACATCTAGATTTTGGGGCAGCTTTCAGCAAGCTTTGGGCACTACCTTGAGTTTGAGTACTGCATATCACCCAGAGACTGACGGTCAGTCAGAGAGGACTATTCGTACTCTTGAGGATATGTTGAGATCTTGTGTGATGGATTTCGGGCCAGCTTGGCAGGATCATCTGCCGCTGATAGAGTTTGCATACAACAACAGTTTTCATAGGAGTATTGGTATGTCTCCGTTTGAAGGATTGTATGGTCGACGTTTTCGTACTCCTCTGTTCTGGGAAGAAGTAGGAGAACGACAGGTCGAGGGTCCAGAATTGATTCAGCAGGCCATGGACAAAGTTCTTGTGATCAAACAGCGGATTAAGACTGCTCAGGATCGACAAGCGAGTTATGCGAACTCCAAGCGCAGACCTCTTCATTTTGATGCAGGCGAGAAAGTGTTTCTCAAGGTATCACCTTTTCGGAGGATTCTGAGATTTGGACTCAAGGGTAAGCTATCTCCGAGATTCATTGGTCCTTTTGAGATCTTAGAATGTGTGGGAGATTTGGCCTATAGATTAGCTTTGCCACCGTATCTGTCTAGTGTTCACAATGTGTTTCATGTGTCCTTGTTGAGACGATACGTAGCGGATGAGTCTCATGTTTTGCATCCGACAGAAGTTCAGCTGAATCCGGATTTGTCTTTTGTGGAAAGACCGGTTTCGATCTTAGACCGGAAGGATAAGGTACTGCGGAATAAGACTATTCCTCTTGTCTTAGTGCAGTGGCAGCGTCGAGGTACTGAAGAAGCTACTTGGGAACTAGAGAGTCGCATGCGGTCAGAGCATCCAGAGTTGTTCTAGTTGTGGTATTTTCAGTAATGATTGTAATTTCAGTTATACTTTCAGTTGTAATTCATTCTTAAGTTGAATGTATTGTTGTTCAGAATTGTCATTCTTCAGACTCGATTTCGCGGACGAAATCCTTTTTAGGGGGGGAGAATGTAGTATCCCGATGCCTAATTTGAGTTAATTATTGGATTAAATATATTTCGGTGGGATCGGAAGGACCGAACAGAGTTCGGATCGTCCGAAGCGGGTTCGGATCGTCCGAAGAGGGTTCGAATCGTCCGAAGACAGGTGGCTGGACACGTGGAAGACATGCAGAGTTCGGATCGTCCGATCAGGGTTCGGATCGTCCGAAGACAGGTGTCTGGACACGTGGAAGACATGCAGGGTTCGGATCGTCCGATAAGGGTTCGGAAAGTCCGAAGTGTACAGTGGATCGGATCGTCCGAAGTGGATCGGATCGTCCGATCGTTGTCTATAAATAGAGGCGCGAGGCCTCACTTTTTACTCGCCAATTCCGAGTGTTCCAGAGCGTTTTAGTCGTTTCTGATGGGTTTCTAGTCTTTTCCCGAGGTTTAGGCACTAGCGGGGAGCTACTGGTTTTGTAGCGGAGCTGTGCTCTAGTTGGGAGCTAGCGGCATCAGTGGGCTGACTACGGACGCAGACTTGATTTTAGGACTGATTGCTAGGATCTACTGGTTTGAGGTACGAAAGTACTATCCGAGATAGCAGGATTGAGTATGCTTTACTATGTGTTGCATGTTTATATGTTGCATTATTATCTGTCATATGATGCATGGTTTATTATGCGGCATTTGCATAATCATTTTGAGCCTGATTATCTTTGAGATAGCCTGTTGAGAGGGTGCTCAGCCCTCGTTTGTTGTGGATGGTTGGACCCCGTTGGCCGACGGTGGTCAGGTCACCGGTATATCCACAGGTTTATTTTGGTATGGGAGCCACCTCCTGGTGCGACGGCGCAGAGTGCTACATACCTTGACGTCATTTACCTGAGCAGTATTTCGTTATACCCAGATCCTGGTATCTAGTACATTTTGCATACATGCATGTCATAGTCTTGTATACTCATGCTTTCGGTGCTGAGCGTTTTATGCTCACGTCCTCGGTTTATCTCTGTTTTGGACACCCTATTCGATGGGGCAGGTCTCAGGTTGGACGGTCCAGGAGGGAGTGGACAGGGAGCTGGCAGAGGTTGACCTGTAGTTGTTGGTATTTTGTTTTTGGTATTTAGTTCGATCTGGTTGTTTAAGTATTTTGTACTTACAGATTCGATTGGGTTGTATTACTGTTTTTCCGCTGTTTACCTGATTCAGTTTTAAATGATAATTTTGCATGCTTAAGTTCTGATTAGTAGGTGATTCTGGAACGGGTCACTACACATCACTCCACACAAACTTAGCATTCTTCTTGGTGAGTGAAGTGAGTGGCACCGCTATGGACGAAAATCCTCGAATAAACTTACGGTAGTAACCGGCTAAACCCAAAAAGCTGCGGATCTCTAATGCGTTCTTTGGCTCAACCCATTCCTTGACGGCTGCAACCTTAGATGGATCCACTTCAATTCCACTGCTAGATATAATATGACCCAAAAATGCAACTTTCTCAAGCAAAAATTCACACTTGCTAAACTTTGCAAACAATTTACGGCTCTGTAAAATCTCCAATACTGTCCTCAGATGCTGGTGATGCTCCTCATGGCTCTTCGAGTAGATGAGAATATCGTCAATGAATACTATGACAAATTGGTCGAGGAACGGCTGAAATACTCGGTTCATGAGGTCCATGAAAATTGCTGGAGCATTCGTCAATCCAAATGGCATTACCAAGAACTCGTAATGCCCATACCTAGTCCTGAAGGCTGTTTTGTGGACATCTACATCCTTCAACTTCAGCTCGTGATACCCTGATCGAAGATCTATCTTAGAGAACACTGTAGCTCCCTGCAATTGATCAAACAAGTCCTCGATCCTAGGAAGTGGGTATTTATTCTTGATCGTTACCTTGTTCAGCTCACGATAATCGATGCACAGTCTCATGCTACCTTCTTTCTTTTTCACAAAAAGCACTGGCGCGCCCCACGGTGAGAAACTCGGGCGGATAAACTCCTTGTCTAAGAGCTCCTGAATCTGTTGCTTGAGTTCTAACATTTCTGCTGGAGCTAATCTGTATGGTGCCTTAGAGATTGGCACTGTTCCTGGCATGAGTTCGATTGCAAACTCCACCTCTCTCTCTGGTGGAAGGCCTGTGACGTCGTCAGGAAAGACGTCTGGGAAGTCTCTGACTACTGGCACATCTGATAGTGACGGAGTGGGCATGTCAGGTGCTGAGTTGATGCTGGCCAAGAACGCCTGACACCCTTTGGAAATTAGTCTCCTCGCCTGCATGCACGAGATCATGCGAGGGAAACTTCTCCATCTGTCTGGTTCAAAAAGAAATTGTTCCACACCCAATGGTCTGACTAGCACTGATCTCTTCTGAAAGTCGATAAGAACTCTGTTTTTAGTCAGCCAGTCCATTCCCAATATGATGTCAAATTCTGGCATTGGCAGTAGGATTAAATCTGCATATACTAGGTGGCCATGCAGTTCTAAATCGATATCTCTGACCACACTGGTAGCTAACAGCTCCTCCCCTGATGGGACTGTCACTGAAAAGTTCACGTCTAGGCCAATGGACTTGAGGTCCAAATGATTAGCAAACGTCTCCGATATGAAGGAATTTCAGAATGCTTTTTCGTGAGTGGCTCCTGAGTCTATTAGTGCAGTCGTGGATAATCTCTTAATAAAAATGTTTCCAGAGAGACGTTAGCACACAAACTAACTTATATCCCAAAATTTACTAACATAAACCTTAAGTATAGAAGTACCCAATATCCCAAGTTACTCAAAAATAATAATAACACACTAGTAATCCCAAATAGAATTCCACATGCAAGGCAACGTAATGCTGAGCTTAGGTAGAAAAGTTTACCGGTCAGTAGTGTGGTGTCTGGGCTCGCCTCCTGGGCATGCATGGCGAAAACTCTCCCTTGAGTTGGTTGCTTCCACTGCGGGCACTCCTTCAGCATGTGGTCGCTAGCTCCACACTTGAAGCACTTGCCCGATCCATATAAGCATGGCCCCGGGTGCTGGCGGTTGCACTTAGGGTACACCGGAAAGTTAACGGGCTTCTGAGGCGCCCCTTGCTGCTGTACTGGACCCTTGCCCCTTGGTGGTCCATGAAAAGGCTTCTTAGCTGGCGGCCCCTGAAACGGCCTCTTAAACTGGGGCCTCTGATTCTGCTGCTGGTGGTGCTGCGGCGGTGCCTGGTAGGGCCTCTTGCCCTGTCTATCCGCCTCTATGTCTCGCTGGTCCTGTTCTGCCGCCAAAGCTCTGGACACGGCGACTGCATACGTAGTAGGACCAGCTACCCTCACATCCCGGCGCAAGATCGGCCGCAAACCGTCCATAAAATGCCTCAGCTTTGCCTGAGCATCATTCGAAATGAGGGGTACAAAGTAACACCCCCTCTCAAACTTTTTGACGAAGTCTGCCACGCTGCTATCCCCTTGCCTCAGTGTCATAAACTCCCTGGTCAGGCGGGAGCGTACTTCCTCAGTGAAGTACTTTGAGTAGAAAACTTCTTTGAGTCCATTCCAAGGCAGCACTTGCAGATTGACTGCCACTGATGCGCTCTCCCACCATAGTCTAGCGTCCCCTATCAGCAAGATTATAGCACATTTGACCCTGTCAGCGTCCGTCAGCTCCATGAAGTCAAATATCACCTCGATGGACTTGATCCATCCCTCAGCCACCATCGGGTCAGTAGTACCCGAAAACTCCTTCGGGCTCATCCTCCGGAACCTCTCGTATACTGCCTCCGGTCTAGGCCTCTCCTCGGGGCCTGCAACAGTCTGGTTCCTCGCAAATTGTGCGAAGAATTTCATCATGCCAGCAAGCATCTGTGCTTGCATATCTGGCGGTGGCGGTGGCGGTGGTGGTGGATTGGCCCTCTCCTCGGTGCGGGCCTCTCTGTCCTCTTCCTGGTTAATCATACGTCTAGGAGGCATACTGTTCCAACAATTACCCACCACGTAAACCTAACATGCATGAATATAATACCAATATCATAAGATGCACGAAATTTTGAACTTTAAACATAAACATGCTGAAATCATGACCTAATGCATAGTACATAGCATAACTCAAAACTTTAAAACTTACAGACTTGAGGTGTGACTTCGAGAGCTTCTTGCGACTGGCAGTAGGCGTAACCCTTTACAAGAACACCGCTCTGATACCAACTGTAACGAACCGTATTCTTTACTACTTAAAATTTGCGGAAAAATTAAAAATTTTCTTTTAAACTAAATGAAATGCGGAAATGAAATCAAATACGGTCGTCACTACATCCTTCATCAATAAAAATATTTGAAATCAACATCACCAATAAAATTTGCTAAAAGGAAACACTGTTCCAAAAGTTTTGAAATGAAACATGATATCAGAGTATTTTAAACTTGCATAAAAAGAATCGTAAAATAACATGGGCGGTCCTCGGGTTTAGCCTGCCGCTCAGTCCAAGCCTGTCCCTTGGTCACCACCTCCTGCCTCCTCATCAACATACTCACCTGCATCGATCAAGTCTAGTGAGTCTAAAGACTCAACACGTATAAACTGGAATAACGAGTACTACGTAATAAAATCACATGCAACTTTAAAATAGGACATACATAACTCGAACTTGAACGTACGTACATACAAAACTAGACGTGCCATCAACATAAACTTTCTTAAACATACTGCATACGTAAACATACATAACTTCATCATTTTGCGTAGAGGCATGTTTCAAAGCAAGTGACCCATAACATAATAAACGCCTGATCAGACACACCACAGTACTGGGCTGACAGGGACGTATCCGCTGCCACATACATAAGATCCCCGTTCATAATTTAACGGGCTGGTTGGTCCCCGTTCATAATTTAACGCTTTCCAACCATGATCTAACCCGTTCATAATTTAACGGGCGGATTGGTCCCCGTTCATAATTTAACGCTTTCCAATCCTAACATAATTTGGTCACAAGACATTTAGCATACCTCAAAAACTTGACATATTTTCTTTGCACGTCAACATACTTACTTGGCGTTGAGGGATTCGTTGGACTTCGATCGGGGCCGTTGCTGCACCAACTAACATGAATTTGCATTAAACGTATGAATCATACTTACTCTCAAGTCCAATCAATACTTAGGATGTTCTAACATTTCCCATGACACGACCTTGAAAATCCTTGCACTAAACCATGACGTCAAATCCCAAAATATACTTACAATTCTTTCCCAAACAGTGAGTACGCGGACCCCTACCCCGGGTCCGTGTACAGGTCCGTCTAGGTGCGGTGCAGTGACACTCGGAAAGAAGAAGGGACACGGACCCGTGCCTACCTCCGTGTAGGGGTCCGTGTAGACTCGGGTGAAAGACTCCATGAAAAAGGGTGGACACGGACCCCGTGCCAGGGTCCGTGTAAGGGTCCGTGTAGGCTCTGTGATCGCGAACTTACGAAAATTCTTGTACATGCTTTGCTTAACTTTCTAGACCCGGTCGCACGAACTATGAACCGACACCCCGAGACCCATCCTAGCATACCATAACATAAAACCAATTTCGTACAACATCTCAAGCCACGACGTTCATCTTACGACGCATACAATTTCAAAAACGTGACAATCGACACTAATTTCTTTCCTACGAATTCTAATGCATTCGAGTGCCTATCGACACTAACCGACGTACCACATATCGACCCAACAACATAATAATCATACCTAGGTGCAACAACGATCTTCCATCGATCTCCAACGAAGCCTGCAACAAATAAACTTCGAGAACACAATTATCGTAAAAGTCGCAGTTTGAGCAGTCCCACGAAAAACGCCATAACTCACTCAATTTTCATCCAAAAATCTCGAATTTTATATCAAAACGAAGGTATCAAAAAGTTCTACAATTTTTTAGTTGAAAGATTTCTCAAATTCTCGACGGCAAAATCGCAGTTTCGAGAAGAACAGCAAGTTACGAGATTTCAGATCTAAAAAGTATTTCAAACGCATTCAAATCAATTTCCGCTCAAACGACGAACGTCATACATAAATTTTCACGCATAAAAATACACAACGCATACTATGACAAGATCGATGCAGAAAGAACAGAATATACTTGCCTTTTGATATTTAAAAATACCGTACGACGACACCGAAGCGGAGATGGAAGGGAGGTTGATCCGGGACGAACGTGGCGCTAAAATCTTCGAAGGAAACACACGAAAAATTGCTGGAAATCGAAGAGGGGAAGAGGGCGGCTGCTTGAAGGAGTAAGAACCCTAGGTTTTCTCTCCTCAAAATAATAAAAACTGAAACTTAAGGTGAGTGTGTGTGTTTAGTGTGTGTAAAAACGTGTAAGTGTTTGTGAGTGTGTGTAAAGTGTGTGTGTGTGTGTGCGTTTTAATTAGGAGAAACTCTTAACTAAATAAACTATTTAAAATAATAATAAAAAGTTAACACACACTAGTTAAATCAAACTCTACAATTAAAATATCTACACACTAATTTTAAAGGTCTTAAACTCTTAATTCACTCAATACATTATTAAAGCTTTAAAAATACTAACAACTTAATAAATTATTTAAAACGCCCCATTCTCAATTTAAAATAAAATACCACATTTTAAATTGCCACAAATCGTCACCGGGTCTTTTCCTCAATCCCGCCTCGGATGATCGCGTGAAAATGGAACTCGAAAGACATTTTAACGTGCATCACATAAACATAAATAATTTGAAAATAACGCATTTAAGTAAATCATGCATCGCTAAAACTCATTTAAAATTAATTTAAATGATTTAATAATTAAATGAATGCATGTGTTATACGTGTATTAAATTTGGGCACTACATCAAGTATTTGAGAAGGACCAATAAGTTGTTCTTGGTCTATGGGGTGGAGAACTGAAATTGGAAGGCTATACCACTCTAGCTTCCAAAGTGATATCGATGACTCGAATCAACCTCTGGGTTTGTATTCATGCTCAATGGTGCTGCTGTCTCTTGGAAGGGTTCCAAGCAAGACAGTACTACGGATTCCAGCACAGAGGCCGAATACATTGTTGCATCAGATGCAGCAAAGGAGACTGTTTGGATAAGGAATTTTGTCCAAGAGTTGGGCGTCATTCCTAATGATGTTCCTCCTGTCCCGGTGTTTTATTGACAACACGGGAGCTATAGCTCAAGCAAAGGAGCCAAGGTCTCATCAGAAATCCAAACACGTATTGAGAAAGTACCACATCCTCCAAGAGAATGTGGAAAGAGGAGAAGTGTCTATTGACAAAGTCGGCTCCGCAGATAATGTTGCTAATCCGCTAACTAAGCCTTTACCTGGACCATTATTCGAGAAGCATCACGAATCGATGGGTTTGAAGCATATGGGTAGTTGGATCTAGTGCAAGTGGGAGATTTTTAGAGTAGGTGCACGTCGAGCCAAGTGTTGGCCGAGTGTTCACAATGAAACTCTATGTATAAACAATCTTTATTTTAATAATATTTCAAATACTTAATTTTGGCACATCTTTATCTGTATACCCATGCTATTTGCATAGATAAAGCCCTTGAATATACAAATAGTAGAAAGAATATGAGATGCTCATATGATGAGTATCATGAATCTCATATTTGGAATACTGTATATTCTAAACAGTTCCTAATCGATTCAGCCGCCGCTAAGAAGGATATAGGCCGCTCGAGTTCGAGACTAGTATCTGCGATGTGAGTACCATGTTTTATTGGTAGGGGACATTGTGATGTCCGAGCATGCAGATAGGGGCTCCTGGTACAGTGCACTGAACAACCCTCCATAAAGGACTTTCCAAGTGGTTCTCACTTATCGAGTGGAAACGTCCTAGTTTATGGATGTACACCATTAGTCCTTATGACCCGGGACATCATTGAGACTCTATGTGCTAGCATTACACTTTGACTTGTTTACCGACTCTCAAGGGGTCATCATGTGGCAAGGTTAAGTGTTTTGTCGAAACATATAGGAGTCGCTGCATTGTAGTCGAGGATTCACCGCTTACCTTCGGGTATGGATATCTTATGTGTATGTAGTATGATATCTCTGATCAGAGTATGGTGGTAATTAAGAAAGGGGTTTCTTAGATTACATCATCGATGCAACTACGACATGAAACATAATATCGATTCATTGACAACTCTCGATATACCAATGGTTGTCGAATCGGTCGTGATATATGATGTGTGGACCCGGACGCTAATCTTTTTCTTAATCTTCTTTGGGATTTAATTATCAATTAAGATAAAACAGAGTCTAAAAATTTTTCTTTTAAAATGCGGAAGGTAATGGAATCTATATATTATACAAACTAGTATAATAATACAAATCTTGTACAACATGTTTCTAGATCAAATTAGTCTAAGGTTTAACTACTAAATTCAAGTATTAAACCAAGTCTACAATAAGTCCGGAATCACCACGCTAAACTCGTCTTCTGACCCCGATCTTGTCCCACCTGTTGTCATGCACACATAAAAAACAAGACAACAGCGGATACTCCGGTGAGAATAAATCCCAGTATAAAACATAGTAAACATGTATATACACAATGTGAATCATGAAACATTCTATCATGAAGAAAATTAAAACAGTAGATTTAATAATCTATGACATTAAATCAAAATAAGCATGCTACTCGAATCTGATAAACATGCAACTCAAATCAAACCATAGAAACATGCTATCATGACTGAAAGCAATAAAAATGGGTTTCATAGTCTATGAAACCACATCCATAAACGCATGTTGTTCTAGTCAAATCATGTCTAGACTCGACTCAATTATAACTCTAGGGATCCCGGTGTGAATAAGACGATCTATCACCTACCCTCCCAATCGGGGTGACTGTACGTCTTATTCCTAGACTTCGGCCTGATCTGTATCCACATCTACAATTGGGGACTGATCTTCCCCTACGCTATGATATCACCGAACATCTAGAAGTTTGACTGTTCTGTCAAGACTCCCTATCTTAAATGCAATGAATAACAATCTGTAAACAAAGCATAATCATCTCAAAAGATGTAATAGCCGAGCCCGGTGTACGGTACGGTTTAAGTTTTGTATGTTTATGGATTATTTAGTTTAGACGTTAGAGTTGTGTTTATGGGTTATAGTATGGTTGATTATTCTTGTTTTGTGGTGTTGTTGATGTTCATGGTTGGTGGTTGTTTTGTTTCAGTGTTTTGGTTCGATTTTAGTTGCCTTAGATTTTGTCTTGGCCGTGACCAGACCGCACCCGCGCTCAGTGTAAGGACCGCACCCGCGGTCGTAATTCTTGGATTTTGTTGGTTTTGCCGTGGATATACCGCACCCGCGGTAGAGTTGGCACCGCACCCGCAGTGATTGCAGGACCGCACCCGCGGTCGTCGATTTCAGAAAATTTGTGGAGTGCCGTGAGCTTACCGCACCCGCGGTACAAGAGTAGCGCACCTGCGGTCGCGCATTTCGGGTTACTGTTCGAGATTTTAAGTGGGTAGTTGGCTTACTTTTCCTCATTCTTTCCTCCCCATTTTCGATATTTCTCTCCTTAGGTTAGGGTTTCTCTCATTTCTTTGATTTCCTACCTTTGATTCTTGCATCTTGGTGGATATTTGTTGAGAGATCAAGGTTCTTGGTTGTTCAAGGAGCTAAGGTAAGTCTTTTGGTTTAGTTATTTCTTGGTTTTGGAGGAGAGATGATATGGGTTTGTTGTATTTGTTGGATTTATGGATTAATTGGCATGGGTTCTTGATTATTGAGTTGATGATGGTGTTATTTATGGATTATTGTTGTAGGTTGTGTATCAAGGAGTTAGATTCAAGGTTTCTAGTAGTTGTAAGTGGAATTTCATCCCTTGTGCTCACATGATAATATATGTATGGTATTCCAAAGGTTTTATTATGCTATTCCCTTCATTTGATCCTTGAGTATGTATTGATTTCATTGTTATGTATATTGGAGACAATTTAATGTCTCAATTATGAGAAGGGAATACAAAAGAGTAAGAATATCAAAGTGTTTAATGAAATGTCCCAAAGAAAGAGTTTAAATGTTTTATGGATTGATAGATACATAGTCAGAGATTGCATGCAATTAGTTGATCAACGACCATAGGCTTATATCCCTCAGAGTTGTCGATTTATATCGATGGGATACGAGCACCACACACAGAGTTACTATTGATATCAATCCAACCAGAGTAAAGAGAAATACCATCCTATTGCTATGCTATTGCTATGATAATTATTTCAGAGTTGATGGTATTTATGTTTTTAAAGCTATGATTTTCAGAGTATGATATGTTCATTGCTATGTAAGAGTTCCACTTGCTGAGTTTTATACTCATTTGTAGAGTATGCATCCTAAGCGTAAGGCGTCAGAGGGTGAGGATAGTTCTTCCTCGAGAGTTGTCGATGCGTTCGGCAAGTTCCTTAAGGAGCAGGCCAAAGTCCATAGCGAGAAGATTCAGCAGCTGCTTCGATTGCAAGGAACAGGATAGGGTAGAGGTCAAGTGAGAGGCCAAGTAGGTCAAGCAATTGGCACTGATGCCGTCTTTTCTGCTTTCAAGAGAATGGATCCAACGGAATTCGCAGGTAGCACTGATCCGTTGGTGGCTGTCGAGTGGGTCAAAGCGCTTGAAGCAATCTTCGACCATCTCCAGTATGAGGATAAAGACAGGATCAGCTATGCAATATTCATGTTGGTAAAGGCTGCACGTATCTCGTGGAATGCGACCAAGGTTGGTGTTGATCTACCGGCTTTGAAGTGGCAAGAGTTCACAGACCTGTTCTATGACAAGTACTTCCCAGACGCACTTCGAGCTAGGAAGGTGACTGAGTTTCTGGAGCTTCGACAGGGAGGAATGAACGTCGATGAGTACATTCTTAAGTTCGAGGAGGGTTGTCTATTTGCTCCGTATATTGCTTCAAACGACAAAGACAAAGGTGCTCATTTCATTCGAGGTCTTCGTGCAGAGATCAAGAGAGATATCAATATGTCCAAAGCTGTGACTTTCAAAGAGATCGTGTCTAAGGCGTTGTTGGCCGAACAAGACGAGAAGGATATCGCTAGAGAGAGGCAGGAGAGGCATCAAGCTATTGTTCAGAGAGGCCAGGGCTCGAATCAGAGAGGCAAGGATCGTTTCAAAGAGAAGGCCAAGGTGGAATTGAGCCCTAGACCACCGTCAGTTCCAGTTGATCCCGAGAAGCCGCTGTGTCCTAAGTGCAATCGACATCATCGAGGAGAGTGCAGATTTGGCACTCATACTTGTTACCGTTGTGGCACGGCTGGCCATATTGCTAAAGATTGTCCAAGGGGAGCGATCAAGGATAAGTGCAGGATCGCATCTCTACGATGACGAAGGAAGGTATAAACCATGATTCTTCTGAGATCTCTAGTGCTATTTTAATTTCAGGCAAAGTAGCTACGACTTTGATTGATACTGGTGCTACTCATTCTTTTATGTCTGAATTGTTTTTGAGATCGTTGGATATAGTTCCTTCTGTTATTCCCCTCCAGTTCAATGTTGTTTTGCCTTCGGGAGACGTGTTGTGCCCGACGTCGATTGTGTATGCGTGCTCTGTTCGTATTGATGAGCGAGTTGTTTTTGCTGATTTGATTGTTATCCCGATGGTTGCCTTTGATGTTATTCTTGGCATGGATTGGCTATCGACCTATCGTGCAGTGATTGATTGCGTTGCTAAGACGGTGACTTTTGCAGATGATGGCAATAGGGAAGGTATGCTCGCCAGTGCAGGTACTTCGCTGGTCCTTCCTTTTATATCTTGTCTTGAGGCTGAGAAGTTGATGCGTAGAGGTTGTGATGTATTTCTGGCTTCGATTGTGGATGTGGATAGAATGATTAAGTTGAATATTGATGATATCGATGTTGTGAGGGAGTTTGCTGATGTGTTTGAGGATGATGTGCCGGGTTTGCCGCCGGACAGGGATGTTGAGTTTGTGATTGATCTAGCTCCAAGTACGGTTCCTATTTCTAAGGCTCCGTATAGGATGGCCCCTATTGAGATGAAGGAGTTGAAGACGCAGTTGCAGGATCTTTTGGACAAGGGTTTTATTCGACCGAGTTCTTCGCCTTGGGGAGCTCCGGTTCTGTTTGTCAAGAAGAAAGATGGGTCTTTGCGGCTGTGTATCGACTATAGGGAGCTCAACAAAGTGACTGTCAAGAATAAGTATCCGTTGCCACGGATAGACGATTTATTTGACCAACTCTAGGGTGCTACTGTATTTTCGAAGATTGATCTTCGGTCTGGCTACTATCAGTTGAAGGTTAGGGAGTCTGATATCCCTAAGACAGCGTTCCGGACCAGGTACGGTCACTATGAGTTTCTTGTGATGTCTTTTGGTCTGACCAATGCTCCTTCAGTCTTTATGGACCTGATGAACCGTGTGTTCAAGCCTTATTTGGATAGCTTCGTCATTGTTTTCATCGACGACATCTTGATCTATTTCAAGACCAGAGAGATTCATTCAGAACATCTCAGAGTTGTTCTTCAGTTGTTGAGAGAGAAGAGGTTGTTTGCCAAGTTGAAGAAGTGTGAGTTTTGGTTGGATCAGATTTCTTTCTTAGGCCATGTCGTTTCGAAGGATGGTATAGCTGTTGATCCAGCGAAGATAGAGGCGATTCAGAGGTGGCCTATTCCTACTACCGTATCAGAGGTACGCAGTTTTCTTGGTTTGGCGGGTTATTATCGTCGTTTTATTTCAGATTTCTCCAAGATTGCCCTGCCATTAACCAATTTGACGAGGAAGACTGTGAAGTTCGAGTGGTCCTATGATTGCCAGAGTGCATTCCAAGAGTTGAAGGATAAGTTGACGACATCTCCTGTTCTTTCTTTGCCCAGTGGTTCAGAGGATTTTGTTGTGTATACCGATGCGTCGAAGAAGGGTCTTGGTGCAGTTCTGATGCAGCGAGGTAAGGTTATAGCCTATGCTTTTCGCCAGTTGAAAGACTATGAGAAGAATTATCCGACGCATGATTTGGAGCTAGCAGCTGTGGTTTTCGCCTTGAAGATTTGGAGACATTATTTGTATGGCAAAAAGTGTGAGATCTTCACATACCACAAGAGTTTGAAGTATTTGTTCTCCCAGAAAGAACTCAATATGCGGCAGAGGAGGTGGTTAGAGCTTGTTAAAAACTATGATGTGACTATCAGTTACCACCCAGGGAAAGCGAATGTTGTAGCGGATGCTTTGAGCCGTAAGTTGAGTTCTTCCTTGAGTTCGATGACTCAGAAGCCGTTGTTGATGGATTTGCAGAGAGAGGAGATTTCTTTGGTAGTTCCGGGGACCATTGCTCGCTTTTCAGTGTTGGTCATTCGGGCTACATTGACGGACAGGATCCGTAGAGAGCAGGCTGTTGATTTGCAGTTGACAGAGTTGAGGGCTAGAGCAGAGGAGAGAGGTAACTCAGAGTTTGGATTGAATGGAGACGGTTTGGTGACTTTCAGAGGCCGTATTTGTGTTCCCGCTGGTGATGATATTCGGCGAGACGTCTTGACAGAGGCTCATACCGCGCCATATTCGATATATCCAGGTAGCACCAAGATGTATCAGGATCTTCGTAGACTCTATTGGTGGCCAGGTATGAAGAAAGATATTGCCGTGTTTATTTCTCAGTGCCTAACTTGTCAGCAGGTGAAGATTGAGCACAAGAGACCTGCTGGGACATTGCTATCTTTGCCGATTCCTCAGTGGAAGTGGGAGCATATTACGATGGATTTCGTGACTGGTCTTCCCAGAACGCAGAAGGGTTTCAATTCCATTTGGGTTATTGTTGATCGATTGACCAAGTCAGCGTATTTTCTCCCAGTCAAGACGATGTATTCCATGAACCAGTATGCCGAGGATTACGTAGCGGAGATTGTTAGACTTCACGGTGTCTCTGTGTCGATTGTGTCTGATCGTGACCCTAGATTTACCTCAGAGTTTTGGAAGAGTTTGCACAGAGCTATGGGTTCACGGTTAGCTTTCAGTACAGCATATCACCCTCAGAGCGACGGTCAATCAGAGAGAATCATTCATATTCTAGAGGATATGCTCAGAGCTTGCACTATCGATTATCCTGGTAGTTGGGATTCCAAATTGCCTCTTGTTGAGTTGACGACAACAATAGCTACCAGGCGACGATTGGGATGGCACCGTATGAGGCACTTTATGGCAGAAAGTGCAGATCTCCTTTGTATTGGGATGAGGTTGGTGAGAGGAAGATGTTGGGTCCAAAGTTGGTCCAACAGACTGCGGATGTTGTTGCTGTTATTAGAGAGAGGATGAAGACAGCGCAGTCGAGACAGAAGAGCTATGCAGATGTACGTCGTAGGCCTTTACAGTTTGAGGCTGGCGATCACGTGTATCTGAAGATAGCACCTCTCAAGGGTGTGATGCGGTTTGGCAAGAAGGGCAAGTTGAGTCCGAGATTTATTGGCCCCTTTGAGATCTTGGACAGAGTTGGAGATCGAACCTACAGGTTAGCCCTACCGCCAGATCTTGACAGAGTTCACAATGTTTTTCACGTATCGATGCTCAGGAAGTATATTGCGAATCCTTCCCATGTTCTTCGCCACGAGCCATTGGACTTGACGCCGAATTTGACGTACCAAGAGATTCCGGTTCAGATTCTGGACCGCAAAGTTAAAGTTTTGAGGAACAAAGAGATCGGCATCGTTAAAGTTCTTTGGAGGAATCATTTGTCGAAGAGGCTACGTGGGAACCGGAGGAAGAGATGAGAGAGAAGTATCCGGAGTTGTTCGTGCAGTGACGTCAATTTCGGGGACGAAATTCCTCTAAGGAGGGGAGATTGTAATAGCCGAGCCCGGTGTACGGTACGGTTTAAGTTTTGTGTGTTTATGGATTATTTAGTTTAGACGTTAGAGTTGTGTTTATGGGTTATAGTATGGTTGATTATTCTTGTTTTGTGGTGCTGTTGATGTTCATGGTTGGTGGTTGTTTTGTTTCAGTGTTTTGGTTCGATTTTATTTGCCTTAGATTTTTTCTTGGCCGTGACCAGACCGCACCCGCGCTCAGTGTAAGGACCGCACTCGCGGTCGTAATTCTTGGATTTTGTTGGTTTTGCCGTGGATATACCGCACCCGTGGTAGAGTTGGCACCGCACCCGCGGTGATTGCAGGACCGTACCCGCGGTCGTCGATTTCAGAAAATTGGTGGAGTGCCGTGAGCTTACCGCACCCGCGGTCGCGCATTTCGGGTTACTGTTCGAGATTTTAAGTGGGTAGTTGGCTTACTTTTCCTCATTCTTTCCTCCCCATTTTCGATATTTCTCTCCTTAGGTTAGGGTTTCTCTCATTTCTTTGATTTCCTACCTTTGATTCTTTCATCTTGGTGGATATTTGTTGAGAGATCAAGGTTCTTGGTTGTTCAAGGAGCTAAGGTAAGTCTTTTGGTTTAGTTATTTCTTGGTTTTGGAGGAGAGATGATATGGGTTTGTTGTATTTGTTGGATTTATGGATTAATTGGCATGGGTTCTTGATTATTGAGTTGATGATGGTGTTATTTATGGATTATTGTTGTAGGTTGTGTACCAAGGAGTTAGATTCAAGGTTTCTAGTGGTTGTAAGTGGAATTTCATCCCTTGTGCTCACATGATAATATATGTATGGTATTCCAAAGGTTTTATTATGCTATTCCCTTCATTTGATCCTTGAGTATGTATTGATTTCATTGTTATGTATATTGGAGACAATTTAATGTCTCAATTATGAGAAGGGAATACAAAAGAGTAAGAATATCAAAGTGTTTGATGAAATGTCTCAAAGAAAGAGTTTAAATGTTTTATGGATTGATAGATACATAGTCAGAGATTGCATGCAATTAGTTGATCAACGACCATAGGCTTATATCCCTCAGAGTTGTCGATTTATATCGATGGGATACAAGCACCACAGACAGAGTTACTATTGAAATCAATCCAACCAGAGTAAAGAGAAATACCATCCTATTGCTATACTATTGCTATGATAATTATTTCAGAGTTGATGGTATTTATGTTTTTAAAGCTATGATTTTCAGAGTATGATATGTTCATTGCTATGTAAGAGTTCCACTTGCTGAGTTTTATACTCATTTCATGTAAGGCTCGAGATTATTAGTTTTCATTGACGTACGACTCGGAGATATGAGAATGCATGTCATAAGATGAAAGTACAAAATATTTCATGTGTGAGAGGCCGCACCCGCGCTTAGAACAAGAGTGCACCCGCGGTCATAAATTATGGAATTTTGAATGTACTGCCGAAGCCACACCGCACCTGCGGTGCTAGGAGACACCGCACCCGCGGTGCATGGACAGTAAGTTGGCCAAAATTTCCGTAGCATCACCGCCCCCGCGGTGCAGAAGGACCGCACCCGCGGTGACAAGACCGCACCCGCGGTCTTGCAGAGACCGCACCCGCGGTCGCTATTTAGTAAAAAATGTTAGGGTTGCCGAGAGCATGGCGCACCCGCACTCTTTGAATCACCGCACCCGCGGTCATGTGTGGAACTTGAAAAATAGTGACACCTGCCCTTGCCATGCATTTATACTATAGGTGTCTTCATTTCACATCATTTCAGAAAGCTGAGGACCGAGAACCAGGTTTAGAATTCTCTCAAATTTCCTTTGTGGTAGACTTTGAATTGTGGAAGAGTTTCCTATTCAAATTTTGAAATAAGTAGAGATTCTTGTTCCTTGCATCATTGGCTACAAAAAGATGTAAGTTTTATTAAATTCCAGCATGTCTCGATATATATGTGTTGGGAGAATTATAAATTGAGTTATGGAATATGTGCTTGATATATTGAGCATTGTAGAATTTCAATCGGATTGAGTTTCGGATGTCGTATGAATGGGTTTCGATTTTCCAACATATATTAGGTGGGAATTATACAGATTTCAGAGTATATATATACATGTTCTGATGCGAGTATGATTTGATAGCGATTGATAATGTTGTTGTTGAGATATCGGTATTGAGAAATCACGTCATTATGCCGTCGATTGTTACCGAGATTGAATATGGATTATATATGAGTTGCTTGGAGTGGTATAGTAATAGAATGCATCTCTATATTGCCATTTCAGATTCAGCACACCTCACGTCGACATCGAGACCTCGACATCGATAAAGGTTTAGCGACAAGAAAAGTATAAGCCATGTTTGTTTGGAAGCCATAACTCAAATAAGATATTATTTGAGTTTCCCAACGAAAATCACATACTAGAATTGTTGTATATATGGTAACATGTTTATGATTGTTTATGGAATTATATTCAAATCTTGTAACATGATTATGCTTTGATTATAGAATTGTATTCAAACATATAAGATCATTGTGATATTCAGATATGAATATGAGCATGCTTTGTTTACAGATTGATATTCATTGCATTTAAGATAGGAGAGTCGTTGACAGCCATTGTCACATATCTAGATGTTCGGTGTATCTCAGCTTAGGAGCAGCCCTGACTCCTATTGCAGTCGTTGATACAGCTCAGACCGAATGTCTAGGAATAAGATGTACAGTCACCCCGAGTGGGAGGGTACGTGACAGCCATTGACGTCTTATTCACACCGGGATCCCTAGAGTTATAGTCGAGTCGAGTCCAGACATGATTTGATTCGCATTGCATGTTTATATGATGTCATTCATAATAGCATGTTTAATGTTTTAGTTTGATTATATGCATGTATACATGTTTATACTGGGATTTGTTCTCACCGGAGTTTCCGGCTGTTGTTATATTTGTATGTGTGCATAACAACAGGTGGGGCAGGATCTGGGTCACGCAGAGGATGAGAGATGGACATAGCGTGGTGATCTCGGATAGCAGCAAAACTAGTAGTTATACTTTTGACATGTACTGTATTTAATTACTAGTGGTTGAGAATGGATGGAACAAAACATGTTGTACCTTATGTTTGTACATTATGTTGTAAAATAAATAACGACTTTATGCTTATTTATACAACATTAGAATAAATGTTGAAAAGCGAAAATTTGACCCACTTTTTATTTTAACGATCCATTGAATCCCAAAGAAAAGAGTTAGAGCCCGGGTCCCCACAACAGGTGGTATCAGAGCCGTAGGTTCTGTAGACTGAGATAGAGTAGAATGAGCGGGGTAGATTGAGTCTTCTTCCTTGCTTTTGATATGCTAGCATGATTTATTGATTTCCCTATTATGTGTTGTGTTATCTGATTTGATTGCAGCATGTATTGGTTAAGACTGAATCAGAACCGTTTCTGGATCAGAGGTAAATGATCAGAGGAGGGCTGAGACAGTTGGTATAGATTGTATACTAAACTGTTTGAAGAGCAGCCGTTCCTTTACGACCACCAGCACCAGAACAGGGTAGCACATCTGGTGATACGATGGATGTCACTGCTACGCCCATGGAGACTCTATTAAAGCGATTTCAGTCTTTCCGACCACCGACCTTAAAGGGTACAGAAAATGCAATCGAATGTGAAAGCTGGTTGGAGGATATCGAGATGTTATTCGAGTCTCTGGAATATAGTGATGAGAAGCGAGTGAAACTCATTGGCCATCAACTGCAACATGTGGCTAAGTATTGGTGGTTGAATATTAAAAGAGCATTAGAGCAGCGTGGCACAGAGATTACCTGGAAAATGTTCAAGACAGAGTTTTATCAGCAATTCTTTCCCGTATCCTACCGTAAAGATAAAGGCGCTGAATTTGCAAACCTGAGGCAAGGGCAATTGAACATTGAAGAGTACGTTGCTAAATTTTCTTCCTTGCTTCACTTTGCACCCCACGTTTCAGGTAATGATGAGGCCGTGGAAGATCAGTTTATAAACGGCTTAAATCCTGATGTCTTTACATTGGTTAATACTGGGAGACCCAATAACTTCGCTGAAGCCTTGAACCGTGCCAAAGGAGCAGAAGCAGGATTGCTTAGGCAACGGAGTGTTCCGTATGTTGCCCCGAGTCCGAGACTGCCACTACCTCCAGCACAACCTCCTCCTAGATTTGACAGCGGCAGGTAGTAGCAGCGGGCGGAAGGATCCGTTGAAAGTGAAGGGCAAGCAATTCAAGAGAGCAGGGAGCAGTTCGTCGAGCTCCAGTGGGCCCCGACCACGAGGTCCCGGCCAGAGTTTAGAGGTGACGAGTGGATATTGCAGTACGTGTGGAGGTAAGCATGCCACAGAACAGTGTCAGGGTGTAGTAGGTAGATGTAACATATGCAAGCAACCGGGACATTATGCCAAGGTTTGTCCTCAGAGAAGTGGTGGATCGAGATTTCAGGGTGTAGGGTCATCTGCCTCAGTGACTCAGCCTGAGAGGCAAGCTTCATCTGTTCACTCATTTCAGCCGCCACCTACACAGACTCAGCCTCGAGCCAGAGGTGGTCAGACCGGGAGCCAGCCGACTTGACAACAGGCTCAGGTGTTTGCGTTGACAGAGGAGCAAGCACAGGATGCCCCAGATGATGTCATTGCAGATAACTGTTTCCTTTGCGGTTATCCTGCCTATATATTGATAGATACGGGTGCATCACATACATTTATATCGGAACGATTTGCATTATTGCATTCTTTGCCTTTGAGTCTTTGTTAGATGTCGTGTCTATTACTTCTCCGTTGGGAAGTGGTTTGATAGCTGTGACCACAGTTAGACATTGCATCTTACAGTTTGAGGGTCATGAAATTGATCTAGATTGCATAGTACTTGGGTTAGATGATTTTGATTGCATTTTTGGAATTGATATGTTAACAAAGTACAGAGCCACCGTGGATTGTTTCCACAAGATTGTCAGATTCAGACCAGAAATGGCATGAAGAGTGGAAATTTTACGGTAAGGGTGCCAGATCTCGGATTCCCTTGATTTCGGCTTTGACTATGAATAAGTTGTTACAGAAAGGAGCAGATGGGTTCCTTGTGTATGCTGTAGATGTACAGAAATCTAGCCCGACATTGACAGATTTGCCAGTAGTACGGGAATTTGCAGATGTGTTTCCAGAGGAGATTCCAGGGTTACCTCCAGTGCGAGAGGTAGATTTTAGTATTGAGCTTATTCCAAATACCACTCCTATTTCGAGAGCTCCGTATAGGTTGGCACCGATAGAGTTGAAAGAATTGAAGGCACAGTTGGAAGATCTGCTAGCCAAGGGATATATCAGACCTAGTGTATCTCCTTGGGGCGCTCTGGTACTTTTTGTGCGAAAGAAAGATGGATCGATGCTGTTGTGTATTGATTACAGGCAACTGAATAAGGCAACGATAAAGAATAAGTATCATTTGCCTAGAATTGATGATTTATTTGATCAGTTGCAGGGATCCTCTGTTTATTCTAAGATTATTTGCGATCCGGATATCATCAACTCAGAGTTCGAGATGTAGACATACTGAAGACAGCATTTCGAACCAGGTATGGACATTACGAATTTATTGTCATGCCCTTTGGTTTAACAAATGCTCCAGCGGTATTTATGAGCTTGATGAATCGAATCTTTCAGAGGTATTTGGATGATTTTGTGATTGTTTTCATTGATGACATTCTGGTGTATTCAAAGAACAGGAATGAGCATGCAGAACATCTCAGAATTGTGTTGCAGACACTGAGAAATGAGAGATTGTATGCCAAATTGTCAAAGTGTGAATTTTGGTTGAATCGAGTTGTCTTTTTGGGACATATCATATCGGGAGATGGTATTGCTGTAGATCCAAGTAAAGTGGAAGCTGTGATCAGCTGGCCGAGACCAACTTCTGTGCCAGAGATACGCAGTTTCATGGGTCTGGCAGGATACTATAGAAGATTTATCAAAGATTTCTCCAGTATAGCAAAACCAATCACCCAGTTGACACAAAAGAATGCGCCATTTATATGGTCTGAGGATTGTGAGTCTAGCTTCGTGGAATTGAAGAAGAAGTTGACTAGTGCTCCAGTACTGACGATACCTTCAGGTACGGGTGATTTCTTTGTATATTGTGATGCCTCTCCCAGAGGTTTGGGATGTGTTCTTATGCAGCGAGGTCATGTGGTCGCATATGCCTCAAGACAGTTGAAGACTCACGAGACTCGATACCCCATTCATGATCTTGAATTGGCGGCTATCGTATTTGCATTGAAGATCTGGCGTCATTATCTTTATGGCGAAAAATTTGAGATCTATTCAGACCATAAAAGCCTAAAATACTTGTTTTCTCAGTCGGGGTTGAACATGAGGCAGCGTAGATGGCTTGATCTGTTAAAAGACTTTGATTGCGAGATCAAATATCATCCAGGGAAGTCAAATGCAGCAGCAGACGCCTTAAGTCAAAAGGTTTGCTCCTTATCTTTATCAACGATAGGTGTTACAAAGCTAGTTGAAAATTGCTGTTTCTCTGGATTAGAATTTGATACAGATAGGAGGCCACTACGACTTGCTGCTATTCGAGTTGAGCCTGATTTGATCATGAGGATCAAAGAAGCTCAACGAACCGATCAGAATGTGCAAAGGTCGATTCAAATGGTCAGATCAGGGCATTTGTCAGAATATCATGTGCGTGAGCATGTTTTGTATGTGAATAACCTTCTCGTAGTGCCAGATGTTTCAGACTTGAGCCATCAGATTTTGTCCGAAGCACATTGTAGTCGGTTCAGCATTCATCCTGGTGGCAGGAAGATGTACAATGACTTGAAGACACAGTTCTGGTGGAAGCAGATGAAGTCAGACATCGCCGAGTATGTGTCTAAATGCTTAAATGCCAACAGGTGAAGGCCGAGAGAAAGAAGCCCGGAGGTCTACTTCAGAGTTTAGCTATTCCAGAATGGAAATGGGATCACATTTCCATGGATTTTGTGACGATGTTCCCCCGATCTTCCCGAGGCTGTGATGCGATTTGGGTCGTTATCGACAGATTGACCAAATCAGCTTGTTTCATCCCGTACAGAATGACTTACAGACACGATCAGATGGCGGAGATATATGTTCGAGAGGTAGTCAGATTGCATGGTGTGCCGAAGTCTATCGTATCGGATCGTGATCCACGATTCACTTCACACTTCTGGCACAGTTTACAGCATGCCTTAGGTACGACATTACACCTGAGTACTGCGTATCATCCTCAGACAGACGGACAGTCAGAGCGGACTATCCAGACTTTAGAGGATATGTTGAGAGCAGTAGTGCTGGATTTTGGCACTAGTTGGCAAGATTTCATACCTCTTTGCGAATTCTCTTACAATAATAGCTACCAGACAAGCATTGAGATGGCACCGTTTGAAGCTCTGTATGGTAAGAAGTGCAGATCTCCGCTATACTGGGATGACATTTCAGAGGTACCAGAACTTGGGCCGGATATGGTTCGTGACATGACAGAGAAAGTGAAAGTCATACAGAAGAGGATGAAGACGGCACAAGATAGGCAAGCGAAATACGCCAATGTCAGACGTAGACCGTTGGTATTTGAACAAGGAGACCGAGTATTTCTAAAGATTTTCCCATTCAGAGGTGGTGTCAGATTTGGTAAGCGTGGGAAGCTGTCTCCTAGATACGTCGGTCCTTACGAGATCTTAGAGAAAATTGGCGACCGAGCCTATCGACTGGCTCTTCCTCCTTCTCTATCTGGTATACATGACGTTTTTCATGTATCGATGTTGCGTAGATACATGCCAGATATTTCTCATGTCATTCAGCTTGACGAAGCTGAGCTTGATCAGACATTGAGCAATATTGAACAACCGATACAGATTCTTGATCGGAAGGAAAAGAAGCTCAGAACGAAGACTATTTGTAGAGCCCAATTTCGTACACGTAAAACCCATGCATTTATTTAAATTAGTAAAGCATTTAATTTATTTTAAAAGAGTTTAGTCATGCATAATTATTTAAATGCATTATTTTCAATTTAATTACGTGTATGTAATGCACGTTAAAATGTCTTTCGAGTTTCATGTTTCAGGCGATTATTCGAGGCGGGATTGAGGAAAAGACCCGGGGACGATTTTTGGCAATTTTAAAGATGGTATTTTGTTTTAAGTTGAGTTTGGGGGCATTTTAAATAATTTAGTGAGTTTTAGCATTTTTGAGGCTAAATCTTTACTTAAGTAATTGTAAGAGTTTTAAAACTTTGGTAAAATTTAGTAATTGTTAATGCTATGTTAAGTACTTTTGTAATCCTAAATTTGATTGATTTTGTGAGTTTATGATTTATAGAACATTTAAAAGTCTAGTTTGGTGTGTTATATTTTAATTATAGAGTTTCATTTTAAGGTTAGGGGAGTTAATGTTTGATTATAGATAATGATTTAATTAAACAATTAGTCTCCTTTTGAAACCACCCCACGCACCACAACACACTTTAAACAATACTCAGTAAACACACCACAGTTCATTCTAGTTTATTTAAAAAAAAACGAGAATCTAGGGTTTCAAAGACAACAGCCGCCTCCCTACATTCCAGCAGATTCGTGTTTTATTTCAAGAGAAACAATGCCACGTTGTCCCGATCTGCTCCCATCTCCGCTTCGGTGTCGTCTTTCGGTAACGTTATCCTCAGTAAGGCACGTATATTCTGTTCTTGCTGTGTCGATCAAGTCATATATCGAATTGCGTTGTTTTTATGCGTAAAAGTTATGTATGATGATAGTAGTTTGAGCGGATCATGGATCGGATCAATCTCGAAGGAAAATTTTTAGATCTAAAACTCGTTTTTACTGTTCATGTCAAAACTGCGATTTTTCTGTTCATATTTTGGGAAAACTTTCAACGGAAAAAACGTAGAATTTTTTGATACCTTCGATTTGATATAAAATTCAAGATTTTTGGACAAAAAATGAGAGAGTTATGATATTTTTCGTGTGACTGCTCAAACTGAAATTTTAAGAAAAGTTTGGTATCATTGTATTTTTGAAGTTTTATGTTGCAGGCTTTGTTGGAAATCGACGGGCGATCGTCGCTGCGTATGAGTATGTTAGTATTGAGGTTTGTTGTATTTTTCAAGGTTTTGTTGGACGTCGTTAGGTGTTTGAATTAGTTTAAAGTCGTAGGAACTCGATTGATGTCAATTGCTAATTAGCGTTGTATTGGGTAGTATGGTGGACGTCGTATCTTGAAGTGTTTATATAAGTTTTATGCAATGTTATGGTGTCCTTAAGGTGTTGAATCATAGTGTTCAAGTGTCAATTTGGGTGTGTAGGCATGTGCATAAGTTTTCTCGCAGGTTTCTTCGTACAGTGTGCAGACGGACCCCCACACGGACCCGAGCACGGGGTCCGTGCCTTTGTTTTCCATTTGGTGTTCCAAGACAGTAGCCACACGGACCTCAACCCGGACCCTCACACGGGGTCCGTGTCCTTTCCTTTTCGAGACACACCGTGTCCTTTCCTTTTCGAGACACTTGACATGCAGTACCTACACGGACCCCCATCCGGACCCAAGCACGGGGTCCGTGCCCCTTCCGTTTTCCGACACATTCTAGGCAGTAAGTACACGGACCCTCTCCCGGACCCAAGCACGGGGCCCGTGTACCCTTGTTTTTGGGAAATATTTGTAAGTTCATTTTAAGTTTGATGTTATGGGTTAGTGCAAGGATTATTAAGGGCGTGTCGTGGGAAATTGTAGAAGGTCCTAAGATATGATTGAGCTTGAGAGTAAGCATGAGTTTTCTACGTCTAAGTAATGCAAGTTACGTATGAAATTCACGTTAGTAAGTTGCAGCAACGGCCCCAGTCGAAGTCCAACGAATCCCTCAACGCCAAGTAAGTATGAATGACGTGCAAAGGAAATGTTTTAAGTTTCGAGGTATGCTAATTGTCTTGTGACCAAAGAAATTTAGGATTGGAAAGCGTTAAATCATGAACGGGGACCAATCCGCCCGTTAAATTATGAACGAGTTAGATCGTGGTTGTGAAGCGTTAAATTATGAACGTGGATCAACTGGCCTGTTAAATTATGAACAGGGATCTTATGTATGCGGCAGTGGTGTAGTAGCCCGAATTCCAAATTGGGTAATTAACGGAGTATTGGTGATTAAGAAGGTTTAATGTGTAATTTTGACCGAGTCATGATCGGACGGACCGAAGATGGTTCGGAAGCACCGAAGAGTTCGGAAGGTCCGAAGTGGGTTCGATGGATCCGATCATGAGGTGTCAAGAGCAGCTGGACACGTGCATGTTCGGACGGTCCGAAGTGTATGATCGGAGGATCCGATCATGAGCTGTCAAGAGCTGATGGACACGTAAGAGTTCGGACGTTCCGAAGAGGGTTCGGACGATCCGAACATGGCCTATAAATAGTGGTCGGATTTCCTCATTTTGACTCGCCAATTCAGAGAATTCCATAGCATTTCAGTCGTTTCTGACAGGTTCTAGTCTTGTTCCGAGATTTGGGCACTAGCGGGGAGCTGCTGGTCTTGTAGCAGAGCTGTGCTCTAGTTGGGAGCTAGCGGCATCAGCGGGCTAGCGACGGACGAAGGTTTGGAATTTTATCAGTATTTATCTCAGGATTATCTAGTTAAGTCTGGTAGATAAGTTTAGTGATGGTTTTCACTTGATGAATAGGCTTGGATTAGACCTGTTGTCTGGTGGTTCCAGTGGATTAGGATTACTGTGATAGAGGTACGAAAGTACTATCCGAGATATCCTGGTTGAGTATACATTCATATATGTGTTGCATGAGTATTTGCTGCATTGTTATATGTCATATGATGCATGCTATTATGTCACGAGTTATGATGCATATTGCATATCATGTTGAGCCGTATCTCCTTCGAGATAGCCTTTACTGTTGAGCTGTATCTCTTTCGAGATAAGCTATATCTTGGGACCGCTCAGCCCTGTCTTGTGGACGCATGGACACCGAGAGTACACAGTGGCCGACGGGTCGGGAGGGCTTCGGTGGTCCGGGACATTTTAGGTCCACGTCTGTCTTGTAGTGGATGCAGTGACCCAGAGGTTGGACCGCGCGGCACTATCCACTTGGCGCCTCTAGACTGAGCATTTTGAGATCCTTTGTGATTCCTGTTTCTTGACTACCCTGGTATCATATCATAGCATGTGCATTTCATATAGGTTTGTATACTCATACTTTTGTACTGGGCGTTCTTATCGCTCACGTCCTCGGTTTTGTTTATTCTTGGACACCCCATTCCCACGGGGCAGGCCTCAGGTTGGACAGCTCAGGAGGAGCAGGAGGAGGACGTTGAGTAGCTGGTTGGTTTAGTTTATCGGTATTGTTTTGATTCGATATGGTTGTATTGGATATTTTATTTTGAGTTATTCTAGACTTCGATTGGGTTGTATAATTATAGTTGTCGACTTTTTCCGCTGTTATCTCTGATTATAATTAATTAGGTTAATTGCATGCTTAGTTTTTGATTAGTAGGTGATTCTGGAACGGGTCACTACATTTATGGTATCAGAGCATGCGTATGATTTTGGGATATAGATTTCTGTTTTAGGATTTCCGTTGACCAATTTACTAGTTTCCCTATTCTATGTTGTAGCAATGGCTGACCACTTTGGTGATGAGAGTAGTCAGGGAAGTGTAGGTCGTTGGGGTGACCAGGACGATCGTAGGCGTCATCGTGAACATCGTCATCGTCGGGATGGTCCTAGGCGTTTCGATATGCATCGTTTCATTCAGATGGGGCCTAAGCCTCTAGTTGGTGGAGAGACTCCTGATGATGCTGAGGATTGGATAGAGCGCATGGAGAGTTGTTTCCGCGCATTCCAGTGCACCGATGAGCAGAAGATGGAGACCCTTAGTTTTCTTCTCGAGGGCCGTGCTCGCAGGTGGTGGCGATCGACTTCTGCGCCGATAGTTCAGTCGCAGGGTAGAGCGACTTGGGTCGATTTCCGTGCAGCGTTCATGCAGCTGTACTTTCCTCCAGCCCTTCGCCAGGCCAAGACGATTGAGCTCCTGAATCTGAAGCAGGGTAGTATGTCTGTTGATGAGTATCAGCAGAAATTCTTCGAGTTGTTACCCTTTGCGCCTCATATCAGTGGCAGTTCTGAAGCCAAGTACGATCATTTCCTTCAGGGCCTTAACCAGGAGATCTTTGATCGAGTCACTGTCTGTGATAATCCTACTTCGTACGATGGGTTGGTGAACCGGTGTCGTCAAGCAGAGATCAGTCTCCAGCGTGGTAGGGCTATTTTTTCTTCTAGACCTTCGCATACTTTGAGCCCTCGACCTCAGTCTTTCAAGAAGTCAGGTTCTTCTTCTTCTGGATCTGGATCAAGGTCTAGCGGTGATGTTCGCTTTGGTGAGAAGAAGGATGCTTGTGTGCATTGTGGGAAGAACCATCCATCGGAGCAATGCCGAGTAGCCGCAGGAGCTTGTTTTCAGTGCGGAGAGATGGGTCATATCAAGAAGAATTGTCCTCAGTTGCGAGGTGGAGCAGGATCTGGTTCTGGATCCCAGACGACTGTTCAGCAGAGGAGACAGGGTCAGGCAGTGGGTAGTTCGAATCTTCGACCTCGTGCCCAAGGTCAGGTTTTTGCGCTGAACCAGGATCAGCCTGAGATGTAATTGTTATACAGTTGTAATGAAGAATATTTGCAGTGTATTACAATGGTGTTTTATTCTCTTGCCTAGATTTCGAGGACGAAATCTTTTTAAGGGAGGGAGAATGTAGTAGCCCGAATTCCAAATTGGGTAATTAACGGAGTATTGGTGATTAAGAAGGTTTAATGTGTAATTTTGACCGAGTCATGATCGGACGGACCGAAGATGGTTCGGAAGCACCGAAGAGTTCGGAAGGTCCGAAGTGGGTTCGATGGATCCGATCATGAGGTGTCAAGAGCAGCTGGACACGTGCATGTTCGGACGGTCCGAAGTGTATGATCGGAGGATCCGATCATGAGCTGTCAAGAGCTGATGGACACGTAAGAGTTCGGACGTTCCGAAGAGGGTTCGGACGATCCGAACATGGCCTATAAATAGTGGTCGGATTTCCTCATTTTGACTCGCCAATTCAGAGAATTCCATAGCATTTCAGTCGTTTCTGACAGGTTCTAGTCTTGTTCCGAGATTTGGGCACTAGCGGGGAGCTGCTGGTCTTGTAGCAGAGCTGTGCTCTAGTTGGGAGCTAGCGGCATCAGCGGGCTAGCGACGGACGAAGGTTTGGAATTTTATCAGTATTTATCTCAGGATTATCTAGTTAAGTCTGGTAGATAAGTTTAGTGATGGTTTTCACTTGATGAATAGGCTTGGATTAGACCTGTTGTCTGGTGGTTCCAGTGGATTAGGATTACTGTGATAGAGGTACGAAAGTACTATCCGAGATATCCTGGTTGAGTATACATTCATATATGTGTTGCATGAGTATTTGCTGCATTGTTATATGTCATATGATGCATGCTATTATGTCACGAGTTATGATGCATATTGCATATCATGTTGAGCCGTATCTCCTTCGAGATAGCCTTTACTGTTGAGCTGTATCTCTTTCGAGATAAGCTATATCTTGGGACCGCTCAGCCCTGTCTTGTGGACGCATGGACACCGAGAGTACACAGTGGCCGACGGGTCGGGAGGGCTTCGGTGGTCCGGGACATTTTAGGTCCACGTCTGTCTTGTAGTGGATGCAGTGACCCAGAGGTTGGACCGCGCGGCACTATCCACTTGGCGCCTCTAGACTGAGCATTTTGAGATCCTTTGTGATTCCTGTTTCTTGACTACCCTGGTATCATATCATAGCATGTGCATTTCATATAGGTTTGTATACTCATACTTTTGTACTGGGCGTTCTTATCGCTCACGTCCTCGGTTTTGTTTATTCTTGGACACCCCATTCCCACGGGGCAGGCCTCAGGTTGGACAGCTCAGGAGGAGCAGGAGGAGGACGTTGAGTAGCTGGTTGGTTTAGTTTATCGGTATTGTTTTGATTCGATATGGTTGTATTGGATATTTTATTTTGAGTTATTCTAGACTTCGATTGGGTTGTATAATTATAGTTGTCGACTTTTTCCGCTGTTATCTCTGATTATAATTAATTAGGTTAATTGCATGCTTAGTTTTTGATTAGTAGGTGATTCTGGAACGGGTCACTACAAGTGGATACGTCCCTGTCAGCCCAGTACTGTGGTGTGTCTGATCAGGCATTTATCATGTTAAGGGTCACTTGCTTTGAAACATCCTCTACGTAAAATTATGCAGTTAAGTATGTTGAAGTATGAAAGCATGTTTAAGAAAAGTTTATGATCATGGCACGTCGAAGTATGTATGTTCAAGCTCAAGTTTATTTCAAGTTGAAGTTTATGCAAGTTCAATTTAAAGTATGTATGTCCTATTTTAAAGATGCATGCGATTTTATTATGTAGTACTCGTTATTTCCAGTTTATACGTGTTGAGTCTTTAGACTCACTAGACTTGATCGATGCAGGTGAGTACGATGAACAGGAGACAGGAGGTGGCGACCAAGGGGCAGGCTTGGGCTGAGCGGCAGGCTAAACCCGAGGACCGCAAGTTTATGTTTTTAAGCACAGTTTAAAACACTCTGAATTTTTATGATTTGAATGTGAAATGTTTTGAGACAGCGTTCTTTTAGCAAATTTTTAATTGGTGATGGATTATTTTAAAAATATTTTTATGGATGTTGGGTGACGACCGTATGGATGTTTTTATTTAATAAAATTTTTAATTTTTCCGCAAATTTCAAGTAGTAAAAGTACGGTACGTTACACTATTCCTCTAGTGAAAGTCCAATGGAGTCGTCACGGCACTGAAGAAGCGACATGGGAGACAGAAGCCGACATGCGACAGAAACACCCCGAGTTATTTCAATAATGTAAGTATTGATCTAACTTTGATGTTATTACTTTTGATGCTTGCATTGATAGAATGATGTGCGATTTCGAGGGCGAAATCATTTCCTAGAGGGGGAGAAATGTAATGCTCGAGATTATTAGTTTTCATTGACGTACGACTCAGAGGATATGAGAATGCATGTCATATGATGAAAGTACAAAATATTTCATGTGTGAGAGGCCGCACCTGCGCTTAGAACAAGAGTGCACCCGCGGTCATAAATTATGGAATTTTGAATGTGCTGCCGAAGCCACACCGCACCTGCGGTGCTAGGAGACACCGCACCCGCGGTGCATGGACAGTATGTTGGCCAAAATTTCCGTAGCATCACCGCCCCTGCGGTGCAGAAGGACCGCACCCGCGGTCTTGCAGAGACCGCACCCCGCGGTCGCTATTTTGTAAAAAATGTTAGGCTTGCCGAGAGCATGGCGCACCCGCACTCTTTGAATCACCGCACCCGCGGTCATGTGTGGAACTTGAAAAATAGTGACACCTGCCCTTGCCATGCATTTATACTATAGGTGTCTTCATTTCACATCATTTCAGAAAGCTGAGGACCGAGAACCAGGTTTAGAATTCTCTCAAATTTCCTTTGTGGTAGACTTTGAATTGTGGAAGAGTTTCCTATTCAAATTTTGAAATAAGTAGAGATTCTTGTTCCTTGCATCATTGGCTACAAAAAGATGTATGTTTTATTAAATTCCAGCATGTCTTGATATATATGTGTTGGGAGAATTATAAATTGAGTTATGGAATATGTTCTTGATATATTGAGCATTGTAAAATTTCAATCGGATTGAGTTTCGGATGTCGTATGAATGGGTTTCGATTTTCCAGCATATATTAGGTGGGAATTATACAGATTTCAGAGTATATATATATGTTCTGATGCGAGTATGAATTGATAGCGATTGATAATGTTGTTGTTGAGATATCGGTATTGAGGAATCACGTCATTATGCCGTCGATTGTTACCGAGATTGAATATGGATTATATATGAGTTGCTTGGAGTGGTATAGTAATAGAATGCATCTCTATATTGCCATTTCAGATTCAGCACACCTCACATCGAAATCGAGACCTCGACATCGATAAAGGTTTAGCGACAAGAAAGGTATAAGCCATGTTTGTTTGGGAAGCCACAACTCAAATAAGATATTATTTGAGTTTCCCAACCAAAATCACATACTAGAATTGTTGTATATATGGTAACATGTTTATGATTGTTTATAGAATTATATTCAAATCTTGTAACATGATTATGCTTTGATTATAGAATTGTATTCAAACATATAAGATCATTGTGATATTCAGATATGAATATGAGCATGCTTTGTTTACAGATTGATATTAATTGCATTTAAGATAGGAGAGTCGTTGACAGCCATTGTCACATATCTAGATGTTCGGTGTATCTCAGCTTAGGAGCAGCCCTGACTCCTATTGCAGTCGTTGATACAGCTCAGACCGAAGTCTAGGAATAAGACGTACAGTCACCCCGAGTGGGAGGGTAGGTGACATCCATTGACGTCTTATTCACACCGGGATCCCTAGAGTTATAGTCGAGTCGAGTCCAGACATGATTTGATTCGCATTGCATGTTTATATGATGTCATTCATAATAGCATGTTTCATGTTTTAGTTTGATTATATGCATGTATACATGTTTATACTGGGATTTGTTCTCACCGGAGTTTCCGGCTGTTGTTATGTTTGTATGTGTGCATAACAACAGGTGGGGCAGGATCTGGGTCACGCAGAGGATGAGAGATGGACATAGCGTGGTGATCTCGGGCATAGCAGCAAAACTAGTAGTTATACTTTTGACATGTACTGTATTTAATTACTAGTGGTTGAGAATGGATGGAACAAAACATGTTGTACCTTATGTTTGTACATTATGTTGTAAAATAAATAACGACTTTATGCTTATTTATACAACATTAGAATAAATGTTGAAAAGCGAAAATTTGACCCACTTTTTATTTTAACGATCCATTGAATCCCAAAGAAAAGAGTTAGAGCCCGGGTCCCCACATTTCAGTTATTTCATGTGATGCAGCTAATAGCGACGGACCAGGACAGTGATTGTGGATCAGGGTCATATGCATATAGAGTTGGAAGGAAGGAAGATGTTATTTTGTTGATATTTTGGGACATGATCATAGGAATGATATGTTATTTTTGTTGTTATATCATTTGAATGATCATGTATTTATTTTGGTTGCAAATATTTTGTAAATGATTTTATGTTATGAAATTGTAATCCTTCCATCCTTCAATAGAAAATTTTAAATTCCGCTGTATTTTAATTATAACGGGTCAAGGTGTCACAAAAGATATGAATATATCATCTATAAACGTATCATAATCATATCATAAAATAAACCACAATAAGTCTAGTATGTGATTTTGTTGGGAAACTCAAATAAGATCTCAATTGAGTTGCATCTTCCCGAATATCACATGAATTATACCTTTGTCGTCCCTGTCTGACGAAGACGATGACCTGTATCCAAATCTGTCCATATCAAATCTGAAATGACAATATCGAATACGCTATATCAGTGAATACTCAATACACAATCTGTTCTGATCAATACTCAACTCAGTACATAATCTGATCAATATCTGAACAAGATACAATCTAATTCATGTCATCGATATCACAATACAGTCTAAATCAATACTGAATCTGATCAATCTCAATCAGTACTGAATCTGATCAATATCAATATACTGATGTTTCGACAGCATAATAATACAATCTTTATATCTCATCAATCTCAACATCACAGATATAATACCAGAACTCATAATCTCAGTATCAGTATATTCAAAATCAGTGATACACAATTCTGATATCAAAATCGTAGTCAATATCTTTCGAAAATCATAATAATTGCATAACCAGTCTATTCTGAAATCTGACTTCAATTATACAATATCTACGGTAGCAGAAACATCATATCTGATTCATATTCAGTTCTGACAATATCATAAATTAAAATCTTGTCTAAACATAATAAACTTACGTCCTTCTGTAGCTCGTAGCGAAAGGAACTCAGAACTGCAGTCGGATCTGAATTCTGATTGACGGATCTTTCAAAATCGCAATCTAAAAGGCGTAAGGAAATCTTCTCCAACACTTTGACCTTATTCTGAGTTTTCTGAGGAATAAAACGTGCCATTCAACTATATATATACTGCATGCACATCATAAAACGTGGCATCATTTTTCAAGCTACACGCATGACCGCGGGTGCGGTGTGTTCAGCAGCGCGGGTGCGCTCAAGCTTCGGCAGTTTATCATTTTCCAGAAATTAACGACCGCGGGTGCGGTCCTGTTCTTACCGCAGGTGCGTTCATCCCACTGTAGCTGCACCGCGGGTGCGGTCCTTCTAACACCGCGGGTGCGGTGTGGCTTCGGCCTTTCTTGCAAAATCCACAATTGCAAGACCGCGGGTGCACTCCTGTTCTGGGCGCGGGTGCGGTCTTGCAAAACCCAAATTCCTCATATCTTTTCTTCCTTCATTGCATGTCATGCATTCATGTATCTTCCGAGTTTCACGTTAATGAAGATTAATAATCTTGGTTTATCAATTCTATAATTCTCGGGCATTACATTTCTCCCCCTCTTAGATCTGAGTTCGTCCTCGAACTCACAAATAATCCATTCAGATCTATCAGAAGATATGTATAACAGAGTTTAACTCAAACCTTCATCTTAATGAATCCATTCTGAAATCTCTTTCTTGTATCAACCTCTGATTTCAAATCTGGAATAAGACTTCATGAAGTATACTATCATAATACTTCTTAAACTAACTCTGACAGAGTCAATCTTACCATGTTGGTTATACAACATCCGTATAAACCAATCACAGTTCATAGCAAAACAATACCAGTAGTTGTTACCCAATCTGTGTATCCCAATCAAGGACCTATATAGTCTTCAGTTTCAAATACCAATCGTCATCATCCGACGTTGGCTTCTTAAATCTGTTCATTATGAACTATCTTCATCTTCCTTCTAATTTTCTTCAAAAGAAATCTGTAGTATTCACTGTATACCGTCTTGTCTATAACTATCTCAGTACCCATCTGATAAGCTGATAGCTATTATCATGCAGTGATAATAAATCATATCAATTAGTGCTAACGTCTAGCACTCTATTACTCTACCAAACTCGTCCAATATCTGGATAATACATTCTGACTATCTGTCAATCTGTAAAACAATCTAAAAGAGAGCTCGGGATATACTCTGTCACGAATACAAACTCAAGAAAATCGTAATCTGATGTACTCTACTTCTATATTCTAATTATTCTGACCATTTTTCTGACACCGATCTGCGTCATTTGGTCATATTTGTACGTTATCAGGTACAAACTAATAGATATAGATTGAACAATCTATCAATCATAATCATATTATGTTACGATCTGTAGAAAATGGCGGTAATTTCATTACGAAAGCCATAGAAATGTCCTCCCATTTCTATTCAGAAATATACAATTCTGTAATAAATCTTCTAATTTCTATCTTTCTATTTTTCGCTGTTAGCGATTCAGACATATCAGTACAATTTCTGCCAATATTTCGATACAAATTCTGTCACAACTGATCTCATCTGTCTATATCACAACTATCTGTTCGAATATCATATATTTTCAATCATCAGAATGAAAACTGAATCCATTACGGTGCATTTCTGACCCTATCTGTGATATCAGATCCGAACTACTGACATAAACAAATCAGTTAATAACATAAATTAAAGAAGAAATACCTACCTGGTATTCTGTTCTGACTGTCGATATCAAATTCTGTTGACAATTCCGAAACATTCTGATATCATAAGATAATCATTCTTATACAGTACAAATCACATATCTGCTACTCTGCTCGATGTTTTGTTCTGATTATCACATTTAAGTTCTGAACATTGTGATCAAATTTCTGAACTGTTGTAATTCTCGAATTCAGCTCTGATTCGGTTTGAACTGTATATAATCTCAACGGTTCACGATAATCTGTAGCATATACGGATTCAAAACAATAGTAATATCAAATCAGAGACAAAATATCAATACCCTATACAGATCTAGTGAGTTCAGTGAACTCATAACGTAATGATTTCTGGTAAATATCTTCATGTCATTCTGATCAACTGTTATAGCTCATCTGGAAATCAAATATGCTCCCCAGAACAATATAAGATATCTCAAATACTGATTTAGAACAATAACAATACTCAGCAGATATAAAGCAACAGTCGAATAAAATAATCTGCCAAATCAGACAAAATACATTTCTGACGTTTCTGAAATTTATGATATCGATATCATTATCAACCCCTGATCACAATCTCAACTGTATCAAAATCAATCGGTATACTAACTTCAGATATCGCATACTCTGAATACAATCTGTTTCAAGCAGGATTCCTATCTGAATAATTTCTGTATACAATCATCACAGTTCTCAGAATATTCAATACATTCTTCAGATATTCGATTCGATAAATCAAATGCTGCAATTATATCAAAATCTCATAGATATAACATGCATAGAATCATCAGAACATCTCTGAAGATACTGAAACACGCCAACGAGCAACACTAAATCAGATGTGTCGGTACTCTTCTATTGATCTTTTAATTCTTTCAATTCATTCTGTATCATTCTGGACGTTCAATGTTATTCTATACTGAATTCTAAAACAACAATCAGTATCTGACCTAAATTCAATTTTGAAATCTATCTTTCTGATATACAGCAATTCTAGAATCTTATCTGACAACATCAGCCAATTCGCACATTATTGGCAAATCTGCCAATACTAGGCTCGATTTTAGTACGTCTACTGAATACATAAGGATACCATCTGTTCCTTTCTGTAAAAATCGAGTCATAGACAATCTAAATATCACAGGAATTCTAAATCTAGCATAATTATTGTGACATCTCTAGTCCTCAACCATATCTGGTCTGAATCTTGTACTCTCTTAAAAGGAATCTATAACAGTTCTATACTTGTTCAGCATATTAACATCAATAATGCGGTCAAATCAGAAAACACAAGTACGTCAAAATCTAACTCCATCTCAGTCTCATCTTACTGTAGTATACAATATGTCACAGAAATCTCTGATATCAATCTTTCTTTTCCCAAAAGCTACAAAGATTAATACTACAACACTACAGACCCAACAGGTACCATATATATCAATGCAATTCAATCAAAGATAATCGTATGGAATGCATTAGTATATATCAATACGTATGCAATCTAATCATAAAAGAATAATACCTGCCACTATATCATCAAGTGCCTCTTGGGTCTGTTCCTCGGTCACTACCACCAGATGGTCCAGCTCCCTGAAATCTGCGGGAACCTCTTTGTGGACAGACTTTCGCAAAATGTCCAGGCTGTCTACAAATATTGCATCTACCAAGTACTCCTTGGCATTGTTCTAAGGAATGTCTCCCTCCGCAAGTCCTGCAATAGACTTCAGTATGACTTGGACTGGAACCACTTGAGCTAGAGGAAGTACTCCCCAACTTCTTGAATTGCTTCTTTCGAGCTTTCAGCAAATCTTGCTTCCCACTCGTACTGCCACGATCAAATATGAGAGGGGATTGCTGTGTCTGGGGTTGTTTCACACACAACCTCCCTAGCTGTCTAATCAGACTCGCCTCAGCTCTCTTCGCTCTACTAAAGATATCAGCAAAATGGTAACGTCGCTGCAGATTCATAAATGCAACTACCTCCGAATTCAACCCTCTGATGAACTGATTCACTATATCTTCATCATTTCCAACTAAATGAGGAGCAAAACGCAGTAAAGTAGAGAATTTAGCAATATATTAATCAATATTCAATGGGCCTTGGCTCAAATTCTCAAACTCTACTTTCTTGTCCTCTTGGTACGAGGCTGGGAAAAATCTTCGATAAAATTCAGTTCTGAATATTTCCCACGAAATCACTGTACCTCTCTGTTCCAACATTCTTTTACTGGTAATCCACCAATTCCTGGCGGCTTCTCGTAGCTGATAAGGCACCATTTTAACTCTCTGTTCACCTGTACAATCAAGTAAATCGAACAGTATTTCCATATCATCAAACCAGTTCTGACAATCTTTAGATGTCTCGAAACCACTCAGAATCGGCGGCTGTAATAATTGAAATTCTTTCATCTTTACTTCTATCTGAGTTTCTGATGCATCTATCTGTTCAGACAAAGTACTATCCCTTTCTGGAATTCTCCGAGGCGGTATATCTGAATATCAAACAAATTAATACACAATCTATATAATCTGCCTCAGCCCTCCTCCGATCATATACCTCTGATTCAGACTTGGTTCTGATTTAGTCTTGGTAATTACATGCTGTAGTCAACTCAGATAACAAACAACATGTAATAGGGAAATCAATAAATCATTCTAGCACCCACAATATAAGTCAATATTAAATAATTCTCATGCTAGCAATCACATGCAAGGAAAGAAAATTCAATCTACCCCGCTCATTCCCTGCTATCTCAGTCTATCTCAGTCTAAAGGATCTATCGCTCTGATACCACCTGTTGTGGGGACCCGGACGCTAATCTTTTTCTTAATCTTCTTTGGGATTTAATTATCAATTAAGATAAAACAGGGTCTAAAAAATTTTCTTTTAAAATGCGGAAAGTAATGGAATCAATATATTATACAAACTAGTATAATAATACAAATCTTGTACAACATGTTTCTAGATCAAATTAGTCTAAGGTTTAACTACTAAATTCAAGTATTAAACCAAGTCTACAATAAGTCCGGAATCACCACGCTAAACTCGTCTTCTCTCATCATCTTCTGACCCCGATCTTGTCCCACCTGTTGTCATGCACACATACAAAACAAGACAACAGCCGGATACTCCGGTGAGAATAAATCCCAGTATAAAAAATGGTAAACATGTATATACACAATGTGAATCATGAAACATTCTATCATGAAGAAAATTAAAACAATAGATTTCATAATCTATGACATTAAATCAAAATAAGCATGCTACTCGAATCTGATAAACATGCAACTCAAATCAAACCATAGAAACATGCTATCATGACTGAAAGCAATAAAAATGGGTTTCATAGTCTATGAAACCACATCCATAAACGCATGCAGTTCTAGTCAAATCATGTCTAGACTCGACTCAATTATAACTCTAGGGATCCCCGTGTGAATAAGAGGATCTATCACCTACCCTCCCAATCGGGGTGACTGTACGTCTTATTCCTAGACTTTGGCCTGATCTGTATCCATATCTACAATAGGAGACTGATCTTCCCCTACGCTGTGATATCACCGAACATCTAGAAGTTTGACGGTTCTGTCAAGACTCCTTATCTTAAATGCAATGAATAAAAATCTGTAAACAAAGCATAATCATCTCAAAAGATATGAATATATCATCTATAAACATATCATAATCATATCATAAAATAAACCACAATAAGTCTAGTATGTGATTTTGTTGGGAAACTCAAATGGGATCTCAACTGAGTTGCATCTTCCCGAATATCACATGAATTATACGTTTGTCGTCCCTGTCTGACGAAGACGATGACCTGTATCCAAATCTGTCCATATCAAATCTGAAATGACAATATCGAATATGCTATATCAGTGAATACTCAATACACAATCTGTTCTGATCAATACTCAACTCAGTACATAATCTGATCAATATCTGAACAAGATACAATCTAATTCATGTCATCGATATCACAATACAGTCTAAATCAATAATGAATCTGATCAATCTCAATCAGTACTGAATCTGATCAATATCAATCTACTGATGTTTCGATAGCATAATAATACAATCTTGATATCCCATCAATCTCAACATCACAGATATAATACCAGAACTCATAATCTCAATATCAGTATATTCAAAATCAGTGATACACAATTCTGATATCAAAATCGTAGTCAATATCTTTCGAAAATCATAATAATTGCATAACTAGTCTATTCTGAAATCTGACTTCAATTATACAATATATACGGTAGCAGAAACATCATATCTTATTCATATTCAGTTCTGACAATATCATAAATTCAAATCTTGTCTAAACGTAATAAAACTTACGTCCTTCTGTAGCTCGTAGCGAAAGGAACTCAGAACTGCTGTCGGATCTGAATTCTGATTGACGGATCTTTCAAAATCGCAATCTAAAAGGCGTAAGGAAATCCTCTCCAACACTTTGACCTTATTCTGAGTTTTTTGAGGAATAAAACGTGCCATTCAACTATATATATACTGCATGCACATCATAAAACGTGGCATCATTTTTCAAGCTACACGAATGACCGCGAGTGCGGTGTGTTCAGCAGCGCGGGTGCGCTCAAGCTTCGGCAGTTTATCATTTTCCAGAAATTAACGACCGCGGGTGCGGTCCTGTTCTTACCGCGGGTTCGGTCATCCCACTGTAGCTGCACCGCGGGTGCGGTCCTTCTAACACCGCTGGTGCGGTGTGGCTTCGGCCTTTCTTGCAAAATCCACAATTGCATGACCGTGGGTGCACTCCTGTTCTGGGCGCGGGTGCGGTCTTGCAAAACCCAAATTCCTCATATCTTTTCTTCCTTCATTGCATGTCATGCATTCTCATATCTTCCGAGTTTCACGTAAATGAAGATTAATAATCTTGGTTTATCAATTCTATAATTCTTGGGCATTACATTTCTCCCCCTCTTAGATCTGAGTTCGTCCTCGAACTCACAAATAATCCATTCAGATCTATCAGAAGATATGTATAACAGAGTTTAACTCAAACCTTCATCTTAATGAATCCATTCTGAAATCTCTTTCTTGTATCAACCTCTGATTTCAAATCTGGAATAAGACTTCATGAAGTATACTATCATAATACTTCTTAAACTAACTCTGACAGAGTCAATCTTACCATGTTGGTTATACAACATCCGTATAAACCAATCACAGTTCATAGCAAAATAATACCAGTAGTTGTTACCCAATCTGTGTATCCCAATCAAGGACCTATATAGTCTTCAGTTTCAAATACCAATCGTCATCATCCGACGTTGGCTTCTTAAATCTGTTCATTCTAAATCTAGCATAATTACTGTGACATCTCTAGTCCTCAACCATATCTGGTCTGAATCTTGTACTCTCTTAAAAGGAATCTATAACAGTTCTGTACTTGTTCAGCATATTAACATCAATAATGTGGTCAAATCAGAAAACACAAGTACGTCAAAATCTAACTCCATCTCAGTCTCATCTTACTGTAGTATACAATATGTCACAGAAATCTCTGATAACAATCTTTCTTTTCCCAAAAGGTACAAAGATTAATACTACAGCACTACAGACCCAACAGGTACCATATATATCAATGCAATTCAATCAAAGATAATCGTAGGGAATGCATTAGTATATATCAATACGTATGCAATCTAATCATAAAAGAATAATACCTGCCACTATATCATCAATTGCCTCTTGGGTCTGTTCCTCGGTCACTACCACCAGATGGTCCAGCTCCCTGAAATCTGCGGGAACCTCTTTGTGAACAGACTTTCGCAAAATGTCCAGGCTGTCTACAAATATTGCATCTACCAAGTACTCCTTGGCATTGTTCTAAGGAATGTCTCCCTCCGCAAGTCCTGCAATAGACTTCAGTATGACTTGGACTGGAACCACTTGAGCTAGAGGAAGTACTCCCCAACTTCTTGAATTGCTTCTTTCGAGCTTTCAGCAAATCTTGCTTCCCACTCGTACTGCCACGATCAAATATGAGAGGGGATTGCTGTGTCTGGGGTTGTTTCACACACAACCTCCCTAGCTGTCTAATCAGACTCGCCTCAGCTCTCTTCGCTCTACTAAAGATATCAGCAAAATGGTAACGTCGCTGCAGATTCATAAATGCAACTACCTCCGAATTCAACCCTCTGATGAACTGATTCACTATATCTTCATCATTTCCAACTAAATGAGGAGCAAAACGCAGTAAAGTAGAGAATTTAGCAATATATTAATCAATATTCAATGGGCCTTGGCTCAAATTCTCAAACTCTACTTTCTTGTCCTCTTGGTACGAGGCTGGGAAAAATCTTCGATAAAATTCAGTTCTGAATATTTCCCACGAAATCACTGTACCTCTCTGTTCCAACATTCTTTTACTGGTAATCCACCAATTCCTGGCGGCTTCTCGTAGCTGATAAGGCACCATTTTAACTCTCTGTTCACCTGTACAATCAAGTAAATCGAACAGTATTTCCATATCATCAAACCAGTTCTGACAATCTTTAGATGTCTCGAAACCACTCAGAATCGGCGGCTGTAATAATTGAAATTCTTTCATCTTTACTTCTATCTGAGTTTCTGATGCATCTATCTGTTCAGACAAAGTACTATCCCTTTCTGGAATTTTCCGAGGCGGTATATCTGAATATCAAACAAATTAATACACAATCTATATAATCTGCCTCAGCCCTCCTCCGATCATATACCTCTGATTCAGACTTGGTTCTGATTTAGTCTTGGTAATTACATGCTGTAGTCAACTCAGATAACAAACAACATGTAATAGGGAAAGCAATAAATCATTCTAGCACCCACAATATAAGTCAATATTAAATAATTCTCATGCTAGCAATCACATGCAAGGAAAGAAAATTCAATCTACCCCGCTCATTCCCTGCTATCTCAGTCTATCTCAGTCTAAAGGATCTATCGCTCTGATACCACCTGTTGTGGGGACCCGGACGCTAATCTTTTTCTTAATCTTCTTTGGGATTTAATTATCAATTAAGATAAAACAGGGTCTAAAAAATTTTCTTTTAAAATGCGGAAAGTAATGGAATCAATATATTATACAAACTAGTATAATAATACAAATCTTGTACAACATGTTTCTAGATCAAATTAGTCTAAGGTTTAACTACTAAATTCAAGTATTAAACCAAGTCTACAATAAGTCCGGAATCACCACGCTAAACTCGTCTTCTCTCATCATCTTCTGACCCCGATCTTGTCCCACCTGTTGTCATGCACACATACAAAACAAGACAACAGCCGGATACTCCGGTGAGAATAAATCCCAGTATAAAACATGGTAAACATGTATATACACAATGTGAATCATGAAACATTCTATCATGAAGAAAATTAAAACAATAGATTTCATAATCTATGACATTAAATCAAAATAAGCATGCTACTCGAATCTGATAAACATGCAACTCAAATCAAACCATAGAAACATGCTATCATGACTGAAAGCAATAAAAATGGGTTTCATAGTCTATGAAACCACATCCATAAACGCATGCAGTTCTAGTCAAATCATGTCTAGACTCGACTCAATTATAACTCTAGGGATCCCCGTGTGAATAAGAGGATCTATCACCTACCCTCCCAATCGGGGTGACTGTACGTCTTATTCCTAGACTTTGGCCTGATCTGTATCCACATCTACAATAGGAGACTGATCTTCCCCTACGCTGTGATATCACCGAACATCTAGAAGTTTGACTGTTCTGTCAAGACTCCCTATCTTAAATGCAATGAATAAAAATCTGTAAACAAAGCATAATCATCTCAAAAGATATGAATATATCATCTATAAACATATCATAATCATATCATAAAATAAACCACAATAAGTCTAGTATGTGATTTTGTTGGGAAACTCAAATGGGATCTCAACTGAGTTGCATCTTCCCGAATATCACATGAATTATACGTTTGTCGTCCCTGTCTGACGAAGACGATGACCTGTATCTAAATCTGTCCATATCAAATCTGAAATGACAATATCGAATATGCTATATCAGTGAATACTCAATACACAATCTGTTCTGATCAATACTCAACTCAGTACATAATCTGATCAATATCTGAACAAGATACAATCTAATTCATGTCATCGATATCACAATACAGTCTAAATCAATAATGAATCTGATCAATCTCAATCAGTACTGAATCTGATCAATATCAATCTACTGATGTTTCGATAGCATAATAATACAATCTTGATATCCCATCAATCTCAACATCACAGATATAATACCAGAACTCATAATCTCAATATCAGTATATTCAAATCAGTGATACACAATTCTGATATCAAAATCGTAGTCAATATCTTTCGAAAATCATAATAATTGCATAACTAGTCTATTCTGAAATCTGACTTCAATTATACAATATATACGGTAGCAGAAACATCATATCTTATTCATATTCAGTTCTGACAATATCATAAATTCAAATCTTGTCTAAACGTAATAAAACTTACGTCCTTCTGTAGCTCGTAGCGAAAGGAACTCAGAACTGCAGTCGGATCTGAATTCTGATTGACGGATCTTTCAAAATCGCAATCTAAAAGGCGTAAGGAAATCCTCTCCAACACTTTGACCTTATTCTGAGTTTTTTGAGGAATAAAACGTGCCATTCAACTATATATATACTGCATGCACATCATAAAACGTGGCATCATTTTTCAAGCTACACGAATGACCGCGGGTGCGGTGTGTTCAGCAGCGCGGGTGCGCTCAAGCTTCGGCAGTTTATCATTTTCCAGAAATTAACGACCGCGGGTGCGGTCCTGTTCTTACCGCGGGTTCGGTCATCCCACTGTAGCTGCACCGCGGGTGCGGTCCTTCTAACACCGCTGGTGCGGTGTGGCTTCGGCCTTTCTTGCAAAATCCACAATTGCATGACCGTGGGTGCACTCCTGTTCTGGGCGCGAGTGCGGTCTTGCAAAACCCAAATTCCTCATATCTTTTCTTCCTTCATTGCATGTCATGCATTCTCATATCTTCCGAGTTTCACGTTAATGAAGATTAATAATCTTGGTTTATCAATTCTATAATTCTCGGGCATTACATTTCTTCCCCTCTTAGATCTAAGTTCGTCCTCGAACTCACAAATAATCCATTCAGATCTATCAGAAGATATGTATAACAGAGTTTAACTCAAACCTTCATCTTAATGAATCCATTCTGAAATCTCTTTCTTGTATCAACCTCTGATTTCAAATCTGGAATAAGACTTCATGAAGTATACTATCATAATACTTCTTAAACTAACTCTGACAGAGTCAATCTTACCATGTTGGTTATACAACATCCGTATAAACCAATCACAGTTTATAGCAAAATAATACCAGTAGTTGTTACCCAATCTGTGTATCCCAATCAAGGCCCTATATAGTCTTCAGTTTCAAATACCAATCGTCATCATCCGACGTTGGCTTCTTAAATCTGTTCATTCTAAATCTAGCATAATTATTGTGACATCTCTAGTCCTCAACCATATCTGGTCTGAATCTTGTACTCTCTTAAAAGGAATCTATAACAGTTCTGTACTTGTTCAGCATATTAACATCAATAATGTGGTCAAATCAGAAAACACAAGTACGTCAAAATCTAACTCCATCTCAGTCTCATCTTACTGTAGTATACAATATGTCACAGAAATCTCTGATATCAATCTTTCTTTTCCCAAAAGGTACAAAGATTAATACTGCAGCACTACAGACCCAACAGGTACCATATATATCAATGCAATTCAATCAAAGATAATCGTAGGGAATGCATTAGTATATATCTATACGTATGCAATCTAATCATAAAAGAATAATACCTGCCACTATATCATCAAGTGCCTCTTGGGTCTGTTCCTCGGTCACTACCACCAGATGGTCCAGCTCCCTGAAATCTGCGGGAACCTCTTTGTGGACAGACTTTCGCAAAATGTCCAGGCTGTCTACAAATATTGCATCTACCAAGTACTCCTTGGCATTGTTCTGAGGAATGTCTCCCTCCGCAAGTCCTGCAATAGACTTCAGTATGACTTGGACTGGAACCACTTGAGCTAGAGGAACTACTCCCTAACTTCTTGAATGGCTTCTTTCGAGCTTTCAGCAAATCTTGCTTCCCACTCTTACTGCCACGATCAAATCTGAGAGGGGATTGCTGTGTCTGGGGTTGTTTCACACACAACCTCCCTAGCTGTCTAATCAGACTCGCCTCAGCTCTACTCGCTCTACTCAAGATATCAGCAAAATGGTAAGGTCGCTGCAGATTAATAAATGCAACTACCTCCGAATTCAACCCTCTGATGAACTGATTCACTATATCTTCATCATTTCCAACTAAATGAGGAGCAAAACGCAGTAAAGTAGAGAATTTAGCAATATATTCATCAATATTCAATGGGCCTTGGCTCAAATTCTCAAACTCTACTTTCTTGTCCTCTTGGTACGAGGCTGGGAAAAATCTTCGATAAAATTCAGTTCTGAATATTTCCCACGAAATCACTGTACTTCTCTGTTCCAACATTCTTTTACTGGTAATCCACCAATTCCTGGCGGCTTCTCGTAGCTGATAAGGCACCATTTTAACTCTCTGTTCACCTGTACAGTCAAGTAAATCGAACAGTATTTCCATATCATTAAACCAGTTCTGACCATCTTCAGATATCTCGAAACCACTCAGAATCGGCGGCTGTAATAATTGAAATTCTTTCATCTTTACTTCTATCTGAGTTTCGGATGCATATATCTGTTCAGACAAAGTACTATCCCTTTCTGGAATTCTCCGAGGCGGTATATCTGAATATCAAACAAATTAATACACAATCTATATAATCTGCCTCAGCCCTCCTCTGATCATGTACCTCTGATTCAGACTTGGTTCTGATTCAGTCTTGGTAATTACATGTTTTAGTCAACTCAGATAACAAACAACATGTAATAGGGAAAGCAATAAATCATGCTAGCACCCACAATATAAGTCAATATTAAATAATTCTCATGCTAGAAATCACATGCAGGGAAAGAAAATTCAATCTATGTAAGGCTCGAGAATTATCAGTTGTCATTGATGTTAGATTTGAAGAGGTGAGAATGCATGACATAAAAATGAGAATTTTTGAAAGAATGGCCGAAGCCATACCGCACCTGCGTCTCAGACAAGACCGCACCCGCGGAGTATTATTCAGAATTATGAAGTTTGGCCGTAGCATCACCGCACCCGCGGTCTTGCAGAGACCGTACCCGCAGTCGATGAATTTCAGAAAAGGAAAGGGCTGCCGAAGCATGAGCGCACCCGCGGTACCAGAAGACCGCACCCGCGGTGCTGCATGCGAGAATGCCACCTTTGTTTCTTGTCTTGACACATGGCATGGTATATATACTTAATTGTGCTGAGTCTTCATTTTTACCGTTTCCATCAGCTGAGAAGCGAGAGGACTAAAGGAGAAACTTCAATTCCTTAGGTTTTGCGCTTGTGAATTGGTAAGATTTAAACATCCAAACTTTGATTCAAATAGATATTCTTGTTCATTGCTACGAAGGTTACAAGAGGATGTAAGTATATTTCAGTTTCAACATGTTTGGAAGATCACATGTTGGGGAAATTCTTATATGCTTGTAAATGTGTGTTCTTGAGCTCATTGACATGGCAGAACCGTAAACGGTTTAATGATCAGATATCGTATGCGATTAATATGAGATTTCAGCATATTTATTGAGTTGAGATGGAATAATTTCAGTATGATATTGTGTTTTGATGAGATTATGAATTGTTGATATTGAGCTTAGTGTTGTTGAGTTATCGGTATGGAAGAAGTACGTCGTTATGCCGTTGATTTTATACCGAGACTGATTATTGAATTGCACAAGATTGTTTGAGTTGTGTTTTGATATATATAGCACATTGATTATGCCATTTCAGATTTGTATTGGCTATTGTGAACACAAGACTTAGACTACGACATCGACTATTCGACAAGAAATGTATAATTCATGTGGTCACGAGATTGCACAACTCGATTCAGATTTGATACGAGTTTCCCTAAATCACATACTAGATTGTTATTACATTTGATTATGTAATGTCTTGTTTATTGATTTATATTCGAGTCTTGAGATAGGAGAAATTGGCAGATCGGCCAAAACTAGACGTTTCGGTGTATCGACGCATAGGAGCAGATTTACTCTATGTGTAGACCCTCGATACAGAGTTGACCGAAGTCTAGGAATAAGACGTACCGTCACCCCGAGTGATTGGGTAGGTGACAGACCGTCTTATTCACACCGGGATCCCTAGATTAGAGAATCGAGTCAAAAACTAGACGTTGAATACAGATTTGTATTCCTTTACATGTTGTAGATTTTATATTCATGTGCATTGATATATGCTATGCATTGGTGTATGATTTATTACATTGCATGCATACATGTTTTATACTGGGATTTGTTCTCATCGGAGTTATCCGGCTGTTGTCTTGTCTGTATGTGTACTTGACAACAGGTGGGGCAGGTACAAGGTCACGTCGTTGAAGAGAGAGTTTATAGTGTGGCGATGCCGGGTGTAGAAGCAGACTACTTGTTATTGTACTAGACTTGTACGGAACTTTTAGACAATCGTGTATGTTTATATCAGACAGATGTGTATGTACATTATGGTTGTTTAAATAATAGTGACATGCTTTATGTTTACCTTTGATTTAATATTAAAAAGCAAAATTTTGACCCTCATTTTCGAGCAAAGATCCAATAAATCCCAAAAGAATTGAGTTAGAACCCGGGTCCCCACAACAGGTGGTATCAGAGCCGTAGGTTCTGTAGACTGAAATAGATTAGAATGAGCGGGGTAGATCGAGTCATCTTCCTTGTTTTTGACGTGCTAGCATGATTTATTGCTTTCCCTATTATATGTAGTATTGTATCATAGTTGAGTTACAGCATATACTCGTCAAGCCTGAATCAGAACCGATTCTCGATCAGAGGTATATGATCAGAGGTGGGCTGAGACAGACGATATTGATTGTGTACTAATCAGTTTGATAATCAGATTTATGCCGCCTAGACGTATACCACAGCCAGAGCAGGGTAGCACATCAGGTGCACAGATGGATGTCACCGCTACGCCGATGGAGACCTTACTGAAGAGATTTCAGTCTTTCCATCCTCCTACGCTGAAGGGCACAGAGAGTGCAGTAGAGTGCGAGAGCTGGCTTGATGATATCGAGATGTTGTTTGAGTCTTTGGCATATTCTGATGAGCGACGTGTGAAATTGATAGGGCATCAGCTGCAAGAGATTGCAAAGAGCTGGTGGTTGACTGCGAAGAGAGCCTTGGAGCACCGAGGCATTGACATTACGTGGAAAGTCTTTAAGGATGAGTTTTATCAGCGCTTGTTCCCCGTCTCCTACCGAAAAGATAAAGGAGCTGAATTTGCGAATCTGAGACAGAGACAGTGGAACATCGAGGAGTATGTTGCTAAATTTTCTGCATTGCTACGATTTGCACCTCATGTGGCAGGGAACGACGAGGCAGTGGCCGATCAGTTCATCAACGGGTTGAATCCAGATGTCTTTACCTTGGTGAACACGGGACGGCCTAATACTTTTTCAGAGGCACTGAACCGAGCGAAGGGAGCAGAGGCTGGCCTGATCAGGCAGCGAGGCGCTTCTTACAGTGTTCAGGGGCAGAGACAGCCACAGCCCACTACCGTACAGTTTCCACCACCTCCTCCTCGATTTGACAGTGGATCCAGTAGTAGCGGCAAGAAGGAATTTCTGAAGGCTAAGGGCAAGCAGTTTAAGAAATCCGGGAGTAGTTCATCGAGCTCAAGTGGATCTCGACAGAGAGGCTCATGGTTCAGATTATAGTGGCGCATATTGCAGTTCGTGCGGAGGGTGACATGCCACGGAGCAATGTCAAGGAGTTATGGGACGCTGCAACATCTATAGGCAACAGGGACACTTTGCCAGAGTTTGTCCCCAGAGAATTGCACAACGATTCCAAAGTACAGGGTCATCAGCACCAGTGCCACAGATGGAAAGACAGGCATCCTCTGTACACTCTTTCCAGCCACCACCTACACAGACCCAGCAGAGACCAAGAGGTAGTCAGACAGTGAGTCAACCTCCCAGACAGCAGGCTAGGGTGTTTGCGCTGACAGAGGAGCAGGCGCAGGAGGCACCAGACGATGTCATTGCAGGTAACTGTTTCCTTTGCGGTTATCCTGCATATGTGTTGATAGACACGGGTGCATCCCATACATTTATATCTGAACATTTTGCATTGAGATATTCATTGCCTGTCGAGTCGATGTCTACTGTAGTGTCTATTACATCTCCGTTGGGAAGTGGTTTGATATCCTGTGAATACTTTTAGACACTGTATGCTTCAGTTTGAGGGACATGAGATTGATCTAGATTGTGTAGTACTTGGTTTGGCTGATTTTGATTGTATAGTTGGCATAGATATGTTAACCAAGTACATGGCCACTGTAGATTGTTTCCACAAGATTGTCAGATTCAGACCCGAAATGACAGATGAGTGGAAATTCTACGGAAAGGGTTCCAGATCTCGGATTCCCTTAGTATCTGCTCTGACTATGAGTAGATTGCTTCAGAGAGGAGCAGAGGGCTTTCTCGTATATTCAGTAGATCTACTGAAGTCGACCCCAGCATTGGCAGATCTGCCAGTGGTTTGCGAATTTACAGATGTTTTCCCTGATGAGATTCCGGAGTTGCCTCCAGTTCGAGAGGTAGATTACGCATAGATTTTGTGCCAGGCAGTGTTCCTATCTCGAGAGCTCCATATAGGATGGCACCGATATAGAGTTGAAAGAGTTGAAAGCACAGTTGGAAGACCTTCTGTCCAAGGGATATATCAGACCCAGTGTATCTCCTTGGAGTGCTCCGGTGCTATTTGTTCAGAAGAAAGATGGTTCGATGCGGTTATGTATTGATACAGACAGTTGAACAAGGCAACAGTGAAGAACAAGTATCCTTTGCCTCGCATCGACGATCTGTTTGATCAGTTACAGGGATCTTCTGTATACTCGAAGATTGATTTGACATCAGGGTATCATCAGCTCAGAGTTAGAGACGTTGATATTCCGAAGACTGCATTCCGGACCAGGTATGGGCACTACGAGTTTATCGTTATGCCTTTTGGTTTAACGAATGCACCCGCGGTATTTATGAGTTTGATGAACCGCATCTTTCAGAGATATTTAGACGATTTTGTGATTGTGTTTATTGATGATATTTTGGTGTATTCGAAAAGTCTGACTGAACATGCAGATCATCTGAGGATTGTATTGCAGACTTTGAGAAAAGAGCAGTTATACGCCAAATTGTCCAAGTGCGAATTCTGGCTGAAACATGTTGTCTTTCTGGGGCACATTATATCTGGAGATGGTATTGCGGTAGATCCGAGTAAAGTTGAGGCTGTGATCAGTTGGCCGAGACCGACTTCTGTACCATAGATACGCAGTTTCATGGGTCTAGCCGGGTATTATCGTCGTTTTATCCGAGATTTCTCCAGTATAGCGAAGCCTATCACCCAGTTGACACAAAAGAACATGCCATTTGTGTGGTCCGAAGATTGTGAAGCCAGTTTTCTGGAGTTGAAGAAGAGGCTAACTAGTGCGCATGTCTTGAAGATTCCTTCAGGTACAGGTGAGTTTGTTGTATATTGTGAAGCATCTCACAGAGGGCTAGGATGTGTTCTTATGCAGCGAGGGCACGTGATAGCGTACGCCTCTAGACAGCTGAAGCCGCACGAGACTCGTTATCCGATTCATGATCTTGAATTGGCGGCGATTGTCTTTGCCTTGAAGATCTGGCGCCATTATCTATATGGCGAGAAATTTGAAATCTATTCCGATCATAAGAGCCTGAAGTATCTCTTTTCTCAGTCAGAGTTGAACATGAGGCAGCGACGACGGCTTGATCTGCTGAAAGATTTTGATTGCGAGATCAAGTACTATCCAGGGAAGTCGAATGCAGCGGCAGACACCTTAAGTCGAAAGGTATGTGCGCTTTCCTTGTCGACAGTAGGTGTATCGAATTTAGTAGAGGATTGTTGCTTGTCTCGATTGACATTTGATACAGAGAGTAGACCGTTGCGACTTGCTACGATTCAGATTGAGCCAGATTTGATTTTGAGGGTCAAAGAGGCGCAGAGAACTGATCCGAGCGTTCAGAAATCGATTGATATGGTCAGAGCTGGTCATATATCAGAGTATCAGGTTAGAGATTCTGTTCTGTATGTGAATAACCGTCTAGTAGTGCCAGATGCTCCCGATTTGAGAAGACAGATCCTGGCAGAGGCACACTGTAGTCGGTTTAGTATTCATCCTTGTGGCAGGAAGATGTACAATGATTTGAAGACGCAATTCTGGTGGAAGCGGATGAAGACAGACATTGCAGAATTTTTGTCTAAATGCCTGAATTGCCAGCAGGTGAAAGCAGAAAGAAAGAAGCCCGGAGGTTTACTTCAGAGTTTGTCTATTCCTGAATGGAAATGGGATCACATTTCCATGGATTTCCTGACGAAGTTACTTCGATCTTCGCGAGGCTGTGACGCGATTTGGGTTGTGATAGATAGATTGACCAAATCAGCGTGCTTTATTCCATACAGAATGACCTATCGACACGATCAGATGGCAGAGTTGTATGTCAGAGAGGTCGTCAGATTGCACGGTGTGCCTAAGTCGATCGTATCAGATCGTGATCCACGATTTACTTCTCATTTTTGGCACAGTTTGCAACAGGCTTTGGGTACGACTTTACACCTGAGCACTGCTTATCATCCTCAGACAGACGGATAGTCAGAGCGGACTATCCAGACTTTAGAGGACATGCTAAGAGCGGTAGTACTAGACTTTGGTACTAGTTGGCAAGATTCACTTCCGTTGTGTGAATTTTCATAAAACAACAGCTATCAGACTAGCATTGAGATGGCACCGTTCGAAGCTTTATACGGAAAGAAGTGCAGATCTCCGTTGTACTGGGATGATATCTCTGAGGTACCAAAGTTGGGGCCTGATATGATTCATGAGATGACCGAGAAAGTGAAGATCATTCAAAAGCGAATGAAGACGGCACAGGATAGGCAAGCGAAATACGCCAATATCAGACGCAGACCGTTGATATTTGGGCAGGGAGACAGAGTATTTTTGAAAATTTCACCCTTCAGAGGCGTCGTCATATTTGGCAAGCGTGGAAAGTTATCTCCTAGATACGTCGGTCCATATGAGATTCTTGAGAAGATTGGCAATCGAGCTTACAGACTTGCTCTTCCTCCAGCATTATCTGGCATTCATGATGTATTCCATGTATCGATGTTACGTAGATATATGCCAGATGATTCTCATGTCATTCAGCCTGACGAAGCCGAATTAGATCAGACTCTGAGCTATGTGGAAAGACCGATACAAATTCTTGATCGGAAGGAGAAACAGCTTAGAACCAAGACCTTTCCGCTTGTGAAGGTTCAGTGGAGTCGTCATGGCATCGAGGAAGCAACTTGGGAGACAGAATCGGATATGAGACAGAAACACCCCGAGCTATTCATATGATGTAAGTATTCCTTTCAGTTTTGATTATACTGTTTTGTATATACTTGCATTATTAACTGCTTACGAGTTCGAGGACGAACTCATGTCTAAGAGGGGGAGAATGTAAGGCTCGAGAATTATCAGTTGTCATTGATGTTAGATTTGAAGAGGTGAGAATGCATGACATAAAAATGAGAATTTTTGAAAGAATGGCCGAAGCCATACCGCACCTGCGTCTCAGACAAGACCGCACCCGCGGTGTATTATTCAGAATTATGAAGTTTGGCCGTAGCATCACCGCACACGTGGTCTTGCAGAGACCGCACCCGCGGTCGATGAATTTCAGAAAAGGAAAGGTCTGCCGAAGCATGAGCGCACCCGCGGTACCAAAAGACCGCACCCGCGGTGCTGCATGCGAGAATGCCACCTTTGTTTCTTGTCTTGACACATGGCATGGTATATATACTTAATTGTGCTGAGTCTTCATTTTTACCGTTTCCATCAGCTGAGAAGCGAGAGGACTAAGGGAGAAACTTCAATTCCTTAGGTGTTGCGCTTGTGAATTGGTAAGATTCATACATCCAAACTTTGATTCAAATAGATATTCTTGTTCCTTGCTACGAAGGCTACAAGAGGATGTAAGTATCTTTCAGTTTCAACATGTTTGGAAGATTACATGTTGGGGAAATTCTGATATGCTTGTAAATGTGTGTTCTTGAGCTCATTGACATGGCAGAACCGTAAACGGTTTAATGATCAGATATCGTATGCGATTAATATGAGATTTCAGCATATTTATTGAGTTGAGATGGAATAATTTCAGTATGATATTGCGTTTTGATGAGATTATGAATTGTTGATATTGAGCTTAGTGTTGTTGAGTTATCGGTATGGAAGAAGTACGTCGTTATGCCGTTGATTTTATACCGAGACTGATTATTGAATTGCACAAGATTGTTTGAGTTGTGTTTTGATATATATAGCACATTGATTATGCCATTTCAGATTTGTATTGGCTATTGTGAACACAAGACTTCGACTACGACACCGACTATTCGACAAGAAAGGTATAATTCATGTGGTCACGGGATTGCACAACTCGATTCAGATTTGATACGAGTTTCCCTAAATCACATACTAGATTGTTATTACATTTGATTATGTAATGTCTTGTTTATTGATTTATATTCGAGTCTTGAGATAGGAGATATTGGCAGATCGGCCAAAACTAGACGTTTCGGTGTATCGACGCACAGGAGCAGATTTACTCTATGTGTAGACCCTCGATACAGAGTTGACCGAAGTCTAGGAATAAGACGTACCGTCACCCCGAGTGGTTGGGTAGGTGACAGACCGTCTTATTCACACCGGGATCCCTAGATTAGAGAATCGAGTCAAAAACTAGACGTTGAATACAGATTTGTATTCCTTTACATGTTGTAGATTTTATATTCATGTGCATTGATATATGCTATGCATTGGTGTATGATTTATTACATTGCATGCATACATGTTTTATACTGGGATTTGTTCTCACCGGAGTTATCCGGCTGTTGTCTTGTCTGTATGTGTACTTGACAACAGGTGGAGCAGGTACAGGGTCACGTCGTTGAAGAGAGAGTTTATAGTGTGTCGATGCCGGGTGTAGAAGCAGACTACTTGTTATTGTACTAGACTTGTACGGAACTTTTAGACAATCGTGTATGTTTATATCAGACAGATGTGTATGTACATTATGGTTGTTTAAATAATAGTGACATGCTTTATGTTTACATTTGATTTAATATTAAAAAGCAAAATTTTGACCCACATTTTCGAGCAAAGATCCAATAAATCCCAAAAGAATTGAGTTAGAACCCGGGTCCCCACAATCTACCCCGCTCATTCCCTGCTATCTCAGTCTATCTCAGTCTAAAGGATCTATCGCTCTGATACCACCTGTTGTGGGGACCCGGACGCTAATCTTTTTCTTAATCTTCTTTGAGATTTAATTATCAATTAAGATAAAACCGGGTCTAAAAATTTTTCTTTTAAAATGCGGAAGGTAATGGAATCAATATATTATACAAACTAGTATAATAATACAAATCTTGTACAACATGTTTCTATATCAAATTAGTCTAAGGTTTAACTACTAAATTCAAGTATTAAACCAAGTCTACAATAAGTCCGGAATCACCACGCTAAACTCGTCTTCTCTCATCATCTTCTGACCCCGATCTTGTACCACCTGTTGTCATGCACACATACAAAACAAGACAACAGCCGGATACTTCGGTGAGAATAAATCCCAGTATAAAACATGGTAAACATGTATATACACAATGTGAATCATGAAACATTCTATCATGAAGAAAATTAAAACAATAGATTTCATAATCTATGACATTAAATCAAAATAAGCATGCTACTCGAATCTGATAAACATGCAACTCAAATCAAACCATAGAAACATGCTATCATGACTGAAAGCAATAAAAATGGGTTTCATAGTCTATGAAACCACATCCATAAACGCATGCAGTTCTAGTAAAATCATGTCTAGACTCGACTCAATTATAACTCTAGGGATCCCGATGTGAATATGACGATCTATCACCTACCCTCCCAATCGGGGTGACTGTACGTCTTATTCCTAGACTTCGGCCTGATCTGTATCCACATCTACAACAGGAGACTAATCTTCCCCTACGTTGTGATGTCACCGAACATCTAGAAGTTTGACTGTTCTGTCAAGAATCTCTATCTTAAATGCAATGAATAACAATCTGTAAACAAAGCATAATCATCTCAAAAGATATGAATATATCATCTATAAACGTATCATAATCATATCATAAAATAAACCACAATAAGTCTAGTATGTGATTTTGTTGGGAAACTCAAATGGGATCTCAATTGAGTTGCATTTTCCCGAATATCACATGAATTATACCTTTGTCGTCCCTGTCTGACGAAGACGATGACCTGTATCCAAATCTGTCCATATCAAATCTGAAATGACAATATCGAATACGCTATATCAGTGAATACTCAATACACAATCTGTTCTGATCAATACTCAACTCAGTACATAATCTGATCAATATTTGAACAAGATACAATCTAATTCATGTCATCGATATCACAATACAGTCTAAATCAATACTGAATCTGATCAATCTCAATCAGTACTGAATCTGATGAATATCAATATACTGATGTTTCGACAGCATAATAATACAATCTTGATATCCCATCAATCTCAACATCACAGATATAATACCAGAACTCATAATCTCAATATCAGTATATTCAAAATCAGTGATACACAATTCTAATATCAAAATCGTAGTCAATATCTTTCGAAAATCATAATAATTGCATAACCAGTCTATTCTGAAATCTGACCTCAATTATACAATATCTACGGTAGCAGAAACATCATATCTGATTCATATTCAGTTCTGACAATATCATAAATTCAAATCTTGTCTAAACGTAATAAAACTTACGTCCTTCTGTAGCTCGTAGCGAAAGGAACTCAGAACTGCAGTCGGATCTGAATTCTGATTGACGGATCTTTCAAAATCACAATCTAAAAGGCGTAAGGAAATCCTCTCCAACACTTTGACCTTATTCTGAGTTTTCTGAGGAATAAAACGTGCCATTCAACTATATATATACTGCATGCACATCATAAAACGTGGCATCATTTTTCAAGCTACACGCATGACCGCGGGTGCGGTGTGTTCAGCAGCGCGGGTGCGCTCAAGCTTCGGCAGTTTATCATTTTCCAGAAATTAACGACCGCGGGTGCGGTCCTGTTCTTACCGCGGGTGCGGTCATCCCACTGTAGCTGCACTGCGGGTGCGGTCCTTCTAACACCGCGGGTGCGGTGTGGCTTCGGCCTTTCTTGCAAAATCCACAATTGCATGACCGCGGGTGCACTCCTGTTCTGGGCGCGGGTGCGGTCTTGCAAAACCCAAATTCCTCATATATTTTCTTCCTTCATTGCATGTCATGCATTCTCATATCTTCCGAGTCTCACGTTAATGAAGATTAATAATCTTGGTTTATCAATTCTATAATTCTCGGGCATTACATTTCTTCCCCTCTTAGATCTAAGTTCGTCCTCGAACTCACAAATAATCCATTCAGATCTATCAGAAGATATGTATAACAGGGTTTAACTCAAACCTTCATCTTAATGAATCCATTCTGAAATCTCTTTCTTGTATCAACCTCTGATTTCAAATCTGGAATAAGACTTCATGAAGTATACTATCATAATAATTCTTAAACTAACTCTGACAGAGTCAATCTTACCATGTTGGTTATACAACATCCGTATAAACCAATCGCAGTTCATAGCAAAACAATACCATTAGTTGTTGCCCAATCTGTGTATCCCAATCAAGGACCTATATAGTCTTCAGTTTCAAATACCAATCGTCATCATCCGACGTTGGCTTCTTAAATTTGTTCATTCTGAACTATCTTCATCTTCCTTCGAATTTTCTTCAAAAGAAATCTGTAGTATTCACTGTATACCGTCTTGTCTATAACTATCTCAGTACCCATCGGATAAGCTGATAGCTATTATCATGCAGTGATAATAAATCATATCAATTAGTGCTAACGTCTAGCACTCTATTACTCTACCAAACTCGTCCAATATCTGGATAATACATTCTGACTATCTGTCAATCTGTAAAACAATCTAAAAGAGAGCTCGGGATATACTCTGTCACGAATACAAACTCAAGCAAATCGTAATCTGATGTACTCTACTTCTGTATTCTAATTATTCTGACCATTTTTCTGACACCGATCTGCGTCATTTGGTCATGTTTGTACGTTATCAGGTACAAACTAATAGATATAGATTGAACAATCTATCAATCATAATCATATTATGTTACGATCTGTAGAAAATGGCGGTAATTTCATTACGAAAGCCATAGAAATGTCCTCCCATTTCTATTCAGAAATATACAATTCTGTAATAAATCTTCTAATTTCTATCTTTCTATTTTTTTTTTAGCATTTCAGACATATCAGTACAATTTCTGCCAATATTTCGATACAAATTCTGTCACAACTGATCTCATCTGTCTATATCACAACTATCTGTTCGAATATCATATATTTTCAATCATCAGAATGAAAACTGAATCCATTACGGTGCATTTCTGACCCTATCTGTGATATCAGATCCGAACTACTGACATAAACAAATCAGTTAATAACATAAATTAAAGAAGAAATACCTACCTGGTATTCTGTTCTGACTGCCGATATCAAATTCTGTTGACAATTCCGAAACATTCTGATATCATAAGATAATCATTCTTATACAGTACAAATCACATATCTGCTACTCTGCTCGATGTTTTGTTCTGATTATCACATTTAAGTTCTGAACATTCTGATCACATTTCTGAACTGCTGTAATTCTCGAATTCAGCTCTGATTCGGTTTGAACTGTATATAATCTCAACAGTTCACGATAATCTGTAGCATATACAGATTCAAAACAACAGTAATATCAAATCAGAGACAAAATATCAATACCCTATACAGATCTAGTGAGTTCAGTGAACTCATAACGTAATGATTTCTGGTAAATATCTTCATGTCATTCTGATCAACTGTTATAACTCATCTGCAAATCAAATATGCTCCCCAGAACAATATAAGATATCTCAAATACTGATTGAGAACAATAACAATACTCAGCAGATATAAAGCAACAGTCGAATAAAATAATCTGCCAAATCAGACAAAATACATTTCTGACATTTCTGAACTTTCTGATATCGATATCATTATCAGCCCCTGATCACAATCTCAACTGTATCAAAATCAATCGGTATACTAACTTCAGATATCGCATACTCTGAATACAATCTGTTTCAAGCAGGATTCCTATCTGAATAATTTCTGTATACAATCATCACAGTTCTCAGAATATTCAATACATTCTTCAGATATTCGATTCGATAAATCAAATGCTGCAATTATATCAAAATCTCATAGATATAACAGGCATAGAATCATCAGAACATCTCTGAAGTTACTGAAACACGCCAACGAGCAACACTAAATCAGATGTGTCGGTACTCTTCTATTGATCTTTTAATTCTTTCAATTCATTATGTATCATTCTGGACGTTCAATGTTATTCTATACTGAATTCTAAAACAACAATCAGTATCTAACCTAAATTCAATTTTGAAATCTATCTTTCTGATATACAGCAATTCTAGAATCTTATCTGACAACATCAGCCAATTCGCACATTATTGGCAAATCTGCCAATGCTAGGCTCGATTTTAGTACGTCTACTGAATACATAAGGATACCATCTGTTCCTTTCTGTAAAAATCGAGTCATAGACAATCTAAATATCACAGGAATTCTAAATCTAGCATAATTATTGTGACATCTCTAGTCCTCAACCATATCTGGTCTGAATCTTGTACTCTTTTAAAAGGAATCTATAACAGTTCTGTACTTGTTCAGCATATTAACATCAATAATGCGGTCAAATCAAAAAACACAAGTACGTCAAAATCTAACTCCATCTCAGTCTCATCTTACTGTAGTATACAATATGTCACAGAAATCTCTGATATCAATCTTTCTTTTCCCAAAAGGTACAAAGATTAATACTACAACACTACAGACTCAACAGGTACCATATATATCAATGCAATTCAATCAAAGATAATCGTAGGGAATGCATTAGTATATATCAATACGTATGCAATCTAATCATAAAAGAATAATACCTGCCACTATATCATCAAGTGCCTCTTGGGTCTGTTCCTCGGTCACTACCACCAGATGGTCCAGCTCCCTGAAATCTGCGGGAACCTCTTTGTGAACAAACTTTCGCAAAATGTCCAGGCTGTCTACAAATATTGCATCTACCAAGTACTCCTTGGCATTGTTCTAAGGAATGTCTCCCTCCGCAAGTCCTGCAATAGACTTCAGTATGACTTGGACTGGAACCACTTGAGCTTGAGGAACTACTCCCCAACTTCTTGAATGGCTTCTTTCGAGCTTTCAGCAAATCTTGCTTCCCACTCGTACTGCCACGATCAAATCTGAGAGGGGATTGCTGTGTCTGGGGTTTTTTACACACAACCTCCCTAGCTGTCTAATCAGACTCGCCTCAGCTCTCTTCGCTCTACTCAAGATATCAGGAAAATGGTAAGGTCTCTGCAGATTCATAAATGCAACTACCTCCGAATTCAACCCTCTGATGAACTGATTCACTATATCTTCATCATTTCCAACTAAATGAGGAGTAAAACGCAGTAAAGTAGAGAATTTAGCAATATATTCATCAATATTGAATGGGCCTTGGCTCAAATTCTCAAACTCTACTTTCTTGTCCTCTTGGTACGAGGCTGGGAAAAATCTTCGATAAAATTCAGTTCTGAATATTTCCCACGAAATCACTGTACCTCTCTGTTCCAACATTCTTTTACTGGTAATCCACCAATTCCTAGCGGATTATCGTAGCTGATAAGGCACCATTTTAACTCTCTGTTCACCTGTACAATCAAGTAAATCGAACAGTATTTCCATATCATCAAACCAGTTCTGACCATCTTCAGATGTCTCGAAACCACTCAGAATCGGCGGCTGTAATAATTGAAATTCTTTCATCTTTACTTCTATTTGAGTTTCTGATGCATCTATCTGTTCAGACAAAGTACTATCCCTTTCTGGAATTCTCCGAGGCTGTTGGAAACTAAATTCTGGAGTTTGACAAAAACATAAATCAATCGATTAAATCATCTAATACACGAAAGCAAATTCGGCAACTGATTCGGAAGCTGGACTTATCAACTGAAATCAGTTAACACAAACTGATCAGTTGAGAACCGATCAGTTAAAACATTCAGCCGAAAATATTAAAATCTCTCAACTGAAGATACCTCGGGAAAGATCATATCAGCAACTGAATATGGAAAGTCGCACCTCGATCACTACAACATAGAACAATGTGTTTCGGCTATTGCATTTAAGACGCCGTATCACAATCAATGAAGAGAACATTGCCCAAAGGAATATTGAAGAAGCAATCAACGGATACATAAATTCAAAGTTACCGTTGAAAGACAAGTCTATAAATATGACAAAAGAGCAGTTGAAGAACAACAACGATCTATCAATTTCAAACTTGCTATTACTCTGTCAAAATCTCAGTTCACTCTTACTAGACTTATTCGTAGCAATCAAGGCTACAAGTTGAGCAAACTAGCACTCTGTAATATTGTTAATTCAACAAGTGCTAAAGTTCAGTTACCTTCAGAGATCATTGTATTATACTAAGAGTTTCAGTTTAGGCAATAAATAAGTCCTAACTGAAGTGGGTATGTACAAGTGTTGTACTCGATCAAAGTCTTTTAGTGAATAGCCTATCCTTGAGATAGAAGGGGTGACGTAGGAGTTATTCAAATCTCCGAACATTCAGAAACATATTGTGTTGTCTTTACTGCAGCCTTTCATTTTCAGTTAGATATTCTATCTTTCAATCAGTTGATTTTCCGCAACTGCTTATTCAGTTTAACTGATTGTTATTGACCGACAGGATATGTAATTCAGTTTGTAATAAAACTGAACTATCTTTTTCAAAGAACTTTTAAATTCATAAAAGTGTTTATTCAACCCCCCTTTCTAAACACTCCTTAGTCAATAACCGATCCTATCAAGTGGTATCAGAGCAAGGTATATCCTATCAAAGACTATCTATACTCAATCTGATCACTATGTTGTTAGAGTAGGTGCCCGTCGAGCCAAGTGTTGGCCGAGTGTTCACAATGAAACTCTATGTATAAGCAATCTTTATTTTAGTAATATTTGATATTATTATTTTGGCACATCTTTATCTGTATACCCATGCTAGTTGCATAGATAAAACCCTTGAATATACAAATAGTAGAAAGAATATGAGATGCTCATATGATGAGTATCATGAAACTCATATTTGTAATACTGTATATTCTAAACGGTTCCTAGTCGATTCAGCCGCCACTAAGAAGGATATAGGCCGCTCGAGTTAGAGACTAGTATCTGCGATGTGACTACCATGTTTCATTGGTAGGGGACATTGTGATATCAGTTGGATATCACTTCTATCATCCCCAAGAAACAAAGGTGTTTGTTTCTAGGAATGCAACCTTTTTGGAAAAGGAATTTCTATTGGATAGAAAATGGGAGATGATAGAACTCGAAGAGGTTCGAGAGACACCCACATTTATAGAACCCACACCCGAAGAGCCAAGTGAGAAGATACAAGCTCCTAGAAGATCCGAGAGAGTCTCGAGACCACCTATAAGGTATGGTCTGCTTCTTGAAGAGGGCCATGATGAGCCTAACCATGGATTTGATCCAAGGACCTTCAAGGAAGCGTTATCTGATGCCGATTCATCCAAATGGCTTGAAGCTATGGAATCTGAGATGAATTCCATGCATTCGAACCAAGTGTGGGATCTTATAGATCCACCTGAGGGAAAGGTTCCCATAGGGACTTGGGACGGATGGGAAGGTATTGACCTTCAAGGCGCGATTGGTGGCAAAAGGATATACTCAAAGACAAGGAGTTGACTTTGAGGAAACCTTTTCTCCAATTGCAATGTTCAAGTCCATAAGGATTTTGCTAGCCATAGCTGCATGGTATGACTATGAGATATGGCAGATGGATGTCAAGACAGACTTTCTTAATGGGGATTTTAAGAAAGTTATTTACATGTCTAAACCTGGAGGGTTTACATCTATCGGAAGTGAGCATATGGTATGCAAACTTCAGAGATCTATTTATGGTCTAACGCAGGCATCTAGGAGTTGGAACCTTAGATTCGATAGTACAATCAAAGAGTTGATTTACTAAGAATCCTGAGGAACCCTATGTGTATAAGAAGGTCAGTGGGAGTGTTGTGACATTCCTTGTGTTGTATGTTGATGACATTCTACTCATTGGGAATGATGTAGGAATGTTGCAATCAACTAAGATATGGTTTGCGAGTAAGTTCACGATGCAGGACTTGGGTGAAGCATCTTTTGTATTGGGAATACAGATCTATAGAGATAGATCGAAAAGATTGCTTGATCTCACCCAGTCCACATACATTGATACCATCGTGAAGCGGTTCTCGATGGGTGAGTCCATGAGAGGACATCTACCAATGTGTCATGGCGTGTCCCTATCCAAGTCTGTCTCCCAAGACTGATGCAGAGATAGTGGCGATGACACACATTCCGTATGCTTCGGCAATTGGTAGCATCATGTATGGGATGATATCTACACGTCCTGACGTGGCTTTCGCACTAAGTGTAGTGAGTAGATATCAATCGAACCCCGGTCTTCCACATTGGAAAGCTGTGAAAGACATCCTCAAGTAGTTGAGAAGGACCAATAAATTGTTCTTGGTCTATGGGGTGGAGAACTAAAATTGGAAGGCTATACCGACTCTAGCTTCCAAAGCAATATCGATGACTCGAAGTCAACCTCTGGTTTTGTATTCATGCTCAATGGTGCTGCTGTCTCTTGGAAGAGTTCCAAGCAAGACAATACTGCGGATTCCAGCACAGAGCCCGAATACATTGCTGCATCGGATGCAGCAAGGGAGGCTGTTTGGATAAGGAATTTCGTCCAAGAGTTGGACGTCATTCCTAATGGAGTTGCTCCTCTCCCGGTGTTGTGTGACAACACGGGAGCTTTAGCTCAAGCAAAGGAGCCAAGGTCTTATCAGAAATCCAAACTAGTATTGAGAAAGTACCACATCCTCGGAGAGATTGTGGAAAATAGAGAAGTGTCTTTTGACATAGTCGGCTCCGCAGATAATGTTGTTGATCCACTAGCTAAGCCTTTACCTCGACCATTATTCGACAAGCATCGCGAATCAATGGGTTTAAAGCATATGGGTAGTTGGCTCTAGTGCAAGTGGGAGATTGTTAGAGTAGGTGCCCGTCGAGCCAAGTGTTGGCCGAGTGTTCACAATGAAACTCTATGTATAAGCAATCTTTATTTTAGTAATATTTGATATTATTATTTTGGCACATCTTTATCTGTATACCCATGCTAGTTGCATAGATAAAGCCCTTGAATATACAAATAGTAGAAAGAATATGAGATGCTCATATGATGAGTATCATGAAACTCATATTTGTAATACTGTATATTCTAAACGGTTCCTAGTCGATTCAGCCGCCACTAAGAAGGATATAGGCCGCTCGAGTTAGAGACTAGTATCTGCGATGTGAGTACCATGTTTCATTGGTAGGGGACATTGTGATGTCCGAGCATGCAGATAGGTGCTCCTGGTAGAGTGCACTGAACAACCCTCCATTAAAGGACTTTCCAAGTGGTTCTCACTTATCGAGTGGAAAAGTCCTGGTTTATGGTTGTACACCATTAGTCCTTATGACCCGGGACAACATTGAGACTCTATGTGCTAGAATTACACTTTGACTTGTTTACCGACTCTCATGGGGTCATCAGGTGGCAAGGTTGGGTGTTCTGTCGAAACACATAGGAGTCGATGCATTGTAGTCGGGGATTCACCGCTTACCTTCGGGTATGGATATCCTATGTGTTATCATTTGTATGTAGGTTGAAATCTCTGGCCAGAGTATGGTGGTAACTATGAAAGGGTTTCATAGATTACACCATCGATGCAACTACGACATGACACATAGTATCGATTCATTGACAACTCTCGATAAACCGATGGTTGTCGAATCGGTCGGGATATATGAGTTGAAGGGACCGTACTGTACGCTAACCATAATAGAATGGTTCTTGCAGGCACTATCATTTGATACCTAGGGAATCATGTAAGCGATGCTGCTAGGCGTTTAACATGATTGGTTGGGTACTATCAGACTTGAGTTCTGACGTTCTTATTATCAAGGTGTTGATAAGTAAGAATGGAGCAATTGGGGTATGCTCATATAAGGACATGTTTAGTCCGAATCACATGGAGATGTGAACCCACGGCTAGTTGTATCAATGAACCATTGAGGGCCACACAAGTACTAGCTTTCTAGATCCCGTTGAGAAGTAAAATAGTTCAATGTGTTGAACGGCTTATAAAGGAGTTTTTAAGCGTAAGGAAAATTAGAAGTATGACTTCTATAAAGGAGAAAAATAGTTCAATGTGTTGAACGACTTATAAATGAGTTTATAAGTGTAAAGAAAAATAGAAGTATGACTTCAATGAGAGAAATGTAAATTTTAATTTATGGAAGTGTTCCTAAATTAAAATTTGGCCAATTGAATAATGTATTTGAAAATTGTGATTTTCATAAACATTATTAGGGACTAAATTAAATTAATTCAAGTGTTGAATTAATTAAACACTAGTGGACCTAGTAGAGTCCAAATAATTAAATTAATTCAAGTGTTGAATTAATTAAATTATATTGAGTCTTGTAGAGCTCAATTTAAATTAATTATTTAACTAGTGGGACTTGAGTAAATTCAAGTAATGTTTAATTAGTCTCAAATATGTTTGAGATAATTAAATTTAATCCATGGTTTTTATTTTGATAAAAACCATATAATATACATGCATGGGAGGTGAAAGGTTGGGAGACTACTTTTTGAGTTTTCAAGGCATGGCATGCAACTTTTTGGAACAACTTTTCCCACAACCAAGTCTAGTCTTCCTTCTCTCCTCACACTCTCTCCATGGCCGAAATTCATCATCTTTTCTCTCCATTTTTCTCTCTTTTGTTCTTCAATTGTTGGAGATCAAAAACACTTCTCTTTGAAAAATCCTCATATTTTTCTAGTGCAAAATATGAGGGGATCTACCTAGTTGGTGGTGGGCTTAATAGTTGAGCAAGGAGTGCTCATTGGAAAGCTTGAAGATAGTTTCTACCTTTCAAGAGCTTTGTTGTTTGACAACAAAGTTGGAGCCATAATCAATCTCTTGAGATTGATAGGTATATTTCTTTAAAACACCCTATGTATGACATTTTTGTGTTTTATTGTATTTGTTGCACAATTTCTTGGGGTGGCCGAAATTTTCTATAAAAATTTGATTTTTTTTTGACTTCCGTTGCGCTTCCGGTCACCATAACCGATCCCCTTTCATATGTCCTCATTCAATAAGATTCCTATGTTCTCCAGAGAAGATTTCGATGATTGGAAATTAAGAATGCAGGCTCATCTAGCTGCACAAGACGATGACATGTGGTACGTTATAACCGACGGACCCATGAAGATTTTGAAAGCAAACACAGCTGTTGCTATTACTGAAGGGGCACCTCACCGAATTGAAAAGCCCAGAGATGAGTGGACTACTGAGGACAAGAGAAAGGCAAATCTAGACAATGTTGCAAAAGACATATTGTATAAGACACTGGACAAAGTAACGTTCAGTAAAATCAAAATGTGCAAAACCGCCAAAGAAATTTGGGAGAAGTTAATTCAACTTTGCGAAGGCAATGAACAAACCAAGGAAAACAAACTTTCAGTTGCTGTGCAGAAGTTCGACAACATCAGAATGAAGATTGGAGAAACAATGCACGAATATGATGAAAGAACCAGCTGTATCATCAACGAACTGAATGCACTTGGAAAAGTGTATACAAATAAAGAAGTAGCGTTGAAAGTAATCAGAGGACTTCCCAAAGAATGGGATGTCAAAACTATGGCAATGAGGGAATCAAAAGATCTGAACAAAGTTGAACTTCATGATTTATTTGCTGACCTGAAAGCATATGAGTTTGAACTTCAAACTCGAGAAGGGGAACCATCTACCCCAGCAGCAACTACTGCCTTGACTGCTGTTAGAAGTGAACCAACTGGTTCAGTTGAGAAAGCTGCTGATCAACTGAGCAATGATGCTATGTCACTATTCATTAAGAAATTTGGAAGATTCATGAGGAAAAATCAAGGAAATTTTCAGAAGAATTATCAAAGAAACAACTGTAGAGAAGAGTCTAATGTATGTTACAATTGTGGCAAATCTGGTCACTTTATTGCTAATTGTCTCAAGCCGAAAAAGGACAATCAAGTCTCAACTGAAAGAAAGAAGAAAGTGTATGAGCATAAGAAGAGATCTAAGGACGACAAGAAGCCTTACAGAAAGAAACATGAAGTACTCCTAGCTGAAGATAGCAAAGCCAAATGGGCAGAAACTGACAGCGAAGAGTCAGAACCAGAAAGTTCTTACAGTTCTAGTGAGGATGAAGAAGAAGTAAAATGTCTGATGGCTGATAACATAGAAGATCAATCAAACTATCAGCAGGTATTTGATTTTAGTTCAACTGATTTTACAAGAGAAGAACTCATATCAACTCTTCATGACATGGTCAGTGAATATCAAAAGCTTGCCTTATCATTTGAAAAAATCAGAGCAAAGCAAGATGATCCCAAAGACAATAAGACAAAAACTGATGAATCAGTTGATATGTTGAGTCTGAAAAGGGAGATTGCTGAACTCAGAAATGAAAGAAGCAGGGATCAATTAATGATTCAAAAATTGTTGCTTGAAAATTCAAAGCACAATGAGCTTATTCAGGCTTGGAACAAATCATCTAAAGCTTTAACTAATATACAGAATTCTCAGAAATCAGTTGAAGATAAAACTGGTTTAGGATTCTGTAGTAAAGATGATTCGTCTTCCCAAGATACTCAACCAAAACTGAATATGAACAAAGGGAAATATATTCACTTTGTAAAATCAGTTATGGTACAAGAACAAGCAGAGTCGAGTAAACTGATTGTACAGCCATCTCAGAATATGAATAAAGGAAAGAGATGTGGGATTGGGTATAATCCAAAAAGTAAGACTGACTCATGGAGTCAGCAACTAAAAACTCTTAGCAGAAAATATTCAAATGGCTACTCACCCTACTACAACAGTAAGCCAGTTCAAAAAAGATATCGGTTGAACAATCATTTAAAAAGGGCAAAATACATGTTGTATCATCCACACACCATACACCAAGCACAAATAGACAAGGAAGGATCATATGGAATACAGCAACAGGACGGTCAGTTAGACTGATTCAAGTCTGGGTTCCTAAAGGACTAATCAACTTTGGACCCAAATAAAAAAAAAAAGGGTACCAAAATCTTATTTTGTGTTTAATTACAGAAAATAGGTACAAGCATTGGATCAATATGGTATTTGGACAGTGGATGTTCACGACATATGACAGGAGATTCAAATTTATTATCTCAACTGGTCAAATACACTGGTCCAAACATCAGTTTTGGGGATAACTCCAAAGGTAAAACTGTGGGTAAGGGTAAGCTTATCCATGGTAACTTCACCATTAATGATGTTTTATTAGTCGAGAATCTCAAGTATAATCTGATAAGTATTAGTCAGTTATGCGATAATGGATTCTCAGTTCAGTTTGACAAACACTCCTGTTCAGTCAAAAACTCAACTGAAGAGATTATTCTAACTGGAAAAAGGTGTGGAAACACTTACAAAGTCAGCTGGAATGATCAACCTTATACACCAGTATGCTTTATTGCATCTAAATCATCTCAAAACTGGTTGTGGCATAAAAGGTTAAATCATTTAAATTTTAAATCCCTTGCCTATCTGAGTAAGCATGAACTTGTAACTGGTTTGCCCAAAATAAATTTTTCAAAAGAAAAACTTTGCTCAGCATGTCAGTATGGAAAACAAGTACGATCCTCTTTCAAAAACAAAGGCTGTAAATCTTCATCCCGATGCTTAGAATTATTGCACATGGATCTCTTTGGTCCAATACCAGTCATGAGCTTAGGGGGAATGAAATACACCTTGGTGGTCGTAGATGACTTTTCAAGATTTACTTGGGTTATATTTCTCAAATCCAAAGACCATACGACTGCACAACTGATTAAACTCTTCAAAAGAATTTTAAATGAAAAATCAGTTGGAATTGATCGAATCAGATCTGATCGAGGAACTGAATTCATCAATCAAACACTTTCAAGCTTTTTAGAAAATACTGGAATCAAGCATGAGCTCTCAGCAGCAAGAACACCTCAGCAAAACGGTGTAGCTGAGAGAAGAAATCGGACTCTTAAAGAAGCTGCTAGAACAATGCTTGCTGATTCTGGTATTTCTCAAAGATTTTGGGCAGAAGCAGTAAACACTGCATGCTATACTCAGAACAGATCGATGATTAATAAGAACCACATGAAAACACCATATGAGATCTGGCATGGAAGAAAAAGCATAATCACTTACTTCAAAATATTTGGCTGCAAATGCTTCATTCATGATAATGGTAAAAATTATTTAAAGGCTTTTGATGTAAGATCTGCAGAAGGAATTTTCCTTGGATATTCATCAGTTAGCATAGCTTACAGAGTATTTAATAAGAAAACCTTAAATGTTGAAGAATCTGCACATGTTGATTTTGATGAAACGGACACTAATTGATAAGCCAACTGATCAAGTTGAGCTAGCTGATCAATTTACAGATATCAGTCTGGAAGATGATGACTCAGACGAAAGTCGTAATAATCAAAATATCCTTCATACATCTGAACTTGAGATATTGGATCAACCAGCTGAATTAGAAGCAAATCTTGACAATCATTTAGTGGAGCAAACTAATGTGAATCAGTTAACAACTGAATTAGCTCCAACTGAAACTGAGAACATTCAGTTACCTAACGAAGAATTTGCTGACAGTGTAGCAACAAATGCTGAACTTAGATGGAAAAAATCACACCCTCCAGAACTGGTAATAGGTAACCCATCTGATCCAGTAAGAACAAGAAATCAGATGCTCAATCTATTTACTCATTCAGCTTTTGTATCTCAATTAGAACCAACAAAAACTGACGAAGCTCTTGCTGATCCAAATTGGATTAATGCAATGCAAGAAGAGCTAAATCAGTTCGTTCATAACAATGTCTGGAACTTAGTTCCAAGACCAGCTTTTAAAACTGTTATAGGAACAAAATGGGTGTACAGAAACAAACTGAATGAAGATGGTTCAGTTGTGCGCAACAAAGCAAGGCTAGTGGCACAAGGATATAGACAAGAAGAAGGAATTGATTATGATGAAACATATGCACCAGTTGCAAGACTGGAGGCAATCAGAATATTTCTTGCCTATGCATCCTTCAAGAACTTTAAAGTCTATCAAATGGATGTGAAAAGTGCATTCATAAATGGCCAATTGCAGGAAGAAGTCTACGTTGAACAACCTCAAGGTTTTGTCGATCATAACTATCTTGATCATGTCTATTATTTGAACAAAGCGTTATATGGTCTCAAACAAGCTCCAAGAGCTTGGTATGAAACCCTTTCAAAATTCCTAACTGATCATGATTTTTCTGTTGGATTAGTTGATAAGACTTTGTTTAAATTTTCGAAAAATGATCATATCTTACTTGTTCAAATTTACGTTGATGACATTATTTTTGGGTCAACTAACCCCAAATTGTGCAAGAAATTTTCCAAGTTGATGCAGGATAAGTTCGAGATGAGCATGATGGGTGAGCTGACATTCTTTCTTGGTTTACAAGTGAAGCAACTGGATTCAGGAACATTTATCAGTCAAACCAAATATACCAAGGAATTGCTGAAGAAATTTGGCATGGAATCTTGTTCAGCAGCAAGCACTCCAATGAGCTCATCAGTTAAATTAGACACTGATCAAGGGGGAATATCAGTTGAGACGACACTATACAGAGGTTTAATAGGTTCATTATTGTACCTAACTGCTAGTCGCCCTGATATTATGTTTGTTGTATGCATATGTGCAAGATTTCAAGCTAATCCTAAGCAATCACACTTTTCTGCTGCCAAACGTATCTTGAAATATCTTAAAGGCACGGAAAATGTTGGATTATGGTACTCTAAAGACTCATCTTTCAATTTAGTTGGCTATTCAGATGCAGATTATGCAGGATGCAAGCTTGATCGGAAAAGTACAAGTGGATCATGTCAGTTTCTTGGAGACAGACTGATCTCTTGGTTTAGTAAAAAGCAAACATCCATAGCAACTTCCACAACTGAAGCAGAATATCTTGCTGCTGGAAGCTGCTGTGCCCAATTACTTTGGATTCAGCAACAATTGAAAGATTATGGTGTTGATGCAAAGGAATCACCAATATTCTGTGACAACACGAGTACAATTGCTATTACATACAATCCAGTTCTTCACTCCAGGACTAAGCATATAGATGTCAGACATCATTTCATCAGAGATCATGCACTGAAGAAGAACATCAGATTAGAATACGTCTCAACGGAACAACAAGCAGCAGACATCTTCACAAAACCATTACCAGAGGCTAAGTTTTCTTATTTCCGAAATATTCTTGGTTTAATTGATCTATCTTAAGATATTATTAGTAATATAATTTCACTAACAAAATTAAGTGCAAAAAAAAAAATAAGAACACAACAAATTGAAAATAATATTTCACTAAGAATACCAACGTTCCCAATGTACAGAAGAAATCATAGATCCAACTGTATCTAGCCATGTCCTAACCCAATCATTTAACTCATAAATTCGAACTCCAGCAAATGCACTTGACTTTGAGATCTTATCAACAACATGCCACTCCTTCCATAGCATTGCTTCTAAAAGACATTTGTCTTCAACCAAATCATTAACATGCCTAACCTCAAAACGAGCAAGGTATTTCAGTGCTCTTGCCTCCTGAGCACGAGTAGGAATGACACCACTATCACTCACCATCTTCAGTTCATAAATCTTTTCCCAGGTTGTCAATACCTTTTGAAAACATATCTTTCCATTTTTCTTTTGATCTCAGTTAAGCGAGGGGCTGACTGATCAGTCACATGAACGTGAGTGCTACTGCATGCATCAGAATCAGACATGTTGAAATACTTTTGAACTGATGTGGAATCACATTTTTATCACTATCATCTCATTTATAAGAAAAAGGTGTTGAAGAAGTTGAAGAATCACAAGTCAATTAAAGCGTCTCTCACATTTACCGAGGACATTTAAGATATCAGTTGATCATTGTCAACTGATAACAGTTTGAATTTTATTAGTTGTTTCATTATCAATTTATGAAAATAAGTTTTTTTTTCAGTTCATTTGTTTACTTATCAAAACTGATGACTGTTAGCATTTCATTAGATCATATAACAAATAATTGTGTGAAGAAATAAAACAAAACGATGCAATAAATATTTTATTCATCCATAAATATTTGAAAGGATTACATTATCATAAGTTTCCTTCACACTAGCTATCCACATATTCATCCAAACAGCTAGTGCTGAGGACGAAGTTTTGCAGAAACTATGTGAAGAAGCAATGCTGTTAAGAGTCTCCAACTCCTTGCGCAGCATCAGCTCATAGAGATGGCCTTCCTTGAAGGCATCCACCTCTGCAGAAATCTTTAAGTGCTCTCGCACTTCTCTCAGTTGGGCCATCCGCCTGAACGAAGTAACCCTTCCTGAGTTATACAGGAGCTCGAGCTCCAGTAATTCTTCCCAGTAGGGAAGACTAGCATAGAAAACTTTGTCTTCCATAGCAGCTTTCTGTGCTTCCAGCGAAAAAGGATCAACGTTTGAACTACTTGCTCCTGCCATCTTTGAGTATTTTCTGCTGATGCTTGTGACTAACTTCTCTACTCTTATTTATAGGCCAGGTCAAAGAAGATGAAAGGACACTCCTTTAAAAGACGATTAAAAGCCTTGGGATTTCCTTAATCAAGATTATTTTATTTAATGCATCTATTTAGGGGGAATGAAGGTTTAAGAAGTTAACTGAGAAGACAGTTGTTAGTGAATTCTCAACTGAAAGGAATCAGTTTTCCCTAACTGGTCGTTCAGTTGATTATTCAACTAATCTTCTCATCAAAGTTAAATAATTAAACCTATTATATTCCACATCAAATGACATGACTGTCTGCTAATTCATGATGAATTTCAGTTTATAACGTGTACACATTTTTAACCGCTCATTATTTTACACACAAAATTACAGTACACGTACACATATTTTTACTCAACATTTTACTGGACTGACACGTGTCCGAGAATTCAAACAGTCATAAACATTAGTACTATTTCCCGCTTCATCTCAGTTTTCCTTTACGAGAATTTTATCTTTCTAAAGAACTCTCACTTCTCCTAATTTTTATCTTGAGAAATATCAGAATTTCTAACACTTTCAAATGGCAAACCAAATTCCAGCAAATCTTTTGAATGCCATGGCTATCAACTTCAACTCAATTATGACCATTACAGACGCTGATGTAAAGAAAGTAATTCAGCAACTGGAATCAGCAGGCTTAAAACCCTTTCTGGGTCTCTACGCTCAGGAAATTTATCCCAAAGAGCTTCACGACTTCTATTCAACAGGATTCATCAATTCTGATGAAAACATTGCTGCTACCATCAATAACAAACTAATGATCATCTCTGAAGATTATTTTGGAAATTTGTTTTCACTGCCTTCTGATGGGCTAGCACAAATTTCTGAGATCCAGGCATCGGAAATCGAAGAGATGCAAACTTTACTCTCTGCAGATGGAAGGAAAATCAAAGTTTCCGATCCAAAGAAGGAGTTAAAGCACGAAGTGCAACTGCTGGCAGACATTGTAGCCAAAGGGCTTTTGGCGAAGGCTGGGTCGTTTGCTGCTCTGACTCTGGAAAAGTTTCAACTCATCACCGTAATCATGACTGGACGACGAATCAACTGGAAGCATCTTCTATTCACTATTTTGAAGAACATGTTCTCTTCTGCTAAGCAATCCAAAGGTTTTGCTGTCCAGCTCAGTTATCTGCTGAAAAACCAAGGGTTAATTGCTGATGATTCTGACAGATTAACAAGATTCAAGGTATTCAATGCTAAAAACATTCTACCATCCAAAACAAAATTAGATCTTTCCCCTGAGAAATTCATCAAGATCAAAAAGGAAATTGGGATGGAGCAGGCTGCTCCCACATCAGTCAAAGTTGCCAAGAACTTGACAAAGAAGAAAGAGTCAAAACTGCAAACTGACCCTCAGTGATTCTGATAGTCAGAAGACTCTACCTCTTCAAATTGTCAAGAAACCAAGGACACTGAGACCAAATCAATTGATCATGTTAAATCCACATCCACTGATCAGGTAATGGATACAGGAACTCAATAGCTAATCCAGGATGTTTTCTCAAAGGAAGTTTCAGTTGCATCCTTAACTGAGGATCAGTTACCGTTATCCTCATTACTGCCAAACATCACTGCATCCAGCAAATCATCAAAACTTCCAGGGGTCAAAGCACCACTGATTAGTATCTCACCTTACTCTTCTTTACCATTTGCCAGACCCACCGGAATAATACTCAGAGAAAATATTGACGCAACTACATCAGGATTAACTATTCCACACATTTTAAGTGACTCTAAGGGCAAGAGTAAACTTCAAGAAGAACCCAGGCCCTCAAATGCAATTCAGACTCATATTGACCTTATCTGGCAAGAAGTCAATACATTTGCAGCAGAGAAGCACCAATTTTTTGAGAAATGGGTCAATTTCAGAGTTAATGTTTTTGCTAAGGAACTGCGCAATAAATCAAAGTTGAAAAGATTTATTGATCTAGAACGATTAGTGCTCAAAACAGTTAAGGCCTCCTCTATTCAGCAAGCTTTGCAAAGGAAGAAATATTTCTTTAACTTACATCGGGAACAAAAGTTGCAGCAAATAGTTGCTGAACTCAGGCAAAACTTTAATCCCCTTAGTCCAACTGCATTCAACGACAAAGCAGTCTATGCTCAATTGGAAACAGATCTGATAACACTACAAGCAGAAAGTAAAGACTGGGAAATGGGTCAAGAGCTGATCATCCCAGAGATGTCTCAAAAAATTGTTGAAGAAGCTCCAGCTGATCATTCAGTTGGAAACCCAGTCACGGATCTTGCTGATTCTTCATCTCAACCAAAAGGTATTTCATCAATTGCTCCATCTTCATCCTACACAGTACCTACAACTAATATTCCTAAGATGTATTCTGAGGCTAAGCTGAAATTGGGAAACATTAATGAAGTTATTCAGTCAGTTGTTCAGGAATTTTCACAGTTGATCACTCTGCTGATCAAATCAATCCGGAGGTCACTATTGAATCTGTACAACCTGATCTATCCACTGATCCGGTTCACCCCACTAATGAGCCAGACACTTTAATCAATCATCCTGAAGAGGCACCAACTTCAGTGCTTTTATCATCTGCTGAACAGAACCCTTCTTCATCACCTCAGGATTTAGATGAAATCACTGCTGATGATATTCCAGTTCAAGGAGAAATAACTGAAACTGATATTTCAGTTCAAAATGTTATTGAATCAGTCTCAACTGATCAAACTTTGGTCATTTTTGAGCACATCTCTAAAGAACCAGGAACATCTTATCAGTCTCCTCCTTCATCTTCTTCAGATGTTGCACTTATCTTGGAAGAAGTTCAGCACCTACAGAATAATATGGAGCAAATGATCTCTACCATCTCCAAAATTCAGAACACACAACTATCTCACACTCTAAAGCTGGACCATTCACATGCATCCAACTTAGAGAAAATGAATAAACTTCAAGCCAATATGGACTCTCTTATCCAAACTGTAATAGATATGAAGAAGGGACTCATCAACTCTTTCCCTACAAATCAGGATGTAAACAGTCAAAGAATTGGGCGACTGGAAACCTCTGTTTCAAAGAAGATAGAATTACTGCAGACTTCTTTCACCACTATGGCCACAAGTATCTCCTAAGATGTAAAACTTCAATCCATCGATGTTAGAAAGCTCTCAGACAGAATGGAGGTATTTGACAAAAAAGGGGAAAGCAGCTGAAGCAACTGATATCATTTGTCCAGTTATTTTATGATTCAGTTGTGCTGAAGAATTAGTTGAAGAATTAATCAGATTATTATTATCAACTGATATCATTTTCTCAGACTTTATATTATCTACAAGGAACCCAGTTATTCTATGATTCAGTTGCGTAATCTATTATCAACAAAGAGCTGAGTTAAATCTCTTGGTTTTGTCAAACACCATAAAGGGGGAAATTGTTGGAAACTAAATTCTGGAGTTTGACAAAAACATAAATCAATCGATTAAATCATCTAATACGCGAAAGCAAATTCGGCAGCTGATTCGGCAGCTGGACTTATCAACTGAAATCAGTTAACACAAACTGATCAGTTGAGAACTGATCAGTTAAAACATTCAGCCGAACATATTAAAATCTCTCAACTGAAGATACCTCGGGAAAGATCATATCAGCAACTGAATATGGAAAGTCGCACCTCGATCACTACAACATAGAACAATGTGTTTCGGCTATTGCATTTAAGACGCCGTATCACAATCAATGAAGAGAACATTTCCCAAAGGAATATTGAAGAAGCAATCAACGGATACATAAATTCAAAGTTACCATTGAAAGACAAGTCTATAAATATGACAAAAGAGCAGTTGAAGAACAACAACGATCTATCAATTTCAAACTTGCTATTACTCTGTCAAAATCTCAGTTCACTCTTACTAGACTTATTCGTAGCAATCAAGGCTACAAGTTGAGCAAACTAGCACTCTGTAATATTGATAATTCAACAAGTGCTAAAGTTCAGTTACCTACAGAGATCATTGTATTATACTAAGAGTTTCAGTTTAGGCAATAGATAAGTCCTAACTGAAGTAGGTCTGTACAAGTGTTGTACTCGATCAAAGTCTTTTAGTGAATATCCTATCCTTGAGATAGAAGGGGTGACGTAGGAGTTATTCAAATCTCCGAACATCCAGAAACATATTGTGTTGTCTTTACTGCAGCCTTTCATTTTCAGTTAGATATTCTATCTTTCAATCAGTTTATTTTCCGCAACTGCTTATTCAGTTTAACTGATTGTTATTGACCGACAGGATATTTAGTTCAGTTTGTAATAAAACTGAACTATCTTTTTCAAAGAACTTTTAAATTCATAAAAGTGTTTATTCAACCCCCCCTTCTAAACACTCCTTAGTCAATAACCGATCCTATCAGAGGCGGTATATCTGAATATCAAACAAATTAATACACAATCTATATAATCTGCCTCAGCCCTCCTCTGATCATATACCTCTGATTCAGACTTGGTTCTGATTCAGTCTTGGTAATTACATGCTGTAGTCAACTCAGATAACAAACAACATGTAATAGGGAAAACAATAAATCATGCTAGCACCCACAATATAAGTCAATATTAAATAATTCTCATGCTAGCAATCACATGCAAGGAAAGAAAATTCAATCTACCCCGCTCATTCCCTGCTATCTCAGTCTATCTCAGTCTAAAGGATCTATCGCTCTGATACCACCTGTTGTGGGGACCCGGACGCTAATCTTTTTCTTAATCTTCTTTGGGATTTAATTATCAATTAAGATAAAACCGGGTCTAAAAATTTTTCTTTTAAAATGCGGAAGGTAATGGAATCAATATATTATACAAACTAGTATAATAATACAAATCTTGTACAACATGTTTCTAGATCAAATTAGTCTAAGGTTTAACTACTAAATTCAAGTATTAAACCAAGTCTACAATAAGTCTGGAATCACCACGCTAAACTCGTCTTCTCTCATCATCTTATGACCCCGATCTTGTCCCACCTGTTGTCATGCACACATACAAAACAAGACAACAACCGGATACTCCGGTGAGAATATATCCCAGTATAAAACATGGTAAACATGTATATACACAATGTGAATCATGAAACATTCTATCATGAAGAAAATTAAAACAATAGATTTCATAATCTATGACATTAAATCAAAATAAGCATGCTACTCGAATCTGATAAACATGCAACTCAAATCAAACCATAGAAACATTCTATCATGACTGAAAACAATAAAAATGGGTTTCATAGTCTATGAAGCCACATCCATAAACGCATGCAGTTCTAGTCAAATCATGTCTAGACTCGACTCAATTATAACTCTAGGGATCTCGGTGTGAATAATACTATCTATCACCTACCCTACCAATCGGGGTGACTGTACGTCTTATTCCTAGACTTCGGCCTGATCTGTATCCACATCTACAATAGGAGACTGATCTTCCCCTACGCTGTGATATCACCGAACATCTAGAAGTTTGACTGTTCTGTCAAGACTCCCTATCTTAAATGCAATGAATAACAATCTGTAAACAAAGCATAATAATCTCAAAAGATATGAATATATCATCTATAAACGTATCATAATCATATCATAAAATAAACCACAATAAGTCTAGTATTTGATTTTTTTGGGAAACTCAAATGGGATCTCAATTGAGTTGCATCTTCCAGAATATCACATGAATTATACCTTTGTCGTCCCTGTCTAACGAAGATGATGACCTGTATCCAAATCTGTCCATATCAAATTTGAAATGACAATATCGGATACGCTATATCAGTGAATACTCAATACACAATCTGTTCTGATCAATACTCAACCCAGTACATAATCTTATCAATATCTGAACAAGATACAATCTAATTCATGTCATCGATATCACAATACAGTCTAAATCAATACTGAATATGATCAATCTCAATCAGTACTGAATCTGATCAATATCAATCTACTGATGTTTCGACAGCATAATAATACAATCTTGATATCCCATCAATCTCAATATCACAGATATAATACCAGAACTCATAATCTCAATATCAGTATATTCAAAATCAGTGATACACAATTCTGATATCAAAATCGTGGTCAATATCTTTTGAAAATCATAATAATTGCATAACCAATCTATTCTGAAATCTGACTTCAATTGTACAATATCTACGGTAGCAGAAACATCATATCTGATTCATATTCAGTTCTGACAATATCATAAATTCAAATCTTGTCTAAACGTAATAAAACTAAGTCCTTCTGTAGCTCGTAGCGAAAGGAACTCAGAACTGCAATCGGATCTGAATTCTGATTGACGGATCTTTCAAAATCGCAATCTAAAAGGCGTAAGGAAATCCTCTCCAACACTTTGACCTTATTCTGAGTTTTCTGAGGAATAAAACGTGCCATTCAACTATATATATACTGCATGCACATCATAAAACGTGGCATCATTTTTCAAGCTACACGCATGACCGCGGGTGCGGTGTGTTCAGCAGCGCGGGTGCGCTCAAGCTTCGGCAGTTTATCATTTTCCAGAAATTAACGACCGCAGGTGCGGTCCTGTTCTTACCGCGGGTGCGGTAATCCCACTGTAGCTGCACCGTGGGTGCGGTCCTTCTAACACCGCGGGTGCGGTGTGGCTTCGGCCTTTCTTGCAAAATCCACAATTGCATGATCGCGGGTGCACTCTTGTTCTGGGCGCGGGTGCGGTCTTGCAAAACCCAAATTCCTCATATCTTTTCTTCCTTCATTGCATGTCATGCATTCTCATATCTTCCGAGTCTCACGTTAATGAAGATTAATAATCTTGGTTTATCAATTCTATAATTCTCGGGCATTACATATGAGGTTAAGGGACCGTACTGTACGTTAACCATATGTGGGGACCCGGACTGCTAATCATGTTCTTAATCATCATTGGGACTAATTAATCAATTATAATAAACATGGTCTAATTTTTTTTAAATAATGCGGAACGTAGTGACATAAAACATATATACATCTCAGTATATAAAAGTACTAGTCCTGTACCACATACATTTATTCAACTAAGGTTTAACATCTAATGTCAAATGTCCAAACCCTATCTCTAATCCAAGTTCGGAGCCTCCACTCTAATCACGATCTCTTCTCATCTCCTGGACCCTGAACCTGTCCCACCTGTTGTCAAGTACACATACAAACAAGACAACAGCCAGATAATTCCGGTGAGAATATAATCCCAGTATAAATAAACGAAACATGCAATCATATGATAAACATAAAAGCATGGACAGATAACAGCAATATATATATCAAAAGCTGAAACATAATCAATATCAAACTGTCGACAATACTCGTGACTCCACGACTCAGACTAGACTCAATCCCGGTTTCCAGACATTGGCATTCCATATCGACCAACAGTAATAGAAAAGACTCCAGTTCTATCCACGTCGATATAGTATCGATCACCAGTAATAGAAGAAGCTCTGTTTCTATCCACATCGGTATAGTATCGATCACCAGTAATAGAAGAAACTTCGATTCTATCCACATCGATATAACATCGATCAACAGTAATAGAAGAAGTTATAATTCTATCCACATCGATACAGTACCGATCACCAGTAATAGAAGGAGCTATAATTCTATCCACATCGATAGCCAATTATCCGGTGACAGACTATGGCACTACCGCCAATACACTATCTCATGACATCGTGCAATGTGCCCGTGGCGATCCCACCACTATTAGGCACTTCTGTCATAAGATTACTCGACTAATACCTGCTGTCTATATATCAAGAGAACAAGTAATCGGATACATGCTATCTATATATCAAGAAAACAAGTATATCAATCAAATACATGCAAATATCAATGTAATAATATAAAGTATGTGATTTAGGGATACTCAAGTCTAAACCGACTCAAGTCGATCTCCCAATACACATTGACTTATACCTTTCGTTTGGAGTTTCGGTCTGAAGCAATATCGACTCAAGTCTAATTTAACACTGAAGTCTAAACCGACTCAAGTCTCAATTTAACACTGAATCTGATTAATCTGGATTTAATTCGAATCAACGGTATAATGGTACAATTTCAATATCTCCGTCAATACAACACCACCAGATAACAGTTACAATCCATAACCAATATCCAATACAATCTATAATCCAATCACGATTCAAATATGTCCGGTATAACTCAATATGCCCTAAAAATTTATAAAAATTCCATAATCAGTCTATTTCTAAATCTGACTTCGATTCTATGATGTCTAACATATCCAGAACCTCATATATGAATTTCATTCAATTCTGACAATATCATAATTTCAAGACATGTCAAAACGTAGTAAAACTTACGTCCAGTTGTAGCCTACGTTGCTAGGAACACGGTACCGAAGTCGGATTCAAAATCAGACGGACGGATTTTGCACAAAAGGCGTAAGGATTTTCTATAACTTCACAGAGACTTTTCTCGACTCTTTTCTCGGAAATAATGAAGGAGGAACGAAGCTTTGTTTTATATATATATATATATATATATATATATATATATATATTATATATATATATATATATATATATATATTACATTCACGCATGTAAAGCAAATGGCCGATCCTACATGCAACACGTCTCGCGCATATGCGCGACCTTCTTCCGCGCATATGCGCGAGGCGATTAAGCCTGGCGCGTGTGTACACGGCATCTCGCGCATATGCGCGCACCTCTTCCGCGCATATGCGCGAGGAATTCTTCACAACTCTTGGGTTGTCTCGTGCATATGCGCGGATACACGTCGCGCATATGCCCGAGGCTCTCTGGACATTTCGCGCATATGCGCCCGGCTGGTCGCGCATATGCGCGAGAGCTCCTCCTCGCACATACATCTTTTTTTTACACGTTATTTCAAATTGTGTCCCGATTAATCCTTTCATAATCTTATCAAATTATAAATCAATAATTATGGATTACTAGGATTAAATTTTCAGGGCATTACATTTCTCCCCCCCTAAGATACGATTTCGTCCTCGAAATCACAGGCAATCATCATATCCATAAGAAGGTATGTAACCAAACTGAACAGAAATTTACATCAGTGAAATAATGCTGGGAATTCTTGTCTTATATCTGATTCAGTCTCCCAAGTGGCTTCTTCAACTCCATGACGAGTCCATTGTACTTTCACAACAGGAATCTTCTTTGTTCTGAGCTGTTTTTCTTTATGATCGATAATTCGAATCGGTTTCTCGACATAACTCAATGTCTCATCCAGCTCGGTCTTGTCTGGTTGAATAACGTGAGAATCATCAGGTAGATACATTCCGCAGTATCGATACATGAAAGACATCATGTATTCTAGATAATGAAGGCGGCAATGCTAGTCGATAGGCACGATCTCCAATCTTTTCAAGAATCTCATAATTACCGACGTATCGTGGAGACAACTTTCCCTTCTTTCAAAACTAACCACACCTCTAAATGGAGAAATTTTCAGGAACACCCGGTCTCCAGCCTCAAATACCAACGGTCGTCGTCGAAGGTTGGCATATTTGGCTTCTCTGTCCTGGGCTGCCTTCATTTTCTTTTGAATCAGTTTCACCTTTTCTGTCATATCTCTGATCATATCAGGTCCAGTATCAGGAACTTCAGAGATATCATCCCAATATAATGGGGATCTGCATTTCTTTCCATACAACGCTTCAAATGGGGCCATCTCAATACTCGTCTGATAGCTGTTGTTGTACGAAAACTCGCAAAGTGGCAATGCATCTTGCCAGCTAGTGCTAAAATCAAGCACTACAGCTCTCAGCATATCTTCCAATGTCTGAATCGTTCGTTCTGACTGTCCGTCAGTCTGTGGATGATATGCGGTACTCAAATGTAACTTCGTACCTAGAGCTTGCTGCAGACTCTGCCAGAAGTGCGAAGTAAACCGATGATCACGGTCGGAGACAATCGACTTCGGCACTCCGTGCAGTCTAACAACTTCCTTGACATAGATATCTGCCATTTGATCAAATCTGTAAGTCATCTTGTATGGAATAAAACATGCGGATTTGGTCAATCTGTCAATCACGACCCAAATTGCATCACAGCCTCGGGAGGAACGTGGTAACTGTGTCACAAAATCCATGGAAATGTGATCCCATTTCCATTCAGGAATGGACAAACTCTGCAACAATCCTCCTGGCTTCTTCCTCTCAGCTTTTACCTGTTGGCAATTGAGACACTTGGCTACAAATTCAGTAATATCAGATTTCATTTGTTTCCACCAATACTGTGTCTTTAAATCATTGTACATTTTTGATAAAGATAAAAAATTGTACATTAATTAAATGTTTTATAATATAAATATATAGTTTTTGTTTTATTAAATGTTTAAATATTACATGTTTTATAATAAATTGTATAAAATATAAGTTGTGTGTAATTATAAGTTTTTACTATTTTTTACAGGTTCGATAAAACAAGAATAACCTTGGCGTTGCAAATGGGATTAAGATGATTCTTGGACCTGTAGAAAGTTCATTATAATATCTACAATATTGTTGACAAACATGAGAAAAAATCCTCTCACAAGTGGGATCAAATTAAGAAACAATTAAAGTTACCAAAGAAGTGGCAGTTTTACCATACTCTAGTATTTTGACCATATCTCTCAAATTACTTGGTCAAATATTCTGAAAAAAATACCACAACTAGACAACTCAATTATCCACATGTTTCATTCTATGTGAAGAAGAAAATTCGGAGAAGAAGATTTTCAAAAGTGATGTGTAATATAATATTAATTTCTTGGAACACCAATGAAGACTTATGTGTAAAAAATAGTATTTTATTTGTGGTTGTCTCCCCAAATTTGGCTATAAATAGGGGTGCATTGTAATGTATTGGGATATCCCTCATTCTATGAACAAATCTTTGAGTTCATAATATTTCTCTCTATATTTTTCTTTTATTTCTTCATTTAAATATAATTAGTATGTTAATTTCATATTCAAAGTTTTACACTTTGAATAATGAATAGCTAACTTCCTAAAGTTGAGATGTTAAGGTGAAGCTCTTGGCATGATAATAAGGTTATTATAAGGTAAGAATCTATGTTTTATATTATTTAATTATTATTTATTGTTTATGTTATATTTATTTCTTTAAGTATTTTTATACCCTACTTATAAGTGGGAGTTTTGATTTATTGTTGCTATATGTTACACTAAATTCTTGGAACCATTTAAATGTTAGTTTGGTATTACCAACCATTTAAAGTGGATGCCTTGATTTATTATATATAAATATATTATAATATTAAATTCTTGGAACCATTTAAATGTTAGTTTGGTTTTACCAACCATTTAACTTGGATTCCTTGATTTACTATATATAAATATATCATAATAATATTTTCTTGGTACCATTTAAATGTTAGTTTGGTTTTACCAACCATTTAAAGTGGGAACCTTGATTTAGTGTTTACAAATATATATATAGCACAATAAATACTTGACCACATTTATAAGTTTTGGTATATATTATATATTTATGAGATAATAATTTATAACATAATATAAATATGATTATTTAATATATTGGAACCATTTTATTAAGTGGATTTCAATATTGTTTGTTAATGTTAACTTTATTAAAATACAAAGAGTGGATCCTTTAATCTCAACTACTTAAATTAAAATTTGAACAATTAAAATTTACCCATTAAATATTCAAACAATTAAAATTAAAAAGAAACAAAAACAAAAACAAAACAAAAAGACATTGTAGTGGACTTGTAATTACCTTAGCTTCCCTGTGGATACGATATTCGGACTCACCGAATTATATTACTTGTGGAAAACCTGCTCTTGGGAGTGCAACAATCAAAGTTGCAACAAGTTTTTGGCGCCGTTGCCGGGGAAGTATAATTTAATTCTAAGTCTATTTAATTTTGTTTATAGTTTATTTTTCTTATTTGAATTTTTATTGCTTTTGTGTGTTTTTATTCTTTTGCATTTGCATTTGCACTTGTATTTGCATGAGCATTTGGTCACGTACACTTAGTGGTCGACTCATTCGAAACAACCCTTTATTTTTACAAAACATGGCGGAAGAACCCATCCAAGAAAATGAAGATGAAATTCAATCTCAACATGATCATGATAGACGAAGAACACTTAGAGATCACATGAATCCTACACGTACTAGTGCACCTTCATGTCTAGTTTTTCCCCCTGATGCATCTCATTTCAATTTTAAGCCTGGTATTATCCAACTTTTATCCAAATTTCATGGCTTAGATTCTGAAAATCCATACATGCATTTACGAGAGTTTGAAGAAGTGTGAAACACATATAATGATCTAAATTGTAGCATGAACACCATTCGCCTTAAGCTTTTTCCTTTTTCTTTAAAAGATAAAGCTAAAACTTGGCTACAAAATCTTAGATCGGGATCCATTCGAACTTGGGATGAATTGCAACAACAATTTTTGAAAAAGTTTTTTCCATCTCATAGAACAAATTCTTTCAAAAGGCAAATCATCACTTTCACTCAAAAACAAGGAGAAACTTTTTATCAGTGTTGGGATAGATACAAAGAATTGCTTAATCTTTGTCCACATCATGGTTTTGAAATTTGGAGAGTTGTTTCTCAATTTTATGAAGGCTTAACACCTAAAGATAGGCAAATGGTTGAATTTATGTGTAATGGAACATTTGAAGATAAAGATCCAAACGAGGCAATTGAGTATCTCGATTCGTTAGCTGAAAATGCTCAAAATTGGGACACTATAGGTACAATCGAACCCTCAAACAAGATTCAATCTCCTACATCTGGTGGAGGTATGTACACTCTCGAAGATGAACATGATCTTCAAGCTAGATTTACCTCTTTGACAAGAAAAGTTGAGGCACTTGAATTGAAAAAGAATGGTCAATTAAAATATGTTCAAGGAATTGCGTGTCACATATGTGATACAAGTGATCATTTTACAAAAGATTGTCCCACTTTACCCTCTTTTAAAGAATGTCTCCATGAACAAGCCAATGTTTTGAACAATTTCAAAAGGCCAAATTTTGAACCATTTTCTCAAAATTACAATCCAGGTTGGCGAAATCATCCAAATTTTAGTTGGAGGAATTATAATGTTGCACAATTTCCGCAACCACATTTTCAAAATCAACAAAATTTTCAAAATTATTCACCTTATGTTCCTCCACCTAAAAGAAATTTGGAAGATACATTGAATTCTTTCATTGCAAAGCAAGAGTCTATCAATACTCAAACTGCTCAAACCATGACAGATTTGAAAGATACTCTTGCTAAATTTGCATATGCACTTAATGTTCATGAAAAAGGTAAATTTCCTTCACAACCTCTGCCTAATCCCAAGGATCATCATTCACAAACTGGAACTTCTGGAACTCAACCGATGGATCAGGTAAAATCTGTTATTACCCTTCGAAGTGGTAAGGTTGTGGAAAAATCCATTCTTGAACCTTGTGAAGATGATGATAAATCAACTTCAAAGGGTAAGGAAGTGGAACCCATAACTTCCGAGAGGAGGTTCAACAGACAGTGTCACCACCATTCTCTCATGCATTGAAAAATACAAAAAAATCAAATTTGAATTCTGATATATATGATATTTTTAAACAAGTAAAAGTTAATATTCCTTTATTAGATGCAATAAAACAGGTACCATCATATGCAAAATTTTTGAAAGACTTGTGCACTGTGAAAAGAAAATTGAATGTGAAAAAGAAAGCATTTTTAGCAGAACAAGTAAGTGCAATCATTCAAAATAATAATGCTTTGAAATACAAAGACCCTGGTTGTCCTACTATTTCTTGTATTATTGGAGAACGAAAGATTTAAAAAGTCTTGCTTGATCTTGGAGCTAGTGTGAATTTACTTCCATATTCAGTTTATCAAGAACTCAATCTAGGCGAGTTAAAACCTACTTCGGTAACACTTTTACTTGCCGATAGATCTGTTAAAGTGCCAAGAGGTATGGTAGAAGACGTGTTGGTCCAAGTTGATAACTTTGTATATCCTGTCGATTTCATAGTTTTAGATACACAACCTATCGAAGCTTGTAATGCAATTCCTGTAATTTTGGGTCGTCCATTTTTAGCAACTTCTAATGCACTTATAAATTGCAGGAATGGAATAATGAAGTTGTCATTTGGTAACATGACCTTGGAGCTCAATGTTTTTAATCTTTGTAAGCAACCACATGACAAAGGAGATGAAAGTGAAGATTGAAAATCTTATTGAAACTCTTGTGGAAGAAAACATTCAAGAAGGGAGTACTCGTGATCAATTAGATATTTGTTCAATTGAAACTGTTAAAGAAAATATTGAAATTGATCTTGATGATTTTATCAGGTATCACTCGTTAACAGGATCAGAGAAAGAATTTGATGCAAAATATGAGAACAAAGACGAACCACCAATATTGGATTTAAAACCCTTGCCAGAAGAATTGAAGTATGCATTTCTTGGAGAAGATGAAACATATCCAGTGGTAATTTCTTCCAAACTAGAAAGTGATCAAGAAGGTAAATTAGTTGATATGCTTAAAAGACATAAAAATGCAATTGGTTGGACACTAAAAGATCTTAAGGGCATTAATCCACTAATTTGCACACACAAAATTCACTTAGAAGAAAATGCATAAACATCTCAACAACCACAAAGGAGATTAAATCCACACATGAAAGATGTTGTGAAAACTGAAGTTCTCAAACTACTTGATGTTGGGATTATCTACCCTATTTCTGATAGTAAGTGGGTAAGCCCAACACAAGTAGTTCCAAAAAAATCTGGTATCACAGTGATAAAAAATGAAAAAGGTGAATTATTAACAAGTCGAGTCCCATCTAGTTGGCGGATGTGTATTGATTATAGAAAATTATATGACGCCACTAGAAAAGATCATTTTCCATTACCATTTTTGGATCAAATTTTAGAAAGAGTAGCAGGTCATCCATACTACTGTTTTCTTGATGGATATTCAGGTTATTATCAAATTCCCATTGCACTCGAAGATCAAGATAAAACTACATTCACATGTCCTTTTGGAACATTTGCATTTAGAAGGATGCCATTTGGATTATGCAATGCCCCAGCAACATTTCAAAGATGTATGCTAAGCATTTTTTGCGACATGGTTGAAAAGTTGTTTGGAAATTTTCATGGATGATTTAACTGTCTTTGGGAATACATTTGATAATTGTCTTGAAAATTTGGAAAAAGTTTTAAAAAGATGCGAGGAAAAAGGTCTTATTTTAAATTTGGAAAAATGTCATTACATGATTACTTCTGGAATTGTTTTGGGACATGTCGTGTCATCTCATGGAATTGAAGTTGATAAAGCAAAAGTTGATGTCATTGCCAATTTACCCCCTCCAAAAACCATTAAAGAAATTCGCTCATTTTTGGGACATGCTGGATTTTATAGGAGGTTTATAAAGGACTTTAGTTTAATCTCTAAACCCATTTGTAACCTCTTAACAAAAGACACTGCATTTGAGTGGACTCAAGAATGTCAAAATGCTTTTGATAAAATCATTCGACATTTAACATCAGCTCCTATCATGCAACCTCCTGATTGGTCTTTACCATTTGAAATCATGTGTGACGCGAGTGATTATGCAGTCGGTGCAGTACTGGGTCAAAGAAGAAACGGTAAGCCTTATGTGATATATTATGCAAGTAGAATTTTAAACAATGCTCAAATGAATTACTCCACAACTGAAAAAGAACTACTTGCTGTAATATTTGCATTAGATAAATCTCGTTCTTATTTGATTGGATCAATGACTATTGTGTTTACTGATCATTCTGCTATTAGATATTTGTTGACGAAACAGGATGCAAAGCCACGACTGATACAATGGATTTTGTTGCTCCAAGAATTTGACATTATGATCAAAGATAAAAAAGGAACCGAGAATGTCGTAGCCGATCATTTATCGAGACTAGTAACAGGATCATCTTTTGAAATGACACCAATTAACGATAATTTTCCTGATGAACATCTATTTTCAGTTACTACTACACCTTGGTTTGCTAACATAGTAAATTTTCTTGTGACAGGAAAAATGCCACCGCAATGGAGTTCCCAAGATAAGAGAAAATTTTTGAATGAGGTAAAAAACTTTTATTGGGATGATCTGTATCTGTTCAAGTACTGTCCAGATCAAATTTTTCGACGTTGCATACCCGACAATGAGGTAAGTAGTGTCGTTAAATTTTGTCATTCAGAAGCATGCGGAGGACATTTTTCTTCAAAGAAAACGGCTGCAAAAATTTTGCAGTGTGGATTTTATTAGCCCACTTTGTTTAAAGACACCCACAAAATCTGCAAGATCTGTGAAAATTGTCAAAAATTGGGTGCAATTTCAAAAAGAAACATGATGCCTTTAAATCCTATCATTGAAATTAAATCTTTGACTGTTGGGGAATTGATTTTATGGGACCTTTTCCACCGTCGTTTGGAAACTTGTATATTTTAGTTGCAGTTGATTATGTTTCCAAATGGATAGAGGCAATTCCATGTCGAACAAATGATCATAAAATCGTCATCAAATTTTTGAAAGAAAATATTTTTAGTAGATTCGGAATTCCTCGAGCTATGATAAGTGATGGGGGGAACTCACTTTGTTAATAAACCATTTGCTTCATTAATGAAAAAATATGGTATTACTCACAAAGTAACAACTCCTTATCATCCTCAAACAAATGGACAAGTTGAATTAGCTAATAGGAGATAAAGCAAATTTTGGAAAAAACTGTTAACTCAAATAGAAAAGATTGGTCTCTGCGACTTAATGATGGCACTGTGGGCATATCGAACAGCTTTTAAAACATCATTGAATATGTCTCCCTATAGGTTGGTTTATGGAAAACATTGTCATTTGCCTGTGGAATTGGAACATAAAACTTATTGGACGATCAAAACTTTAAATTCAAGCATGGATGATGCCAACAAATTGCGTAAATTGCAACTTAATGAAATTGATGAACTCAGAAATGATGCGTATGAGAATTCAAGGATTTTTAAAGCAAAAATCAAATCATTTCATGATAAAACAATTCTTAGAAAATCTTTTGAGATTGGTAAAAAAGTTTTGTTTTATAATTCTCGACTTCACATATTCCCAAGAAAATTACGATCAAGATGGACAGGCCCATATCTTGTAAAGCATGTGTATCCTTATGGAGCTGTGGATATTGAAAAATCCTAAAAATGGTGATGTTTTCAAAGTGAATGGACAAAGGCTTAAACCATTTTTCGAAAATGAAATCTTTCAAGAAGAGTTTATTTCCCTTTCTGATCCTTAAATTTTTATGTTGCATTTAATTTTGTTTGTTTTTATTTCAGGTTTCCTTAATCTTTTTATTTTCCCGGTTAAATGGCGGATAACGGTACTCCGTGACTCTCATAGTCGGTTAAATCAGTTTCCCACAATTGCTGATACAAAAATAAAAAAAAAATCATTTCTTTTCTTTTCAAAATGGATGAAATTCTCTCAAAAATTTGTAAATATTTTCCCTCTGTTTCTGAAAGTGTTCTAAGAAAAATTTATGCAGGAAGGTGTGAAAGATTGAGATTGCTAATGCAAAAAGGAATTCCAGAAGATATTCGTCTTGTAATTGAAGCTAAGGTCCGATTAGGAGGAGAAGTTCCACAATCATTGCTCATTCGGTATTTGCCTGGATTAGGAAAAAGCACTTATGCGAAAAAACGAAGGGCCAAAAGTTTAGGGGTTTGTCATAAGTGTGCAAGATGGACTTGTGACAAACGATGCAGATCTTTGGGATGTGTTTCCAATAACAGAGAAGATAAAATTGATTTCATTAAGAATGGGCTAAGTAAGGAGTCTTTAGATAACATCTTATTGATTCTTGAGACGCATTCTAGTGGACATGTGCATATTGAACTTCTCCGTTTATGGAAACAATTTCAAGATGAGCGTCATAGTCTTTGGAATCCGACTAAAAAAGACCCTGTTTGCCAATTTATAAGAAAATTGGATGGGAAGCATATCCTCGACTCATAGAAGGCGTTGAAGCCGTTTCTGGACGTAAAACCAGAGGAAAATTGTGAGCCACAATCACACTACTGTTTATATGCATGTGTGTCATTATTGTTTTTACTATTTATTCTGTTTACAGCTGTGACCCATAGTTTTGTCATGATAACATATTACCCCTATAAAATCTCTCATCTTTCTCTCTATTTTCGCAGGAAAAAAAAAGGTAAAAACATGGCTGGATCCTCTACACAAACATTGAAAAATATTTGTGTATTTTGTGGGTCGAGTCCTGGAAAAAATGAAGTGTTTGTAGAAGCAGCGAATAATCTTGGAAATATATTGGCTGAGAGAAAAATTCACTTGGTATATGGGGGAGGTAATATTGGGTTAATGGGATCTGTTTCAACATCTGCTCATCTTGGAGGTAGTCAGGTTTTGGGTATTATTCCTATAGCTTTAGCTGAAGGAAATATTACAGGTGTTACGATTGGGGAGGAATTAAAAGTTTCTTCTATGTATGAAAGAATCACTCAAATGATTGAAAATTCTGATGCTTTTATCGCACTATCAGGTGGTTTTGGTACATTAGAAGAAATTTTTCACACTGTTTCTTGGGCACAACTTAATATCCATAATAAACCTGTGGGCTTGTTGAATATCAATAATTATTATGACAGTTTGTTGAAATTTCTTGATAAAGCTGTGGAACAGAATTTCATTTCAGAAAATTCACGACGGATGCTCATCTGTGCTTCGACTGCCGATCAATTAATTGATGATTTGGAATCTTTTGTTCATAAGCCTGATCCGATGATAACAAAGATCAATTGGTCGCAATCAAGCAGTAAGAAAAGGAAGTTGGATCATTGATTCAAAAGTCGTGGATTGGTTTGCGTTTGTTTCAGTTTGTTATCTTCAATAAAATTCCAGGTGATATCTCTTTCATTATGTACTCTTTATTAATAGCTATTTTGACATTAGGGACAATGTCATATTCTGATTGGGGGGAGAACACATTTAAAAAAAAAAACAAATTTTAAAAAAAAATTTAAATATTATTTTAAAATAAAACCATGTTTATTGTTTGTACCTTAGTAATTTTTGCAAAAATGTCATACATTACATATTTGAAAGATTTAAATTAGAACATGCATTAATCTATTTAAGAATGTTTAAATTTTTATTTGAAAAAAGGTCATTTTTAATATTCTGATCAATATAAAAATATGATTTATGAAATCTTTTTGAGTGATTAACCATTGTGATAAAATTAGGTATTAAAGTATATGGCCCAAGATATACCTTATAAGAGTGCCTAAAATTTTTGAACTCACACATATTTTGTGAGTGAGTGGAGAGGATTGAGAAAACAGCTTGCGAGCCTTTATTGATCATCGGAGAGGCTATCAATTGTTTAGATCTTGAGTTCTTATTTTGAAAAAAAAAAATTGATATTTCCTGAAAAAAAAAGCGAAAAAAAAAGAAAGAAAGAGGTTGAAGATTTATGTAATTTAAGTTATATGCTGCGACCCATTTTTCTCTCATAAAAATACAAATAAAAAAAAAAGAAAGAGAGAGAGAAATACATTGTACAAATTAAATAAATATGTGGTCAAGAAGCATAAACTTAGTTTGATTCCATGATGTAAAAAAAAAATCAGGAAATAAAATATATATATAATAAGAACAACTGGATTTTAAATCAATGGATTTCCTATCTTTTGATTAGTTTGGCTCGTTTGTCTGTCTGTATTCTGTAAACCATTTTTCTGAGCATTTATCTGTATTCCAACTCCATGAGAGAAATCATTGCCATAAATTGAAACATTTATTAACCTGTGAGGATTTGGAGTTGAGACTCTTACTAGGAATTTCTAAAGGCCGTATACATTTAACTACCTGAAATAAGCTTTGAATTAATCATCTCAAATTATTTCATAAATTATAGTTATGATGATCTTGATATAACTTTGACAGTTTTCAAATTTAATTTAAACACTTAGATAGTTCTGATTACATTTCTATTTAAATTAATCAATATGTTTTGTATTGCTATTAACGCTTAAATTGCTAGGGACTAGCAATAAGCTGGTTGAGGAGTGTGATAAAGATAAAAAATTGTACATTAATTAAATGTTTTATAATATAAATATATAGTTTTTGTTTTATTAAATGTTTAAATATTACATGTTTTATAATAAATTGTATAAAATATAAGTTGTGTGTAATTATAAGTTTTTACTATTTTTTACAGGTTCGATAAAACAAGAATAACCTTGGCGTTGCAAATGGGATTAAGATGATTCTTGGACCTGTAGAAAGTTGATTATAATATCTACAATATTGTTGACAAGCATGAGGAAAAAATCCTCTCACAAGTGGGCTCAAATTAAGAAACAATTAAAGTTACCAAAGGAGTGGCAGTTTTACCATGCTCTAGTATTTTGACCATATCTCTCAAATTACTTGGTCAAATATTCTGAAAAAAAATACCACAACTAGACAACTCAATTATCCACATGTTTCATTTTATGTGAAGAAGCAAATTCGGAGAAGAAGATTTTCAAAAGTGATGTGTAATATAATATTAATTTCTTGGAACACCAATGAAGACTTATGTGTAAAAAATAATATTTTACACTTTGAATAATGAATAGCTAACTTCCTAAAGTTGAGATGTTAAGGTGAAGCTCTTGGCATGATAATAAGGTTATTATAAGGTAAGAATCTATGTTTCATATTATTTAATTATTATTTATTGTTTATGTTATATTTATTTCTTTAAGTATTTTTATACCCTACTTATAAGCGGGAGTTTTGATTTATTGTTGCTATATGTTACACTAAATTCTTGGAACCATTTAAATGTTAGTTTGGTATTACCAACCATTTAAAGTGGATGCCTTGATTTATTATATATAAATATATTATAATATTAAATTCTTGGAACCATTTAAATGTTAGTTTGGTTTTACCAACCATTTAACTTGGATTCCTTGATTTACTATATATAAATATATCATAATAATATTTTCTTGGTACCATTTAAATGTTAGTTTGGTTTTACCAACCATTTAAAGTGGGAACCTTGATTTAGTGTTTACAAATATATATATAGCACAATAAATACTTGACCACATTTATAAGTTTTGGTATATATTATATATTTATGAGATAATAATTTATAACATAATATAAATATGATTATTTAATATATTGGAACCATTTTATTAAGTGGATTTCAATATTGTTCGTTAATGTTAACTTTATTAAAATACCAAGAGTGGATCCTTTAATCTCAACTACTTAAATTAAAATTTGAACAATTAAAATTTACCCATTAAATATTCAAACAATTAAAATTAAAAAGAAACAAAAACAAAAACAAAACAAAAAGACATTGTAGTGGACTTGTAATTATCTTAGCTTCCCTGTGGATACGATATTCGGACTCACCGAATTATATTACTTGTGGACAACCTGCTCTTGGGAGTGCAACAATCAAAGTCGCAACAATTTTCCTGCCACCGGGATGAATGCTAAAACGACTGTTGTGCGCTTCTGACAGTATTCGCTGTCTTAAATCTGAAACATTCGGCACAACAAGGCGATTATTCACATACAAAATGCCATTTTGTACCTGATATTCCGATCGATGTCCCGCTTTAACCATAGCAATCGACTTCTGTATATTCTGATCACCTTTCTGAGCTGTTTTAATTCTCAAAATCTGCTCTGGTTCAGCATGAATAGTATATAATCTCATAGGTCTCCGATCTGTCTCAAATACTAATCCAGACAAACAGCATTCCTCAATCAAATTTGAGACACCTATCGTCGATAAGGATAAAGAACATACCTTTCGACTCAGTGCATCGGGTGCTGCATTAGATTCCCCGGATAGTATTTGATTTCACAATCGAAGTCTTTCACTAAATCCAGCCATCTTCCCTGCCTCATATTCAATTCGGATTGTGAAAACTGATATTTCAAGCTTTTGTGATCAGAATAAATTTCGAATTTCTCACCGTAGATGTAATGTCGCCATATTTTCAAAGCAAAGACTATGGCTGCCAATTCAAGATCATGAATTGGGTAACGAGATTCATGGGGCTTTAGTTGTCTCGAGGCATAAGCGATAACATGTCCTCGCTGCGTCAATATACACCCCTCAACCCTCGGTGAGATGCATCACAGTAAACCACAAAGTCACCAGTACCTGAAGGAATCGTCAATACAGGCGCACTGGTCAATCTCTTTTTCAATTCGAGGAAACTGGTCTCACATTCTTCAGACCAAACAAATGGAGCATTATTCTGAGTCAACTGTGAAATCGGTTTGGCAATACTCGAGAAATCTTTGATAAAACGTCGATAATATCCTGCCAAACCCATAAAACTCCGAATCTCGGGCACTGATGTCGGTCTTGGCCAAGAAATCACGGCCTCAACCTTGCTGGGATCAACTTATATCCCGTCTCAGGATATAATATGCCCCAGAAATACTACATGTTTCAACCAGAACTCGCATTTCGACAATTTAGCATACAGTTTCTCCGCCCTCAAAATTCTCAATACAGTCCTCAGATGATCAGCATGCTCAGTCATATTCTTTTAATAAATCAATATATCATCAATGAATATGATAACAAAATCATCTAAATATTTATGAAAGACGCGGTTCATCAACCCCATAAATACTGCCGGTGCATTCGTTAACCCAAAAAGCATGACAATAAACTCATAATGTCCATACCTGGTTCTGAATGCTGTCTTTGGGATATCAAAATCCATGACTCTCAATTGATGGTATCCAGATATCAGATCGATCTTGGAATACACCGAAGAACCCTGCAACTGATCAAACAAATCATCAATACGAGGCAATGTATATTTATTCTTTATCGTTGCCTTGTTCAGTTGCCGGTAGTCGACACAAAGTCTCATCGACCCATCTTTCTTCCTCACGAACAGTACTGGAGCACCCCAAGAGATACACTAGGTCTGATGTACCCCTTGGCCAGTAAATCCTCCAGTTGTTCTTTCAACTCTTTCAACTCGATCGGAGCCATTCGATATGGAGCTCTCGAAATTGGAACCGTTCCTGGCATCAATTCAATACTGAAATCGATCTCTCGTATCGGAGGCAATCCAAGAATCTCATCTGGAAAGACATCAGCAAACTCACACACCACTGGCAAATCCGCCAATGATGGACCCGATTTCAGTAAATCAACTGAATAAACCAGAAATCCATCCGCTCCTTTCTGCAACAATCGAGTCATATTCATAGCAGATATCAGAGGAATTCTGGCACGAGAACCCCTACCATAAAATCTCCACTCCTCAGCCATCTCAGGAGTAAGGCCCGATAATTATAGAATTGATAAACCAAGATTATTAATCGTCATTAGCGTGAGACTCGGAAGATATGAGAATGCATGACATGCAATGAGGGAAGAAAAGACATGAGAAAATAGGGTTTGCAAGACCGCAACCGCGCTCAGAACAGGAGTGCACCCGCGGTCATGAAATTGTGGATTTTTGCAAGAAAGGTCGAAGCATCACCGCACTCGCGGTGCCAGACATGATCGCACCCGCGGTGCATGGACAGTAAGTTGGTGTTTTTGGAAATGGCCAGACCGCACCCGCGGTGCTAACAGGAGCGCACCCGCGGTGGGGTCACCGCACCCGCGGTATTGGAAGGACCGCACCCGCGATCTGAGCTTTTGGGAAATGCCAGGATAGGCATTGCACGACCGCACCCGCGGCGCATGACACGACCGCACCCGCGGTCATACGTGTTGCTTGGAAAATTATGCCACGTTTCAGGATTTGCATGTGGTATATATATAATCGAATTACACGTAAATCCTTCAGAATTTCAGAAAAGATCGAGGCTTTGAGAGAGTTTTCCTTACGCCTTTTTGGCTTGCGATTGTGGAAGATCCGTGTATCAGAATTCGAATCCGAACGCAGTATTGTGTCCCTCTCGACTCGAGCTACACAAGGACGTAAGTTTCATTACGTTTTTCAATGTTTTGAAAATATGATATTGTCAGAATTGAATAGGAATCAGTTATGATGTTTCTGCTACCGTAGATATTGTATAATTGAAGTCAGATTACAGAACAGACTGTTAATGTAATTGTTATGATTTTTGAAAGATATTGACAAAGATTCGATATCAGATTTGTGTATCATTGAGATTATGAGTTATGTCAGTATTGCTTATGAATTCCGGTATTATATATGTGATGTTCAGATTGACGGGATTATTCAGATTATATTGTTATGCCGTCGAAACATCAGTATTGATTTAGATTGATCAGATATGATATTGAGTGAGATTCATTGTTATATTGTTGACTTGGAGCAGATTGTATACCGAGTTGAGTACTGATCAGAACAGATTCTGAACTGAGATATGTACTGATATTGTATTTATGTGATTTGTCATTATCAGATTGAAATGGACAGATTCGACTTCGAGACATCGTCTTCGTCAGACAGGGACGAAAAAGGTATAATTCATGTGATATTTGGGAAGATAAAACTCAAATCAGATCTTATTTGAGTTTCCCAACTAAATCACATACTAGACCTATTGTTTATCTTGTGATATGATTATGATTTGTTTATAGAATTGTATTCGAATCTTTTGAGATAATTATGCATTGTTTACAGATGGTTAGGCATTGCATTTGAGATAGGAAAGTTTGACAGAAACAGTCAGACTTCTAGACGTTCGGTGTATCGTTACATAGGAGCAGACATTGTCCTATTGTAGATTATTCGATACAGATATGACCGAAGTCTAGGAATAAGACGTACAGTCACCCCGAGTGGGAGGGTAGGTGACAGCCATTGACGTCTTATTCACCCGGGATCACTAGAGTTATAGTTGAGTCGAGTCTAGACATGATTTGACTAGAACTGCATGTGTTTAGAGATGTGGTTTCATAGACTATGAAACCCATGTTTATTGCTTTCAGCATGATAGCATGTTTATATAATTTGATTTAAATTGCATGTCTATCTAAAATGAGTTGCATGCTTATTGTGATTTGATTTCATAGATTATGAAATCTATTACTTTGAATATGTTCATGATAGCATGTTTTATGATTTAGATTGTTTATATACATGCTTACCATGTTTTATACTGGGATTTATTCTCACCGGAGTTATCCGGCTGTTGTCTTGTTTTGTATGTGTGCATGACAACAGGTGGGGCATGATCGTGGTCGAGAAGATGACGAGAAAAGAAGAGTTAGCGTGGTGATTCCGGACTTACTGTAGATTTGGTTTATTACTTGAACTTAGTAACCGAACCTTAGACTTAGATTGTACAGTATTGTACTTTTATACTGAAATGCATTTTATACAGATATGTATATTATTTAGATGCCATTACCTTCCGCGCTTATATATTTTAAAAGAAAAAATTTTAGACCATGTATTATCAGAACTGATAATTAAATTCCAAAAGAAGATTAAGAAGATGATTAGCGTCCGGGTCCCCACATCAGGTCTGAATCGAACAATTTTGTGGAAACAATCGACTTTAGCCTTGTACTTGGTCAACGTATCGATACCGATAATACAATCAAAATCAGATATTCCAAGCACAATACAGTCCAGCTCAATCTCATGTCCATCATACTGCAGTATACTATATTTAACAGATTTCACTGACATCAAACCTGTCCCTAACGGCGAAGAAACAAACACTACTGCAGACAATGACTCAATAGGTAACACATGACTCAATGCAAACCTCTCAGAAATAAAAGTATGTGATGCACCAGTATCAATCAATACATATGCAGGATAACCAGAAATAAAACAGTTACCTGCCACGACATCATCAGGTGCATCCTGTGCCCGCTCCTCAGTCAAAGCAAATAGTCGGGCCTGCTGTCTAGGAGGCTGGCTCGCTGTCTGGCTCCCTCCTGGTCTCTGCTGTGACTGAGTAGACGGTGCTGGCTGAAAGGAATGAACGGCAGAAGATCGTCTTCCTGTCTGAGCCACTGATCCAGATGACTCAGCGGCCTGGGATCCCTGAGCACCTCGCTGTGGACATACTCGGGCAAAGTGTCCTTGCTGTTTACAAATGCGGCAGTTGCCGAACACTCCTCGGTACTGTTCGGTGGAATGCTTCCCTCCACAAGGCTACAGTAGGGTCCTGTACAACTCTGGCCTTGACCAGCCTGTCTAGAGCCACTCGAACTGGATGAGCTACTTCCAGCTTTCTTGAATTTCTTCCCCTTAACTTTAAGGAAGTCTTTCTTCCCACTACCACTGCCGCTCTCAAATCGAGGAGCGGGTGGAGGCAGCTGTGATCTCGGTGCTGAAGGCACAAACGAAGCCTCTCTCTGTCTCATCAAACCGGCTTCGGCTCCCTTGGCTCTATTCAAGGCATCGGTGAAATTGTTTGGCCTCCCGGTATTCACCAAGGTAAAGATTTCAGGATTTAGGTCATTTATGAACTGGTCCGCAACGGCCTCATCATGTTCAGCCACATGAGGAGCAAATCGGAGCAGAGTAGAGAACTTGGCCACATATTCCTCAATATTTAGTTAGCCTTGTCTCAAGTTGGCGAACTCGGCTCCCTTGTCCTTCTATATGAAACTGGAAAGAACCGTTGATAAAATTCAGCCTTAAACACATTCCAGTTAATGGCCGTACCTCGTTGTTCCAATGCCCTGTTTCGTCGTGATCCACCAGTTTTTGGCAACGTCATGCAGCTGGTGTCCGATCAGTTTCACCCTCTTCTCATCAGTATATTCCAAAGATTCGAACATCATTTCAATATCGTCCAACCAACTTTCAAATTCCACGGAATTCTCCGTACCTTTCAAAGTCGGTGGATGGAAAGACTGGAACCTTTAGTAATTCCAACTACCACATATCGGTTTCAATCTTCCTTGGATCATCTTACGGCTGATCCATTCCAAATAATACACAATACCATATCAAAATCAGATATTCAGGCAAACATGTATTAAAACAGGAATTCATGCTAGCAATCAAAAGCAGGAAAGAAAACCTCAATCTACCCCGCTCACTAGCTCCTATCTCAGTCTCAAAGATCTATCGCTCTGATACCACCTGTTGTGGGGACCCGGACGCTAATCATGTTCTTAATCATCATTGGGTCTAATTTTTTTTTAAATAATGTGGAACGTAATGACATAAAATATATATACATCTCAGTATATAAAAGTACTAGTCCTGTACCACATACATTTATTCAACTAAGGTTTAACATCTAATGTCAAGTGTCCAAACCCTATCTCTAATCCAAGTACGGAGCCTCCACTCTAATCACCCTGAACATGTCCCACCTGTTGTCAAGTACAGATACAAACAAGACAATAGCGGGATAATTCCGGTGAGAATATAATCCCAGTATAAATCAACGAAACATGCAATCATATGATAAACATAAAAGCATGGGCAGATAACATCAATATATATATCAAAAGCTGAAACATAATCAATATCAAACTGTCGACAATGCTCGTGACTCCACGACTCAGACTAGACTCAATCCTAGCCTAGGGATCCCGGTTTCCAGACATTGGCATTCCATATCGACCAACAGTAATAGAAAAGACTCCAGTTCTATCCACGTCGATATAGTATCGATCACCAGTAATAGAAGAAGCTCTGTTTCTATCCACATCGGTATAGTATCGATCACCAGTAATAGAAGAAACTCCGATTCTATCCACATCGATATAACATCGATCAACAGTAATAGAAGAAGTTATAATTCTATCTACATCGATACAGTACCGATCACCAGTAATAGAAGGAGCTATAATTCTATCCACATCGATAGCCAATTATCCGGTGACAGACTATGGCACTACCGCCAATACACTATCTCATGACATCGTGCAATGTGCCCGTGGCGATCCCACCACTATTAGGCACTTCTGTCATAAGATTACTCGACTACTACCTGCTGTCTATATATCAAGAGAACAAGTAATCGGATACATGCTATCTATATATCAAGAAAACAAGTATATCAATCAAATACATGCAAATATCAATGCAATAATATAAAGTATGCGATTTAGGGAAACTCAAGTCTAAACCGACTCAAGTCGATCTCCCAATACACATTGACTTATACCTTTCGTTTGCAGTTTCGGTCTAAAGCAATATCGGTTCTGAACTCAAGACTGTCTCTGTAAATCTGAAACGATATATCGGGAATCATAATATCAATATTCCAGTCTCAATTTAACACTGAATCTGATTAATCTGGATTTAATTCGAATCAACGGTTAACGGTACAATTTCAATATACCCGTCAATACAACACCACCAGATAACAGTTACAATCCATAACCAATATCCAATACAATCTATAATCCAATCACTATTCAAATCTGTCCGGTATAACTCAATATGCCCTAAAAATTTATAACAATTCCATAATCAGTCCGTTTCTAAATCTGACTTCGATTTTATGATGTCTAACATGTACATAACATCATATATGAATTTCATTCAATTCTGACAATATCATAATTTCAAGACATGTCAAAACGTAGAAAAACTTACGTCCAGTTGTAGCCTACGTTGCTAGGAACACGGCACCGAAGTCGGATTCAAAATCAGACAGACGGATTTTGCACAAAAGGCGTAAGGATTTTCTATAACTTCACAGAGACTTTTCTCGACTCTTTTCTCGAAAATAATGAAGGAGGAACGAAGCTTTGTTATACATATATATATATATATATATATATATATATGTATATATATATAACATTCACGCATGTAAAGCAAATGGCCGATCCTACATGCAACACGTCTCGCGCATATGCGCGACCTTCTTCCTCGCATATGCGCGAGGCGATTAAGCCTGGCGCGTGTGTACACGGCATCTCGCGCATATGCGCGCACCTCTTCCGCGCATATGTGCGAGGAATTCTTCACAACTCTCGGGTTGTCTCGCGCATATGCGCGGATACACGTCGCACATATGCGCGAGGCTCTCTGGACATTTCGCGCATATGCGCCCGGCTGGTCGCGCATATGCGCGAGAGCTCCTCCTCGCACATACATCTTTTTTTTACACGTTATTTCAAACCGTGTCCCGATTAATCCTTTCATAATCGTATCAAATTATAAATCAATAATTACATATTACTAGGATTAAATTTTCGGGCATTACACCATAATTGAATGGTTCTTACAGGCACTATCATTTGATACCTAGGGAATCATGTAAGCGATGCTTCTAGGCGTTTAACATGATTGGTTGGGTACTATAAGACTTGAGTTCTGACGTTCTTATTATCAAGGAGTTGATAATTAAGAATGAAGCAATTGGGGTATGCTCGTATATGGACATATTTAGTCCGAATCACATGGAGATGTGAACCCACGGCTAGTTGTATCAATGAACCATTGAGGGTCACACAAGTGCTAAATTTTTAGATCCCGTTGAGAAGTAAAATAGTTCAATGTGTTGAACGGCTTATAAAGGAGTTTATAAGCGTAAATAAAATAGAAGTATGACTTCTATAAGGAGAATGTAACTTTTAATTTGATGAAGTGTTCCTAAATTAAAAGTTGTCCAAACGAGTAATGTATTTGAAAATTGTGATTTTCATAGACATTATTATGGACTAAATTAAATTAATTCAAGTGTTGAATTAATTAAACACTAGTGGACCTAGTAGAGTCCAAATAATTAAATTAATTCAAGTGTTAGATTAATTAAATAACATTGGGCCTTGTAGAGCCCAATTAGAAATAATTATTAAACTAGGGGACTTCAATAATATCAAGTAAAGGTTAAATGGTCTCAAATGTGTTTGATAAAATTGAAATAAAAGTCCATGGGCCTTGTAATTGTTACAAGCCCAATGCATGCTTGGAAGGTGAAGGGTTGGAGACATCTTTTTAGTTAATTGCATGGCATGCACTTGCACCTTTTTTCTTTAACTTTTTCCACATCCAAGAAAATTCTCCTCCCTCTCTCCTTCCCACCCTTTGGCCTAAATTTTGAAGGAATTCTCCCAATTTTGATTCTTCAATTGTTGAAGATTGCACACACTTCTTAAAGAAAAATGCTCTAATTTTTCTAGTGCAAAATTAGAGTGGATCTACCTTGTTAGTGATGGACCTAATTTGAAGAAAGGAATCCAAAATCAATCCTTGTGATTGATAGGTAATTTTCTAAAACACCCTATGTATGACATATTTCATGTTTTTGTATTTGCTACACACTATAGGCTTAGAGTGCTCGGTTTTGTTTTCTTGTTGAAAAACAAATTTTTGAAACTTCCGTTGCGCATTTGAACACCTTAATCGACCATCTTTCATTTCTGGTCCGATCCATTCTGCCTATAATCACATCAATTATAACCAAATCATTCTGATTACGGTAATCAAATTCTCGGGCCTTACATTTCTCCCCCCCTAAGATATGATTTTGTCCTCGAAATCACAAGCCATCACTCGTATATCACAGGTAATTATATGAAATATCAAATCAAATACAAGAAGGAGATATACAGAAATTAAGAGAAAACTCACCTCAATAAAACAATTCTAGAATCTTTATCTCATCTCGGATTCTATTTTCCAAATTGCTTCTTCGATAATCTAACCACTCTATTGAACTTTCAACAGCAGAATAGTCTTCATTTTGAATTATTTTTCTTTTACTGATTCTGATTTCAATCTGGAATAGTACTTCAAGAAATATAATATCATAATATAACTCGAAGTAACTCTGATAAAATCAATCTCAAAATACTGGCTTTACAACATCCGTATATACCAATCACCAGCTCATAACAAATTAACATCAACAACTGTTATCAAATCTGTTTAATTCTAGTTAATTCAATATTTAGTCTTCTGCCTCAAATATCAATGGTCATCTTCTGACGTTGGCATATTTAATCTGTCTATTCTGAGTTGTCTTCATTTCTTCTAACTCAGCTTCACTTTTCAGTCACATCTCTAATCATATCAAGTCCAATCTCAGGAACCTCAGGGATAACATCTCGATAAAGAGGGAATATGCGCTTCTTACCGGACAACGTTTCAAATAGTTCCATCTCGATACTCGTTTGATAGCTGTTGTTGTACGAAAACTCACGACATGACATAAATCCTGCCAACTAGTACTAAAATCAAGCACTACAACTCTAAGCATATTCTCCAAAATTTGGATAAACCACTCTGACTGTCTGTCAGTCAGTGAATGATATGCAATAATCAGATATAATCATGTACCCAACTCTTGCTGTACACTCTGCCAAAAGTGTAAGTTCAACCAAAATCATGGTCTGATATAATCAACTCTCGGCACTCTGTGTAATCTTATCACTTTTCTAACAGAAATCTCAGTAATATAATCATATCTGAACGTCTTCATGTACGAGCTAGCACTCACATACTGGATCAGTCTGTCACTCCTAACTCAATCAATGCTCAATTCTGAGAGGAATACAGTAGCTTCATCACGATATCCTTGGAAATGTAATCCCATTTCCATTCAGGAATCGATAAGCTATATAACCAATCTCCTGGTTTCATTCTTTTAGTCTCATCTGTCGGCAATTCAGACATTTCAATACAAATTCTTCCACATCTGATCCCATCTGTTTCTATCAGGATGAATGCTAAATCAATTATTGTACTCTTCTGACAAAATCAGTCATTTCAAACTCGAAATATCTGGCACAACCCATCGGTTATTTACATACAATGCAGTATCACATACCTGATATTATGATTGATACTCTGCTCTGACTATCGATATCAAGTTCTACCCATCCTGATCAACTTTCTGAACTGTTTTACTCTCAAAATCAGCTCTAGTTCGGCTTGGACGGTATAAAATCTCAACTGTATACGATCTGTATCAAGTATTGCTTCATAAAATAACAATTCTCAATCAGATTTAAAACAACAGTCAGATATAATATTCCGCTAAACTCATAGGACTGTAAATCTCTGACACTGATGTCGATCTCGGCCAACTGATCGCGGTCTCAACTGTGCTAGAATCAATCGGTATACTATCTTTGAATATCAACTACCCTGAATAAAAGCTGCCTTAATCAAGATTCACAATTCAACAGTTTTTGTATACCACTTTTCAATTATCAGAATATTCAATACAATATTCAGATATTCAACCAAATCAGTCATATTCTTCGAATATATCATAATATCACAGATAAAATAATCATAGTTAAGACGAGCATAAAATCATCAGAATACTTCTGAACACATGGTTCATCAATCCAAAAATATAGCTGGAGCATCCCAAATAGAAACACTCAATCAAATGTAAGTCTCGGCTAGAAATCTTTTAACTGGTCTTCCCAATCTTTCAATTCAATCAATATCATTATGTACGAAGTTCTAAAATAAGAACAATACCTGATATAAAGTCAAGACTGAAATCAATTTCTCGGACTGAAAGCAAACCCGAAGTCTCATATGTGGAAAACATCAGCAACTCTCATTCCACTGGTAAATCGGCCGATGGTAAGCTCGGTTTCAGTAAATGAACTGAATACATAAGGAATTCCTCCGTTCCTTTCAATAATCATCGTGTCATGAACATTACGGATATCAAGGAAATTCTAGATCTGAATCCTTACCATAACATTTCTATTCATCAATCCCTATCCGGTCTGAATCTTATCATTTTCTGGCAAAATCGATGGTAATTCTGTAGTTGATCAATATATCAGTACCGATAACTTAGTCAAAATCAGACAACTCAAGTACTATATCATCTAACTCAATCTCATATCTGTCATACTGCAGCATACAAGGTCTAACAGATGTCACCGATACAAAACCTCTCGCAAACAGAAAAGAGATCAATACTACAACATATAATAACTCAAAAACCAAAGCATATATCAATGCAATTTATTCACAGATAATCGTATGGAATGCATTAGTATCTATCAATACATATGCAAAATAACCATACATGAAACAATTACCTGCAGCTACATCGTCAGGTGTGTCCTGGCCTGGGCTGTGATTGAGGAGTCGTCGGCGGTTGGAAAGAGTGAACAACCGATGATTGTCTATTAGGGGGTGCCACTGGTCCAGATGGTTCTGCTCCCTGAGATCGTCGGAAATCTCTCTGTGGACAAACTCTAGCAAAATGTCCTCGACCGTCTGCATATGTGGCAACTACCAAGTACTCCTTGGCATTGCTCTGTGAAATGTCTTCCTCCACAAGTTCTGCAATAAACTCCTGTATAACAAAGGCTAGAACTACTGGAGCTCGACGAACCACTCCCTAACTTCTTAAAATGTTTCTTGTGAGCTTTCAGGAAATCTTTCTTTCCCCCACTACTACTGCACTATCAAATCTAGACGATGATTGCAAAAATTGAGCTGGAGGTTGTTGTTTCTGGGGGTGAGCAACATACGACATTTCTCGTTGTTGTATCAAACTTTCCTCAGCTCTCTTTGACATGTTCAAGGCGTCAAAAAAATAATGAGGTCGTTCCACATTCACCAATGGAAATATTTCAGGATTCAATCCGCTGATGAACTTGTGGGGACCCGTACGCTAATTCATTCCTTAATCGTCTTTAAGAATAAATAATCAAGTAAAACAGGGTCTAAAATTTTTTCTAAATTACACAGCAGAAACATAATGTAATTAAATTCAAATTACATATTAAACATAAACACACAATTACTGTATTATCTACAATAATCCAACTAGGTTCAACTACATGTCAGTGCTGAATCCTAAGTTGCTTCTGAGCCCGGATCTCCACGCTATCTAGTCCAGCCTCGTTCTCGTCCTGACCCCGCTTCTATCCCACCTGTTGCCATGCACACATACAAACAAGACAACAGCCGGATAACTCCGGTGAGATATAAATATCTCAATATAAATCATGTATACATGTCCATCATATAAACAATATAAAAGCATATATCAAAAATCATATCATATATCAAAATCATGATATCAATCCATAATAAGAATAAATCATATTCTATACATGTACCCTAATCCGGAACATAATTCAATATCTAGAATAAATTCTATTCTACGCATGTACCAATATCAGGAACATACTCAATATCAAGAATGAATCATATTCTAAACATGTACCAATATCAGGAACATAATCAACATCAATAAATATAAATCAATATAATTGTCACTCAGACTCGTGACTCCACGTTTTAGACTAGACTCAATCTTAGCCCAGGGATCCCGGTTTCCAGATGTGGTATTCCTATATCGACCAACAGTAATAGAAAAGACTCCAGTTCTATCCACGTCGATATAACCAAACATCCAGTGTCCTGACCTAACCGTCATGGACTGTGGTCCTATCACCAATATCATGTCCTGTGACAAAGTGCAATGGGCCAGTGACGAGTCCTCACTATCCGGCCCTTCTGTCACAAGATGAAATGTATACGACTAAGCATATCCGCCTAGGACTCAAGACATACATGGTCTATAAATCCATAGACCAAAAATATCAATCGTATTCAATTGCAAATAACAATGCAATAAAAGAAAGTATGTGATTTAGGGAAACTCGAGTCAAACCTCACTCGAGTTGTGCAATCCCAATTCAACATTAATTTATACCTTTATCTTCTCGCTCAGAAGAAGAAGAAGAAGTCCCGACTCTATCTCGGTCCATTCCCTATCTGGTAATACCAATACCGAACAGATATAATATCAATAACAACTCAATTCAGAACCTGTTCTGATTAATTCAAATCAAAACACATAATCTGATCAATGTCGAATCAAGACACAATCCAATTCATATCGATAATATCACGATATAATCGAAATCACTACTGAATCTGATCAATATCAATTAACTGATGTTTCGACGGTATAACAATACAGTCTCGATAATCCCCGTCAGTCCAAACATCACAGATATAATACCAGAACTCATAATCGATATCGATATCAGTCATAATCTCAATAACAATACATATCTGATATGAATTCTCAGTCAAATCGATTCCAAAAATCATAACAATTACATAAACAGTCCGTTCTTTAATCTGACTTCAATTATACGATGTCTACTATGTCAAGAACATCATATATGACTCATATTCAATTCTGACCATAGCATAATTTCAAAGCACGTCAAAACGTAGCAAAACTGACGTCCAGTTGTAGCCTACGTCGATAGGAACACGATACTGAAGTCGGATTCAAGTTTGGACGGGCGGATCGAAATATAAAGGCGTAAGGATTTTACACCTCTTTCCCCGAAGCTTTTCCTCGATTTCTGCTTTTTTTTCTGAGGGATTTTTGAAGCAAACATATATATAGTATCCCAAGTGCAGGCCAAGCTACGTGGCACACTTTTCATGTTTTTCGATCGGCGCTCGGGCGGTCAAGAATTACCGCCCGGGCGCCGAACCTTCTGCTCGGATTCTCATCTTATCATCCTCTCGCGCTCGGGCGGTCAATAACTACCGCTCGGGCGCGAGACATTCTGTCCAAACCCCTTCTTGTGGTGCATTGGCGCTCGGGCGGATAACTTTCTGCCGCTCGGGCGCCAACAGTTCTGTACAAAATATGCATAAATCATAAGCTTTGTTTAATCTGATCTCGGAATAGCCCAATCATAATCATATCAATTCATAATCAATAAATCATCTCCGATTACAATAATCAAATTCTCGGGCATTACATTTCTCCCCCCCCCATTAGATTCGATTTCGTCCTCGAAATCACAAGCAATCAAATCGGATATAAGAAGGAGACATACATAACTACAATAACTTCATATCAACGAAATCACTCGTGATAAAATCAATCTCAGAACAATGGCTATACAACCTCCGTATATGCCAATTACCAGTTCGTAACAAATCCGTATTGGCATCTGCTACCAAATTTGTTAATCCTAGTCAAAGATATATTCAATCTTCGGCTTCAAATACCAACAGTCATCGTCCGACGTTGGCTTATTTTATGTCAAATTTCGAGTTATTCTCATTTTCTTCTGAGTCAGTTTCATTTTTCTTATCAGATTTCTGTTCCCATTAATTCCAATCTCAGGCATCACTGCACTATCCTTCCTATAAGAAGGAAAATCGCAGTTTTCACTGTACAATACTTCAACTCAAGCTATTTCGATACTCGTTTAGTAGCTATTATCGTACAATAATTCAAAAGTGACAATGAATCATGTCAACTAGTGCTATAATCCAGCACTACATTTCCTGGATATCCTCCAGTATCAGGATAGTTCACTCCGTCTATCCGTCAATCTATAAATCATAGATCAAAAATCATGCTATAGACTCAGCCAAAAGTATAAAATCAAACGAAAATCACAGTCTGATAAAATCAACTCTGGCATTTAATACAATCTGACTCCCTGTTTCTGACATATCTCTCAGTCATCGGATCATATTTGTACGTCATCATGTACAATATAACAGAGGCGGATTCGAGAATTCTGTCAATCATAATCACATTACCGCACAGTCTTGTCAAGATTTCAGTAGTGTCATCACACAATCCATAGAAATGTACTTCCATTTCTATTTAGAAATCAATAATCAAGATCATTAATCTAAAAGTTTCTATCTGTCTGTCTTCATCTTTCAGCGATTTAGACATTTCAATACAAATTCTGACATAACTGATTTTCATCTGTTTACATCAAAACTGTCTATTCGAATTATCACACATTTTCAATTAACAGAATAATACTGAATCTACTATTGTGTGCATCTGACAATACCTGTCATTTCAAATTCGAATATCTGACACAAACAAATCAGCTAATAAAATAAATTAAAGAAAAATACCTTCCTGGTATTCAGTTCTGCCTATCAAAATCAAGTTCTGAACAGTCTAATCCAACTTCTGAACTGCTTTAATCTTCAAAATCAGTTCTGACTCGACTGAACTGTATATAATCTCAACGGTTCATAACAATCGGTATCACACACGGACTCAGAATGATAATAACATCGGATCAGATTCAAAATATCAGTACGCAATTTCTTGGTTGCGATCCACCAATTCTTTGCGACCTTGTATAACTGATGCCCAATCAATATAACTCTGCGTTCATATAAGTAATCAAGTGATTCAAACAGCACTTCAATATCATTCAGCCAACTCTCACAATCATCAGACGTCTCCGTACCCCTCAGAATCGGCGGTTGAAATGACTGAAACCTTCTCAAGATTGTTTCCATCGGAGTTTCTGACACATCCATCTGATAACCCGAAGTACCACCGGATTCTGGAATTCTTCGAGGAGGTATATCTGATTACCAAAAGAACTAGTAACCAAATAAAACAAACCTGTTTCAGTCCTCCTCTGATCATCTTACTGCTGATCAAGAATCGGTTCTGGTTCATTCTAAATAATACACGTGATTAATCAAATCTATTAATCAAGTAAACATGTATTTCAAAGCAGTAAAACATAATGTCATGCTAGCATGTAAAAGCAGGAAAGAAAACACAATCTACCCCGCTCACTCTATTCTATTTCAATCTAAATGATCTATTGCTCTGATACCACCTGTTGTGGGGACCCGGACGCTAATCATAATCTTAATAATCATTGGGACAATTTAATCAATTATAATAAACAGGGTCTACATTTTTTTTATTATTAAAATACAGTATTAAATGCGGAACGTAATAGAATACATTCTAATATACATCTCAGTATTAAAGTACAAGTCTTTTATGATATACAATCATTCAAACTAAGGTTTAAAAACTAAATATCAAGTGTCCAAACCCTATCTCTAATCAAAGTCCGTAGTCTCCACTTTAATCACGATCTATCTTCATCTCCTCGACCCTGAACCTGTCTCACCTGTTGCCATTCACACATACAAACACGACAACAGCCAGATAACTCCGTGAGAAATATATCCCAGTATAAATCAACGAAACATGCAATCATTTAACAATATAAAAGCATGTAAGAAATATCAATAAAATGCATCAAAATCTGAAACATAATCAATATAAAATCATTAATCAGACTCGTAACTTCATGTCTAAGACTAGACTCAATCCTAGTCTAGGGATCCCGATTTCCAGACGTTGGCATTCCTATATCGAACATCAGTAATAGAAGAAACACCAATTCTATCCACTTCGATATAACCAAACATCCGGTGTCTTGAGCTATCCGTCACAGACTTTGGCACTATCGCCAATTCACTATCTTGTGACAATGTGCTATGTGCCAGTGACGATTCAATCACTATCGGCACTTATGTCACAAGATCACTCGTCTAATACTCGTCTAATCCATGCTTTCTATAAATCAAATAGAACAAGCATATCAATTCAAATCAATGTACATAATAACAATGAGTATGTGATTAAGGAAACTCAAGTATATCCTACTCGAGTCGTGCTCCCGGTACCACATTGACTTATACATTTGTCTTCTCGATCTGAAGAAGTCGAAGTCTCGAAGTCAAATCTGTCCACATCAAATCTGAAATGACAATATCGAATAGATTGTGTCAATGTACAACTCAATTCAAGACTTGTTCTGATCAATACGCAAATCAAGACATAATCTGATCAATGTCAACAATGTCATGATACAATCTCAATCAATACTAAATCTGATCAAAATCAATCTACTGATATTTCGAAGGCATAACAATACAGTCTTGATATTCCCATCAATCTCAACCTCACAGATATAATACCACAACTCATAATCAATATCAGTACAACCCATAATCTTAACAATAACAGATCATAATTTCAAATCCGTACAATCTCGTAATACCGACAATATGATATCAGTATATACGAATCAACAACTCATCTGATCCAAGTCTAAATAATATCAATATACCCAACAATACAATATCAACCAGATATCCATCCCAACACCTCATAATCGATAACAACACAAATCTGATATCATACGATATCTGTTCTTCGATCCGGTTTCGATTATACGATGTCTGATATCGTAAGAAGAACATATATTAATTGTATTTTATTCTGGCAGTATCATAATTTCAAATCATATCAAAACGTAACAAAACTTATGTCCTGTTGTAGCTGTCGTCGCTAGGAGCTCGGTACTGAAGTCGGATTAAAATTCTAGCGGACGGATTTCTCACAACACTCAAATTCCTATCGTGAAAACTATAAACTTCTGAAAGTTCCTCCGTGCTTTCCTTTTTTTGTTTCTCAGCTGATGGAATGAAAATGTATATATATCAATGCATGCCTCAACAAAACGTGGCTTATTCTTTGCACTGCACGTCTCGCGCATATGCGCGACTACCATCGGCGCATATGCGTGAGACACAAAGTCTCGGCAGGTTGCATCACAGCAGCTCGCGCATATGCGCACACATCTTCCGCTCATATACATGAGGCTTTCTTCACAACTCTCGGGTACCCTCGCGCACATGTGCACACACTGCTCGCGCATATGCGTGAGGTTTTCTACCACCTTCGCACATATGCGCTGCTCCTTGTCGCGCATATGCGCGAGGTATTCTGTCCTCGCACATAATTCGTGTTTTCGTACGTCTTTCCTGTCTATTTCTGGTCCGATCCATTCTACCTATAATCACATCAATTATCACCAAATCATTTCGGATTACGGTAATCAAATTCTCGGGCCTTACAATTAGGATCCTCAGAAGTCGCTGAAACATCACTGAAATTTTCTGCACGTTCAAGCCGTAATGCTAGTTGCACCATGGTTCTAAATTTTCGGTCCTAGCTCAAGACCGAGCGGACCAGTGCCTAACCAACTATACTGGGACCAAGTTCAAACCCAAGATAATATTCTTGACCAAACCTAGATAACCCTACTGCCCAAAACACCAGCCCGTGCATTAACCCCCGATTCCCCGCTGCGACAAGACAACCGAGCCACCCCAAAACCTAACTCCTTCGACCGACTCCTAGACCACAACCAGCTGTTCATGACCTTCTCCTAGCCCTATCATGGACCCAATATTGTCTGATTCTTGGCTTGAATTGAGCCATGCAGGGCGGCACACCAAAATCCTTCGACCTCACCATACCCGAGCCCAAGAACCATCAATAAATCGATCGGTCTAACTCTCGACCCCTAGCTGACTCCATCCCATTTACATCCTAGCCCTAGCAGCCCCTTGCAAATAAGTCAAGAAAATGTGAGATATATGCATAAACATATGTAGTTCATGACAAACCGAAGTCAAAAACGTTTTTAACATAAAAGGACCGAACCATATTCATACACGGCACACATATCAACATATATACAACATGAATGCTGAGAAAAAAAAGATGCATGGCGTGAATTAATGTTTACGTGCTCGAAAACTTGAAGGTTCTTGCGTAGAACACGCACCGGAGAGGTGGGGAAGAATTTTTCTTGAAAACCCTTGAAGAACTTGAAATGGTTGCGGGATTTCGTGAGGGTGGAGGCTGCTGAATGAGAGGGAGGGGCGGCAAAGGAATAGGTTTAGGGTTAGGGTTTGATTAGGTCGTGTTTAAGTAGAAAATTTGTGCACTAATGGGCCCTAATTAAAAATTCACTACAAGAAAAACGGAATACGACAACGGATCCTTTTAAAAACTGTTGTAACTGAGGGTGTTGTTGAAAGTCCGTTCAACGACAACGGTTTTTACCTTTTGTGGTAGGTAGCATTTGCGATGGTATTTTAAAACCGTCGCTAAATCCATTAGCGACGGTTTTATTTAAAGCTGTCGCTAAAATTAGCAACAGCCAGCATATAAAAGTCGTCGCTAAAATTAGCGACGGTCAGCATATACAAACCGTCGCTACATTTAGCGACGGTCTTTAATCAAGAATTCCGTCGCTAATTTGTTTCGAAAAATAAAAAAAAATATCTTTTAATAATATAATAAATCTAAAAGAAACTAACAATTGAAACTAAAATCGTGTAAAAGAGAAAAATTTTAAGTGTAAGAGAGAAAAATTTTAAATGTTGTGTGAAGTGATAAAATTGTATATGAGAGAAAAATTTTAAGAGTTGTGTGAAGTGATAAAATTGTGTATGAGAGAAAAATTTTAAGTGTTGTGAAGTAGTGAGAAAAATTTAAGTGTTGTGTGAAGGGATGAAATTGTGTAAGAGAGAAAAATTTTAAGTGTTGTGAAGAAAATGGAACGGAATATGGGTATTTATAGTGAGTTGGCGATGGTTTTTGGTTAAACCATCGCGAATTTTAAATTAGCGACGGTTTTGATAAGATCGTCGCCGTATTTTGTGAAGGATTAGGTTAAACCGCTGCTAAAGTTAGCGACGGGTCTTAAAATATTGTCGCATGTTTTAATTTTTCGACGGTTTGTGAATAAACTGTCGCTAAATATAGCGACGGTTTATTCAAAACGGTCGCTAAATATAGCGACGGATGTCATTAAACTGTCGCTAATTTTTAACAGCGACGGTTTGACATAAAACCGTCGCTAAAATTATCGACTGTATATATAAAACCGTCGCGAATGTGTAGCGCCGGTTTTGAAAGGGGATCGGTTACGGTGACCGGAAGCGCAACAGAAGTCAAAATTTTTTATTTTTCATGGTAAAATTTCGGCCACCACATAATTTTGTGCAACAAATATAATAAAACACAAAAATGACATTCATAGAGTGTTTTAGAATTATTACCTATCAACCTCTTGAGGTTGATGAATGGCACCAACTTTGTTGTTAAACAACAAAGCTCTTGAATGGATGACAAGTCTACAAGCTTCCTCCTCCTTCAAAATTAGGCCCACCACTTGCTAGGTAAATCCCTTCTTGTTTTGCACTAGAAAAACAAGAAGATTTTTCAAAGAGAAGATTGTGTTTTCAACAAATTGAAGAACACAAAAGGAGAGGAAAAATTTTGAGAGAAAGCTCTTGATATTTCGGCCAAGCTAGTGTGGAATGAGGGAGGGAAGAGTTGTCTTGGTAGTGCAAAAAGTTGATCCAAAAAGCTAGCATGCCATGCATTATTTTAATCAAAAGTATTCTCCAACTCTTCACCTCCCATGCATGCTTTGCATGTGGGCTTATAACAATTTACAAGGGCCCATGGACTTTTATTTAAATTGTCTCAGACCCATTTGAGCCCAATTAGACTTTACTTGATTTTACTCAAGCCCACTAGTTAAATAATTATTCTCAATTGGGCTCTACAAGGCCCAATGATATTTAATTAATCCAACACTTGAATTAATTTAATTATTTGGACTCTACTAGGCCCACTAGTGTTTAATTAATTCAACACTTGAATTAATTTAATTTAGTCCATAATAATGTTTATGAAAATCACAATTTTCAAATACATTATTCACTTGGCCAAATTTTAATTTAGGAACACTTCCATTAATTAAAATTTATATTTCTCTCATAGAAGTCATACTTCTATTTTTCTTTACGCTTATAAACTCATTTATAAGGCGTTCAACACATTGAACTATTTTACTTCTCATCGGGATTTAGAAAGCAAGTACTTGTGTGGCACTCAATGGTTCATTGATACAACTAGCCGTGGGTTCACATCTCCTATGTGATTCGGACTAAACATGTCCTTATTCAAGCATACCCCAATTGCTCCATTCTTGCATATCAACTCCTTGATAACAAGAACGTCAGAACTCAAGTCTGATAGTACCCAACCAATCATGTTAAACGCCTAGCAGCATCGCTTACATGATTCCATAGGTATCAAATGATAGTGCCTGCAAGAACCATTCTATTATGGTTAGCGTACAGTACGGTCCCTTCAACTCATATATCCCGACTGATTCGACAACTATTGGTTTATCGAGAGTTGTCAATGAATCGATACTATGTGTTATGTTATGGTTGCATCGATGGTGTAATCTATGAAACCCCTTTCATAATTACCACCATACTCTGATCAGAGATTTCAACCCACACATACATGAGAACACATAGGATATCCATACCCGAAGGTAAGCGGTGAATCCCCGACTACAATGCATCGACTCCTATGTGTTTCGACAGAACACCCAACCTTGCCACCTGATGACCCCATGAGAGTCGGTAAACAAGTCAAAGTGTAAGTCTAGCACATAGAGTCTCAATGTTGTTCCGGGTCATAAGGACTAATGGTGTACAACCATAAACTACGACGTTTCCACTCTATAAGTGAGAACCACTTGGAAAGTCCTTTATAGAGGGTTGTTCAGTGCACTCTCTACAAGGAGCACCTATCTGCATGTTCGGACATCACAATGTCCCCTACCAATGAAACATGGTACTCACATCGTAGATACTAGTCTCTAACTCGAGCGGCCTATATCCTTCTTAGTGGCGGCTGAATCGACTAGGAACCATTTAGAATATACAGTATTACAAATATGAGTTTCATGATACTCATCATATGAGCATCTCATATTCTTTCTACTATTTGTATATTCAAGGTCTTTATCTATGCAACTAGCATGGGTATACAGATAAAGAAGTGCCAAAACAATAAATTCAAATATTATTAAAATAAATATCATTTATACATAGAGTTTAATTGTGAACACTCGGCCAACACTTGGCTCGACGTGCACCTACTCTAACAGGTTTTCGATAATCCGTCGCTAAATTTGGCAACGTTTTCCAAAACCGTTGTTGTTTGTCCAAAAACCACGCTAATCGACAACGGTTTCTTAAAACCATTGTCGATTCTCCAAAAAAACGCGCTAATAGACAACGGTTCTATTAACCGTTGTTATTGACCCAAAAACCGTTGTCTTTGGCCCCCTAAAGACAACGGTTTTAACGGTCTTTGACCCCAAAAAGACAACTGTTTTTGCTAAAACTGTTGTTAAAAACTCTACGACAACGGTTTTTCAGAAAAACCGTTGTCGTATGTGTGTTGTTGTATGGCGTTTTTCTTGTAGTGATTAAATGTATTAAAAGGATTTTGGGCCCACCAAGCACTCAGATAAAGCAGTGAAACCCAATAAAACTCTCGAAAAATATTTCGTTTATTTATGTTTTGGAAAATATTTCCTGAGCCCTCAAAAAGTAATCTGAATCGATAAAATTTGCGTACAAGCTAAAAATATAACCCGACGAGTAAGAATACCCAACCAAGGTCCATTTTCAAAAATAATAGTTAAATACACCATATATTAATAATTAACATAATTATTCAATAAAAATATTTTTCCTAATAGTCCCTGGTCTCCGTTATTCGTTCGATCGATAATGCAACTTAAAATCCTAATGCATGAAACTTTAAAATAAACATGAAATGAACATCTATCCATGACATACTCATGCAAAAAATGCATAAAAATAATTAAACACATATTTTAAATAAAAACCTAGATTGCATGCAGTCGGGTTAAGTCGCTCGAATTTCCTAGACCTTATAAAAACATACAATCATAAACCATCAAACCAAACCTAAGACTAGAATTTTTTCAAAAGAAGCATAAACTCTTAATCCTCTCAAAACCACTCAAAAGCATAAAAGTCATCAAAATCTTTACAATCATACTAATACGAAAAAACTAGCAAAGGTCATCGGGTTATGAGCACCATCAGTCCTGCTAGTTCAACATTCAAGTCCTATCTTATCATCATAAACATTTTCACATGCATCATTCACACATAGTGAGTCTATTGACTCAACAATCCTTAATCGTGATAACAAATAGTGTGGGGACCGGACGCTAATTCATTTCTTAATAATTCTTGGGAATAATTGGATCAATTATATAAACTTGGGTCTAAAATTTTTTTTAATACAAGTGCGGAACATAATAAAATCACTCTGATACAAACCTCAACATAAAAGTACAAGTCATGTACAATTACATTAAAATCAAACTAGGGTTCAACTACTATACATCAAGTGTTGAAAACTATTCTACTTCTGGGTCCGAATCTCCACGTTAATATTGATCTCTCATCCTCTTCTTGACCCTGATCCTGTCCAACCTGTTGTCATGCACGCATACAAACACAACAACAGTCGGATAACTCCGGTGAGAATATAATTCCTAGTATAAACAATATGTACATGCAATCATATAAACATATAAGAAAGCATATAACAGTATCAATCACATGTATCAATTTGAAACATGAAATGATATAAAATTGTAAATCAAACACATTTCTCTGACTCGACTCTGATGTAGTCTAGTCTAGGGATCCCGGTTCCCGGACGTTGGTATATTATATCGAATCTCAGCAATAGAAGTCGATTTACTCCTAAGAAACATCGATATAACCGAACATCCAGTGTCTAGGCACCTCTGCCCAAGACTTGGCACCTTTGCCAATGACTCGTTCTCGTAATCTATCTTCTATTGTCTGCTATTCTATAAGTCAATAGAATAGACATATACATTCAACTAATAAAAGGTATTAAAACAATAACAAACAAGTATGTGGTTTAGGAAAACTCAAGTCTAGTCCAACTCGAGTCGATCTCCCGGTTCAACATTGATTTATACCTTTCTCTTGTCGATTTGATGAATTCGAAGTCTCGAATTCAAAGTCTGTCAATGCTCAATCTGGCAATGACAATATCGAGGAGTACAATATCAATATACCACTCAAATCAATACTGGGTGTAATCAGAACTCAATCTAATTCTGTTTCAACGACATAACTGCACAATCTCAATATATCCAGCAATACAAATATCAACAGATATCAATCTCAACTCATAATTGATCGACAAACATAATCTGATATCAAATCTGTATAATCTCAATCAATTCAATTCAATTCTGAAAAATCATAACAATTTCATACGGTATATGTTCTTCAATTCGGTTTCAATTATACGATGTCCAATATATCAAGAACACCATATATCAATCATATATGATTCCTTCAATATCATATTTTTAAATCATATAAAAACATAAGAAAACTTACGTCCTTTTGAAGTCGTTGTCGAGGGGATTACAGAACTGTGTTCGGATCGAAATTTTGATAAACGGATCTTGAAAAAGCACAATTCTACGGCAATATGAAGCTTGAGGGTTTTTTTTCTGAATATTTCCTCGGTTCTTGCTGAAGGAAGGAAAGAATGAAGATTATATATATCCAATTTGCATGGCAAGGATACACGTCTTATTCTTAATATACATCGTGCGGCGCTCGAGCAGTCAAGAATTACCGCTCGGGCGCGGAAGTTCTGTACGAACACTAAGCTTGTTCTACACTGGCGCTCGGACGGTCATTTTCTACCGCTCGGGCACCAAACATTCTGTCCGAGTATGCAACTTGTGGTGCATTGTCGCTCGGGCGGTCTTTTTCTACCGCTCGAGCGCCAAACGTTCTGTACAAAATGTTGGTCCATGTATCGGCGCTCGGTTTCTCCACTCCCTCTTACTTTAGTTCCTAAAATCTAAATTCTGTCAATCAATTACTATCTAATTATAGGGATAAAATCTCGGGCATTACAAATAGTACTTATACATTCACATGCAACAATAAAAATATTTTTAATAAAATAGTTTTATCATGAACATGCATGTTAGGATTGGGAAAGAATTTAGAAGTGATGTGAATAAACTCTTTGAAAATATATGCTTCTAAAATTTGTTTTCACCCGAAAATTTGTTTTCAACCATTTTTTGGTGGTTGAAAGTTTTTCTCAAATATTTAGAAATATGAACCACTTGAAAAGTGCGTAAAACGGGTCAATATTTATAATGATAGTTTCAACCGGTTGGTAGTCTAATCAACAATATATGGTTTGAAATGTAAAAGATTGCGACAATTAAAGACACGAGATTTTTATGGATGTTCAATGATAAGACTCCTACTTCACCCCTTCTTCCTCTGTAGGAATGATTCCACTAAAAGACTTTAGCTTTATAAAACTCTTTGCAACAACCCACTCCAATTAGGGCTTATCACAGTGTCTGTTTTGGAACTTATAGTGATGACTTTACACTTCTGGATTTTAAGAACTATCGGTTCACCAGACAACGCTACTAATCAAATAGCCAAAGGTTCCTGATGCAAGTAAAATAATCTGTTTTAGTAGCACAAATATGATCTTTGAATGATCAGATATCTTTTTGTTGAGTGCGTGTTTGATGAGCGATGAGTTATATGATCTTTGATTGTGCTCAGATTCTTCAAGTATGCAGGCTTGTAGTAATCACACTGTTGAAAGCTTGACAATTATATCTGTTCCTTGCATACTTCCAGCTCTTCTTATATAAACTGTCATTCCAACGGTCAGAAAGAGATGGGCAATGTTAACTTGTAACCTTGGAATGATGTGTCACTATTAGCTGAAAATATATTAAATGTATTTCAACAAAGCATTTAATGTTCTCTTTGCTAGCACAGCTTTGAATCCCATACCTTGAAGAGTCATCGCTGAGTATTCATTTATGGCAACTGTTTTTACCATTAGAACTTGTAGGATATAACTAATCTTTCTTTTCTGGGATAGTGACATAAATGCATATCAATATCGAGACTGGTGCATGACACGGTTGACTTGTAGCGGTACAAAACTATTGAATGTCCTGAACTGATCAGAGAATGTCTTACATTAAGTGAGAAATAAATAGCTCTTTATTGTCTCGATTTAAAGTCTTCGAACAGCCGGTTGGGAAGTTCTTTAAAAGTTTGAACTTCATCTGCTTTAAATGGTTGAATGGTAGGCGGTCTGAAGTTCAAGCAGTTGAAGACTAAGCGGTTGTATGTTTAGACGGTTGAACTGGTTCCTTTTATACACAGAAGATTTCATCTTTTTCCTGAAACAGTTAAGTTTTGTTTTGATTTTGTCGATTACCAAAACTCTTAGGTAATAGTAATTCTTTAACGATTTCCCAACTTTTTGTGATGAGAAAACCCAGCTGCAGAACATTCTTCTGTTTTTTTATCTGTTTAGCTTCATCTGCTTTGGCACGCTCTCCAACCCTCTTTCTAACTGATGCTTCTGCTCTGAAAAGTTCCTTTTGTCGCTTTCTTTCCCCCTTTTTGACATCACCATTGACAAGGAATTGCATGATTTCAGTGAGTTGTGTTCCTTGGGCATCCATACGTTGATCAAGGATGAAGGTGTCTATCTGCTGATGCTCCTCAAGGAGCAGAAGGTTCTGAGAAGAATTTCATGGGGAATTTAGGGAATAGGGACTCTACTGTGATTTATTTTAAAAAATGGATCCATAAGTAAATTTACCTAAATGTCCTGTGTTTTAAATTTAAATCCTTTAAACACACGATTAAATTTTCAACAGAGAACCTAAATCATCCTTTGAAAAATTTTCAACATAGAACCCTAAACCCTTCGTTCCTGGAAATTTCCTTCCCCTCGAGGTGACGCAAACTCAATTGAAGGAATGGCTAACCAAAATGTGGTAATTTTCACGTTTATTTCGATTTTTTGCTTCTGCATGCTTGTCGATTTATTGTTTCTGCGTCGTGTACGTCGTGTTGAAGAAGATGTGTCGTTTGATTTTAATTCTGACTGTCTGCAGGCATATGAGGATTTAAAGTAGCACTTGGTGAAGGCTCCTGTTTTGTTGGCACCAGATTGGGATCTACCCTTCGAAGTCATGTGCGATGCCAGTGATACTGCAATTGGTACTGTTCTTGGCCACCGGAAAAAAAGGTATTTCATAAAATTTACTACGCAAGTAAAACCCTAGATGAGGCGCAATTGAATTATGCAACCACTGAAAAGGAATATCTTGCAGTATTATTCGCGCTTGACAAATTTCATTCATATCTTGTTTTGTCCAAAGTCATTGTTTACACAGACCACTCTGCACTAAAATATTTACTTGCTAAGAAAGATTCGAAGCCACGCCTACTTAGGTGGATTTTATTGTTACAAGATTTTGATTTAGAAATAAAGGATAAGAAGGGTGTTGAGAATGTGGTAGCTGATCACTTGTCTAGATTGAAGCTTATTAGTAATGACTGTGTAGATCATGCCATTAATGATTGGTTTCCTGATGAGAAGCTATTTGAGGTGAAACACTGTCCTTGGTATGCAAATTTTACTAACTTTCTTGTCACAGGCAGACCACCACCCAATCTAATGTTTCACCAACGAAGAAATTATTTTCTGACGTGAAGCATTATTTTTGGGAGGAACCATTTTTGTTTAAGATTTGTGCAGATTACATGATAAGAAGGTGTGTTGAAGACGATGAGTTTGGTCAAATTCTCGACCATTGCCATGACCGTGAGGTAGTGGTCATTATGGACCAACAATGACAACATCTAAAGTACTTGAATGTGGCTTCTATTGTCCGACCCTATTTAAAGATGCTTGTTCTTATGTGCTTGCCTGTGATAAATGCCAGAGGACATGTAACATCTCTAATCTTCATGAAATGCCATTAAACAATATAATTGAGTGTGAGATTTTTTATGTTTGAGGGATAGACTTCATGGAACCGTTTTCCAGTTCGTTCACAAAAAAATATATTTTGGTTGCGGTAGACTATGTGTCTAAGTAGGTAAAGGCAGAAGCATATGCCACTAATGATGCTCAAATGGTCTTGAAATTTTTAAAGAAAAATATTTTTAATAGATTTAGAACACCACGAGCAATCATTAGTGATGGCAACATCCATTTTACAACAAGCTATTTGTAAGGTCCAAAATTAAGATGATGTAATCCAACTGCATGCAAATCTAGGAAATATGAAAAATGAGTAATTAATTGACTATAATTGGTAATTAATTATGTGACATACTTGTTTATTTGTTCTTTGAGATTTTTATTGTCATCATGCATAAAATGATATTTTTAAGGAATATTCAAGCGACGATCGAGGAACGGGGACCGAGGGCTGAAGAAAATGTAAAATGTTTTTGTTAAAAAATTATTTTTAAATTATTTAAAATTTGGTCGATGCTTTTCAGTATTTTTGAATAATGGGTTTTGAGGTGATTTTATATGCCGGGTCGTAAATTTTATCGGTGTTGGTTTTTCAACTAAAATACGAACTTCTTGGCAACCCGGCTAATAAATTCACATATTTAATTAAAGAAAAACTTTGTTATTATTGTATTTATTTAAATCCTAAATAGACTAATGGGCCTAATTTAATGGCTTATTAGGCCTAAGGTCTAGTTAGTGATCAAATTAGTATTTAATGTGTTAAATAAATCACAAAACCCTATTCTAGAACAAACCATCGGCTACCCTAGTTAATTTCTGAAATACTCTCCCCACCACACACACCCAACCTCACGACACTTTTAAGGAATTTTGGGAAGGGTTTCTCGAAAGCAACAAGCAAAGTAGAAGCCATCGTCGCGTCCCGTTCTTCGTCGTCAACGAACTTTGGTGCGTATATAACGCAAAGACACGCCATATATCTCCTTTTCTCATCCATCATATCATACTATTAATTGAATTATTGTATGCAGGAAGAACATTATTTTTTTTCAGAATTTTCGGTTTGTGGCATGCATACATGAGAAAACATGATTTTTGAATCCATTAACTTGTGTATTGTTGGTTAAGGGGCTGCCATGACATAAAGATTGGATCAAGAGGGGTTTACACCTGTTTTAGAGTCACACACACCCACCCTAAACACCACAAATAATCGGCTGAACAAAGGAAAAAGGAAGGGAAACTAGGACAAGCAAGAACCGCGATAATTTGATGTCAAGGGCATGGGGGTTCGGTTTCTGTTCTTCAGGGGCTAGGGCTTTGTTGGCTCGTTCCAAGGGCTAGCCAAGGTCATGAGTGAGTCAGGTAGGGAGTCCTAGCCAAGCTACGACTCACGGTAAGGGCTGGGGAAGACTCCTAGCCACGCTAGGACTCTACCCGAGAACATAGACGAAGCTGCTGCAGGGTTCGAGCAGCTTCAGGGTTTCAAGGGCTCGATGCATGGGGCACGAACTGGGCTAGGGCGGTTCAATAGGGTCCTAAGAAGGTGCACATCATGTTGGTTCAAAGGCTGGGGCGTCGGTTTAGGTTCTAGACACCAAAACATAGAGTCCTACCTCACTAGGGAGTCTCGGCCAGAATAGTGTCGCTTATGAAAGCTTCGTTTTTATGGTTTGGGCTGGGTTCTTGGTGGTCTAAGGGTCCAGTAGGTTAAGTTAGAAGGTTGTTCATGTTTTGGATCAACATGGCTCGGGGGTAACTCGTGAAAATCGGAAGTTGGCTTGTAGCCGAAGTTTAGGTGTCAAATAGGGTGTTTTAAGTAAAGAAAATTGGAAAACAGCTCACGGTGGTCGAGTCGTGGTCCATAAGAGCTAAAATAATATAAAAGACTAGATTTAGAATTTAGGAATTTTGTATTAAAGTTCGGGATTTTTCGGGATTAAAACACCATCAAAAAAATTAATTAAAGATAAATGAAAAGGTCTAATATTTAAGCTAAATAAAATTATGGAAAAATTCATGTAAGCTTATATAATTATTTGGGACATGTTAAAGTCATGAAATCACGAAAAAATTCGAAATCGTAAAATGTCGAGTCTAGGGGTAAAACAGTCTTTTTATACCCAGAAATTAGTAAACGTCATGGCAGTGCCCTAAATGCTGTTTTTATGATATTATGACTATTCTTGAATGTTTATGAGATGTTCATGATTAATTACGATTTATTTAAATGCACGTGAATTTTTCTGATTTAAGGAAGACATTTAAAAGACATGTTGCATGCTTGGTTTCAAAAATGAAAAATGTAATGTTATTCATAATTTTTCCAGCTGATGTGAATATTGAAGGATGTGAAGTGATTGTGACTAATTCGTTAATGTTGGCGACGTCGTGAGGGTTATGGTCCCAGTGGGAGCCCGACGAACGTGTTTCCATCATGGCGAATATGTGGTAACGGTTTTGTGGTAACGGTAAGAATGGAAATTTCGTGAGGGGAAAAGGCACTAGAGGGAACCCATCTATGGGAAAAGACCCCCGAGGGAACCCCGACGATCGTATTTCTATTCGATCATGATAGGCCAAGGCTCAGTTGACCGGTGAGAGTGTCGCCGATGTCCCTGCCGCCCAGTACTGTGGTTATATGTTGATGGATCCATCGATTTTCATGTCATGTTGAGGAAAGTCACAATTAACGATCTGAATTCAACAAAGGAAAAAGAAAATGTTTATGATCATGTTAAAAGGTTTTATGTCATGTTAAGGAAAAAGGGAAAGTTTAAAGTTTATAGTTGCATTTCATGAAATGTTATTTTTACTTAAAAGTATTTTCACTGTTGCAAGTGATTTTATACGTATTATTTGTTATAAAGATTATGGTGTGTTGAGTCTTTAGACTCACTAGGTGTTTTGGATGCAGATGAGTTTGATGGAGGTCTTGATGGTTGACCTGGCTGGACTGAAAGTGCACACAACCCGAGGACTAGCGCTACATTTTCCGCATTACGTTTTATGATTACTGATTTAAGTTAAAGATTAATAGACTATTTACTTATGCTTGTGAGAGATTTTTGAGAGGTTTAGTATGGGCTTTACTTTTCAAATTATTGTTTTTTAGGTTTGGTAAAACAGTAGAGGATTTTACTTTATGACTATTTAACTTGAATTTTTAAATACTAGTTGGTTGAGTTTTTATTTTAAATGGGAAAAATATTTTATTAGATTGGCCGAAATTTTAAAAAAAAATTCTAGTACTTTTAAAGCAATAAAAAGGGCAGATGTTTCAGTTGGTATCAGAGCCAAGGGTCCTGTAAAGGGTTGTGCCACCATCAGCACCGAGAAGATCAGTCGTCAAGCCTAAATTTGTAAGTTTACATGCTTTATATGATTTAGTATGATGTTACCTGCATGATGATATGAATATTATGTTTATGATGCATGTTTATTAGCTTTTTGAGCATTTATGCTTTGCATGCTTAAATTGATAAAATGAATTAGGACATATCACATGATTAGAAAACATAGATTTAATTGCATGTTGGTTACGTTAGAATTTGGAAAACATTCAGATAAAATGCCTCCTAGACGTGTACCCGTTATCGAGATTCAGGAAGAGAACAGTGTTAATCACCGAGGGAATAGTCAAAGAAATGAACCACCACCACCTCCTCCTCCAGGGGATCCTGCTACTCGTGCTTTAGAGGGTATAGCTCGTTTCTTCAAGCAACAATTATAGCAGTAGCAGTTACAACAACAGCAGTTACATCAGATGTAGCAGCAGCAGGCGACTAGGCCACAACATGACATTTATGATCAGTTCCGGAGGCTAGGGCCGAAGGAATTTTCTGGTACTACAGATCTTTTTGCTGCAGAGGGTTGGATTCGTTCCCTTGAGGTATATTTTCGCTATCTTGATATGGAGGATGCAGACCGAGTGAGATGTACCACTTATCTGTTTAAAGATGACGCTTCTTTATGGTGGGAGGGAGCCGAGCATGGTGTTGACCTTGCTACACTCACTTGGGTACAGTTCAAGACGAAGTTCTATGAGAAATATTTCACTCCGGATGCTAGGAGCCGAATAAAGAGGGAATTTATGGCTCTTCGCCAGGGAGATGCCACTGTTGCTGAATTTGTGAAGAAGTTTGATAGGGGTTTCATGGATGGCCTGCGACCTACCATTCGGGATAAAGTTATGATGATGCGTCCTGGAGATTATGCTACAGCAGTTAATATGCTTATCAGGCTGAGCAATCCTTGAGGGATATTGACTTTGAGTTACAGCGTAATAGGCAACAACATCAGAATAATAATCAGCCGAATAAAAAGCCATATACGGGTCCTCCTAGACCTCAAGGGCCTCAAAAGCCCCAAGGTCCAGTCAAGAAGCCAGCTCCACCAAAGCCACAAAATCCTGGAGCACCAAAGCCTGCTGAAAGGCAACCACGCAAACAGTGCAACCGCCCACATCTTGGCAAATGTGAATGGGAATCATATAAATGTTTCTACTGCAAGGAGGATGGACACAAAGCTATCGAGTTCCCGAAGAGGAAAGCAGCTACTACGGCACGAGCTTATGTTATGAATGCCGAGGAAGCTGAGGAAGAAGCAGACACTACACTTATCACAGGTAACCTAGTCATTTAACATTTTTGTATTGCTTATTATTGCATGAAATGTTAAATTGGTTATTATTAGAATTGATTAGAGGTAAGAATTAACCTAGTGAAAAATTAGGTTGCATGTTCTACTTAGTTGCACTTAAGTTATGATTTTAGAAACCATGGAAAATGATTTGAATTTTGTGCCTTATTTTATGTGAAGGATGCAATGATTCCAAATAAAAAGTTTAGGGCCAAAATTAAAGGAAATCATAATTTATGGGTTTAGGAAAGTTCTCGATTTCTTTTGGAAGGATTAATGTGCAATTTCTAAAAATTAAAGGGACTATTATGTAATAATTCGAAAATAAGGGACCCAAGTACAATTTCTGAAATCTTAAGGATCAAAATGCAATTCTCGAAACATGAAGGGCTAAATCAGAATTTCGAATAATATAGGGACTTAATTGCAATAATTCGAAAAATTGGGGTCAATAATGCAAGTTTCAAAAGTCGAGGGACTAAAGTACAATCTTTCCAAGAAATGTTTAAGTTCGACACGAAATCTTCATATAACCTTGGGAATTCATGATAGTAAATCCTTAAGCTTCAACACGAAAGGATTTAAAAGACATTTTTCACCGTAGGGAGGAATGGAGCATCGATTGATTTTTCGTCAGTGATCAGTATCTATTAGGCCACCTAGTGGTAAATCTTTTGTCTTTGAGGCGGCAAGAAACAAGCAAATGCCGCACATTATCTTTTGTCTATGTGCGAGGAAGAATATTGAGCGTGGATGTCAAGCTTATCTAGCATGTGTCACTACTACACATGAATCCATCAGTCAGAAGTTAGAAGATGTTGATATTGTGAGAGATTTTCCTAGCGTCTTTCCTGACAAAGTTTCTGGCATTCCACCCGATCGTGAAGTGGAGTTCTCTATTGATCTTATGCCGGGTACTGTTCCTATATCAAAAGCACCATATCATCTAGCACCTGCAGAAATGAAAGAATTGAAGGATCGAATTCAAGAACTGCTAGACAAGGGTTTCATTCGCCCTAGTTACTCTCCATGGGGCGCTCCGGTTTTATTTGTGAAAAAGAAAGATGGTAGTATGCGTCTTTGCATCGATTATCGGGAGCTTAACCGGGTTACTATCAAAAATAAGAATCGACTACCAAGAATTGAAGATTTGTTTGATCAGTTGCAAGGTGCATCAATATTTTCTAAGATTGATCTAGGATCTGGATACCATCAATTGAAAGTTAAGGAGTCCGATGTTCATAAGACGGCATTTCGCAGGAGATATGGGCACTATGAGTTTATGGTCATGCCATTCGGGCTGACCAATGCGCCAGCGATCTTCATTGATCTCATGAATCGTGTATTTCAGCCGTACCTGGATCAGTTTATTATTGTCTTCATTGATGACATATTGATCTATTCCAAGAGCAGAGAGGAGCATAGTCGCCATTTGAGGACAGCACAGAAAGTACTGCAAGACAGAAAGCTTTATGCAAAGTTCAGTAAGTACGAGTTTTGGCTTGATAGAGTGGCATTCTTAGGCCACATCATTTCTAGTAGTGGAGTAGGAAGTTGATCCAAGTACAGTGGAAGCAGTGAAAGAGTGGCCAGTACCGAAAAGCGTCACCGAGATTCGTAGTTTCTTGGGACTAGCTGGCTATTATCGCAAGTTTATTCAGGGTTCTCATCTATAGCGGTACCTATGACCACCTTGACAAAGAAAAATACAAAGTTTATTTGGGGACCCGAGTGTCAAGACAGTTTTGACAAGTTAAAGCAAGCCTTGATATCCGCACCAGTGTTATCTATGCCATTGGGGCAAGGGGAGTACGTTCTTTATACCGACTGCTTCTAAACTTGGTTTGGCGTAGTTCTGATGCAAAACGACCGAGTTATCGGCTATGCGTCAAGACAGTTGAAAATTCACGAAAAGAACTACCCTACTCATGATCTTGAGCTTGCAGCAGTAGTCTTTGCACTGAAAATTTGGAAACACTACCTTTATGGGGAAAAGTGCAAAATATTCACCAATCATAAAAGTTTGAAATACTTCTTCAACCAAAAGGAGTTGAATATGAGACATCGCAGATGGCTTGAATTGGTAAAGGACTATGATTGTGACATTAGCTACCATCCGGGGAAGGCTAATGTAGTGGCAGACGCATTGAGTAGAAAAGCAGCAGTTATCACTCATTTATCACTCCAAAGACCGTTGTAGTCCGAGATATAGCAGTTTGAGCTTACAGTGTATGCTAGGGGCGATGCCCCTAATCTTGCCACATTATCAGTACAGTCGACTTTGAGAGACAGAATTCGTGATGGGCAGGCTACTGATGAGCAGTTGCAAAAGTGGAGGGCAAGAGATGAAGCCAAGGGCCGGAATTTATATTCAGTGGTGGATGGTTTAGTCCGTTATCAAGACCGTCTATGGGTTCCTTGTGACGATTCTTTGAGAGATCTTATTATGAAAGAAGTCCACGACACACCATATTCCATTCATCCGGGCAGTACAAAGATGTATAGAGATTTGCAGTTGTTATATTGGTGGCCAGGCATGAAGAGGGACATTCTGAGATATGTATCCGAGTGTTTGACTTATCAGCAAGTCAAAGCAGAGCATCAAAGACCAGCGGAAAAATTGAAGCCACTCCCTATTCCCGAATGGAAATGGGAAAATATCACCATGGACTTTGTTGTGGGATTGCCTAAGACGGTTAAGGGATTTAATGTCATTTGGGTGATAGTTGATCGTCTTACAAAATCAGCGCATTTTCTACCTATTAAGACGACATTCACCATGGTTCAGTATGCCTGCTTGTATATTCGAGAGATAGTTTGGCTGCATGGGATTCCTGTATCCATCGTTTCTGACAGAGATCCGAGATTCACGTCATCTTTTTGGAAAAGTCTGCATGCAGCGATGGGGACCAAGTTACTATTTAATACAGCATTCCATCCTCAAACCGATGGTCAGTCAGAAAGGGTTATTCAGATTTCGGAGGATCTACTGCGAGCATGTGTTATTGATTTCCAAGGCAGTTGAGAACCAAAGTTACCTCTAGTGGAGTTCACCTACAACAATAGTTTCCAATCATCAATTGGGATAGCTCCTTTTGAGGCACTCTGTGGAAGAAATGTAGATCTCCTATTCATTGGGACGAGGTTGGGGAAAGAAGATATATTGGTCCAGATGTGATTGAAGAGACTACCGCGTTTGTGGTCAAAATTCGTGAGAGAATGAAGACCGCACAAAGCCGACAAAATAGTTATGCAGACAAAAGACGAAGAGACTGGGAGTTTGCAGTAGGCGACCATGTGTTTGTGAAAATAGCACCGATGAAGGGTGTTATGCGATTTGGCAAGAAAGGCAAGCTTAGTCCAAGATTTATTGGTCCGTTCGAGATTTTGGAGAGGATTGGGACACTAGCTTATAGAGTGGCATTGCCACCCGCACTTTCTGGAGTTCACATTGTGTTCCACATTTCGATGCTGCGGAAGTACATGTCTAACCCGTCACATGTACTTAATTATGAACCTCTTCAACTAACTCCAAATATGACTTATGAGGAAAGACCTGTCCAGATTTTGGCAAGACAAGAAAGACGATTGCGTAACAAAGTCATCCCAATAGGTCAAGGTCAAGTGGCTAAATCAATCAGAAGAGGAAGCTACTTGGGAAACCGAGAAAGACTTGAAGAGTCGCTATCCTGATTTATTCGGTAAGTTCAAATTTCGAGGACGAAATTTTATTCAAGGGGGGAGGAATTGTAAGGTCCAAAATTAAAACGACGTAATCCAACTGCATGCAAATCTAGGAAATATGAAAAATGAGTAATTAATTGACTTTAGTTGCTAATTAATATGTGACATACTTGTTTATTTGTTCTTTGAGATTTTTATTGTCACCATGCATAAAATGATATTTTTAAGGAATATTCAAGCGACGATCGAGGAACGGGGACCGAGGGCTGAAGAAATTGTAAAATGTTTGTGTTAAATAATTATTTTTAAATTATTTAAAATGTGGTCGATGCTTTTCAGTATTTTTTAAAATAATGGGTTTTGAGGTGATTTTATACGCCGGGACGTAAATTTTATCGGTGTTGGTTTTTCAACTAAAATACGAACTTCTTGGCAACCCGGCTAATAAATACACATATTTAATTAAAGAAAAACTTTGTTATTATTGTATTTAAATCCTAAATAGACTAATGGGCCTAATTTAATGGCTTATTAGGCCTAAGGTCTAGTTAGTGATCAAATGAGTATTTAATGTGTTAATTAAATCACAAAACCCTATTCTAGAACAAACCATCGGCTACCCTAGTTAATTTTGAAAAACTCTCCCCACCACACACACCCAACCTCACGGCACTTTGAAGGAATTTTGGGAAGGGTTTCTCGAAAGCAACAATCAAAGTAGAAGCCATCGTTGGGTCCCATTCTTCGTCGTCAACGAACTTTCGTGCGTATATAACGCAAAGGCACACCATATATCTCCTTTTCTCATACATCATATCATACTATTAATTGAATTAATGTATACAGGAAGAACATTATTTTTTATCAGAATTTTCGGTCTATGGCATGCATACATGAGAAAACATGATTTTTGAATCCATTAACTTGTGTATTGTTTGGTTAAGGGGCTGCCATGACATAAGGATTGGATCAAGAGGGGTTTACACCTGTTTTAGAGTCACACACACCCACCCTAAACACCACAAACAATCGGCTGAACAAAGGAAAAAGGAAGGGAAACTAGGACAAGCAAGAACCGCGATAATTTGCTGTCAAGGGCATGGGGGTTCGGTTTCTGTTGTTCAGGGCCTAGGGCTTGGTTGGCTCGTTCCAGGGGCTAGACAAGGTCATGAGTGAGTCAGGGATGGAGTCCTAGCCAAGCTAGGACTCACGGTAAGGGCTGGGGAAGAGTCCTAGGCACGCTAGGACTCTACCCGAGAACATAGACGAAGCTGCTGCAGGGTTCGAGCAGCTTCAGGGTTTCAAGGGCTCGATGAATGGGGCACGGGCTGGGCTAGGGCGGTTAAATAGGGTCCTAAGAAGGTGCACATTTTGTTGGTTCAAAGGCTGGGGCGTCGGTTTAGGTTCTAGACACCAAAACATAGAGTCCTACCTCCCTAGGGAGTCTCGGTCAGCATAGTGTCGCTTAGGAAAGCTTCGTTTTTGTGGTTTGGTCTGGGTTCTTGATGGTCTAAGGGTCCAGTAGGAGGTTGGTCAAGTTTTGGATCAACATGGCTCGGGGGTAACTCGTGAAAATCAGAAGTTGGCTCGGGGCCGAAGTTTAGGTGTCAAATAGAGTGTTTTAAGTAAAGAAAATTTGAAAACGGCTCACGGGGGTCGATTCGTGGTCCATAAGGGCTAAAATAATATAAAAATAATAAATTTAGAATTTAGGAATTTAATATTAAAGTTCGGGATTTTTCGGGATTAAAACACCGTCAAAACAATCAATTAAAGATAAATGAAAAAGTCTAATATTTAAGCTAAATAAAATTATGGAAAAATTCATGTAAGATTAAATAATTATTTGGGACATGTTAAAGTCATGAAATCACGGAAAAATTCGAAATCGTAAAATGTCGAGTCTAGGGGTAAAACGATCTTTTTACACCCAGAAATTAGTAAACGTCACGGCAGTGCCCTAAATGCTGTTTTTATGATATTATGACTATTCTTGAATGTTTATGAGATGTTCATGATTAATTATGATTTATTTAAATGCCCATGAATTTTTCTGATTTAAGGAAGACATTTAAAAGACATGTTGCATGCTTGGTTTTAAAAATGAAAAATGTAATGTTATTCATGATTTTTCTAAGTGATGTGAATGTTGAAGGATGTGAAGTGATTGTGACTAATTCGTTAATGTGAGCGACGTCGTGAGGGTTATGGTCCTAGTAGGAGCCCGACGATCGTGTTTCCATCATTGCGAATATGTGTTAACAGTTTTGTGATAATGGTAAGAATGGGAATGTCGTGAGGGGAAAAGGCCCCAGAGAGAAGCCATCTATGGGAAAAGGCCCCCGAGGGAACCCCAACGATCGTATTTCTATTCGATCATGATAGGCCAAGGCTCAGTTGACCGGTGAGAGTGTCACTGATGTCCCTGCCAACCAGTACTGTGGTTATATGTAGATGGATCCATCGATTTTCATGTCATGTTGAGGAAAGTCACAATTAACGATCTGAATTCAACAAAGGAAAAAAGAAAATGTTTATGATTGTAATAGCCGAGCCCGGTGTACGGTACGGTTTAAGCTTTGCATGTTATTTGGGTTATGTGATTAGATGTTAAGAGTTGTGTTTATGGGCTATAGTATGTTTGGTATTATTGTCTTGAGGTATTAGTTGTTGTTGGTTGTTCGTTTCAGAGTTTCAGATTGATTTTAGTTGCATGGGAGGTGTTCATTGCCATGACTAGAGTGCACCCGCGCTCTTAGAGGAGTGCCCCCGCGGTGTACTATTCATGATTTTTGGTTTTGGGAAGCCGTAGCAAGACCGCACCCGCGGTATTGTAAGCACCGCACCCGCGGTGAGCACCGCACCCTGCGGTGGTGTAAGGACCGCACCCGCGGTCCTAGTGGTTCAGGAAATGATGGTTTGGTCGAAGGCATAGCGCACCCGCGGTGCTTGTGTGAGCGCACCCGCGGTCATGCATTATTGAGGTATGGGCGAGATATTTAGTAGCTTTTTGGATAAGATGACTTCATTTCCTCCTTTCCTTTCCTCTTCAAACTCGATTTTCTCTCTTCTAGCAAGGGTTTTCCTCCATTTCTTTCACTTCCCATCTTTGATTCTTGGATCTAGTTCGATTTTCGACTTGAGATCTAGGTTCTCCTTGGTGCTAGGAAGCTAAGGTAAGCTTTTGGTGCGATTCTTTTAAGGTTTTGAGTTAAGAGTTGACTTGGGTTTGTTGTTCTTGTGGATTTATGGATTATTTAGCTTGGATTCTTGGATATAGAGTTGATGTTGGTGTTATTTATGGATTATTGTTGTAGGTGGTGTTCAAGAGCTTTGTTTGAGGTGTTCTATTGGTTTGTAAGTGGAAATTCATCCCTTTTGCTCACATGATGTTATATGTATTGTGTTTTAAAGGTTTTAATGTGTTATTCCCTTCAATTGATTCATTGTTATGTATTGATTCCATTGCTATGCATATTGGAGACTTTTATGTCTCATTATTGTTCAAAGGGAATACAAGAGAAAAGAAAGAGTTTCAAAGTGATTGTTAATGCCAAAGAGAAAGAGTTTAAATGTTTTATTGGATTGATCGATACATAGTCAGAGATTGCATGCAATTAGTTGATCAACGACCATAGGCTTATATCCCTCTAGAGTTATCGGTTTATATCGATTTGGGATACGAGCACCCCAGAGCAGAGATACTATTGATATCAATCCAACCAGAGTAAAGAGAAATACCATCTCATTTCATGCTATTGTTATGATATTCATGTTCAGAGTTTATGATTCAGAGTTGATGGTATTTATGATTTCAAAGCTATGTTTTAACAGAGTATGATATGTTCAGTGCTATGTAAGAGTTCCACTTGCTGAGATTTATTCTCATTTCAGTTATTTCATGTGATGCAGATCAGAGTGGTGGCCCGGGACGTTGACTGTGGACAGGGGGTCATATGCATACACCGTTGGAAGGAAGATTTTGGCTTGATCATAGTAATGATGTTTTGTATTTTGTTATGTCATTCAAATGATCATGTATTGTTATTCTGTAAAGATGTTTAAAGAAATGTATTTTGAAACTCCTTCCGTATTTTAAAGAAAATTTTAATTTCCGCTGTGTATTTTATTTAAAGAGGTCAGAGGTGTCACAATGATCATGTTAAAAGGTTTTATGTCATGTTAAGGAAAAAGAGAAAGTTTAAAGTTTATAGTTGCATGTCATGAAATATTATTTTTACTTAAAAGTATTTTCACTGTTGCATGTGATTTTATACGTATTATTTGTTATAAAGATTATGGTGTGTTGAGTCTTTAGACTCACTAAGTGTGATGGATGCAGATGAGTTTGATGGAGGTCTTTATGGTTGACCTGGCTGGACTGAAGGTGCACACAACCCGAGGACCAGCGCTACATTTTCCGCATTACGTTTTATGATTACTGATTTAAGTTGAAGATTTTTAGACTATTTACTTATGCTTGTGAGAGATTTTTGAGAGGTTTAGTATGGGCTTTACTTTTCAAATTATTGCTTTTTAGGTTTGGTAAAACAATAGACGATTTTACTTTATGACTATTTCACTTGAATTTTTAAATGCTAGTTGGTTGAGGTTTTATTTTAAAAGAGCAAAATATTTTATTAGATTGGCCGAAATTTTTTTAAAAAAAAATTTTCTATTACTTTTAAAGCAATAAAAAGGACAGACGTTTCACTATTTGAAATTTTTTTGAGCAAATATGGGGTCACACATAAGATATCTACCCCCTATCACCCCCAGACAATTGGTCAAGTGGAAGTGTCTAACCGAGAGATCAAGCGGATTTTGGAAAAAGTGGTAGGTGTTAGTCGGAAAGACTGGTCTGTGAGGTTAGATGATGCTCTTTGGGCATATAGGACTGCTTTTAAAACACCTATAAGCACTACACCATATAGCTTACTTGTGGGGACCCAGACGCTAATCAAGTTCTTAATCATGTTTGGGACTAATTAATCAATTATAAAACAGGGTCTAAATTTTTTTTTTTTTTTTAAAATACACAGCGGAAACGTAATGTAATTTACTCAAATTACATATTAAACATGAACATACATCTCAGTATAAAAGTACAAGTCCTGTACAACATATATTTATTCAACTAGGGTTTAACAACTAATATCAAGTGTCTAACCCTATCTCTAAACCAAGTCCGGAATCACCACGCTAAACTCGTCTTCTCTCATCCTCTTCTTGACCCTGATCCAGCCCCACCTGTTGTCATGCACACATACAAAACAAGACAACGGCCGGATAACTCCGGTGAGATATAAATATCCCAGTATAAACAATGTATAAATGCAATCATATAAAAACATATACGAAAGCATATAAGAAATATTCATAACATGTATCAAATCAGAAACATAAATCAATCTCAGGCATTCAATAATCATGAATGGCAAAACAATGTAAATCAACATATCGTATCAGACTCAACTCATCCGACGCGTCGTCTCAGACTCGACTCCACTGACGCGTCGTCTCAGACTCGACTCAACTCTATCCTAGGGATCCCGATGTCTGGATATAGGTATTATATCGAATCTCAGTCGATAGGAATGAATCAATCCCTAAACGGCATCGATATAATTCATATATCAGTGTCTGGGCGAATCAGCCGCAGAATTGACGACTCAGTCAATAACCTGACGAATCAGCCAGTAATTAGGCGAATCAGCCAATAACCAGACGAATCAGTCTGTAATTAAGCGAATCAGCTTAAGTTTAGACGAATCAGTCTATAACCCGACGAATCAGCCGGTGACTAGGCGAATCAGCCTATAATAAGACGAATCAGTCAATAACCCGACGAATCAGCCGGTGACTAGGCGAATCAGCCTATGACTCAACGACTCAGTAATCAATACATACAGTCAGTATCTAAGCAAATCAGTCAATGACTAGCGAATCAGCAGTCATTACATGCAGTAGCTATAAATCAATAGGCTACAAATGTCAATCTTATCACACAGTAGCTATAAATCAATAGACTACAATCATAGGTCTGATCAATTGCAAATATCAATGCAATAAGTAAAAGTATGTGATTTAGGGAAACTCGAGTCAAACCTTCCTCGAGTTGTGCAATCCCAACTCAACATTAATTTGTACCTTTCTTTCTGATATTCTGGCTCTGTCGAAGTCTCGAACTCCAAGCCTGTCAATACTCAGTCTGACAACAACAATATTGAGGAGTATACTATCAATACCCGTTCAAATCATTACTGGATATAAACAGAATTCAATCAAATTCCGTTTCAATAACATAACGGCATAATCTCAATATATCCAGCCATATCATATCAGTCAGATATCAATTTTAATATCTCCTACTCGATAACAATTCAATTCTGATATCAACTCGACTCCAAAACTACTCCTAAAATCATAACCATTCCATATTCAGTCCGTTTCTTAATCTGACTTCGATTCTATGATGTCTACTATATCAAGAACAACATATGTGAGTTCCATCCAATTCTGACAATATCATAATTTCAAAGCATGTCAAAACGTAGTAAAACTTACGTCCAGTTGTAGCCTACGTTGCTAGGAACTCGATACCGAAGTCGGATTCAAAATCAGACGGACGGATTTCTCGCAAAAGGCGTAAGGATTTTCTCCTTTCTTCTTCAGACCCTTTTCAATTTCTGCTGAATGATTTTCGAAGGAATTATCATCTATATATATCAGTGCATGCATGTCATGAGGTGTCCTCATTTTCGCACAACACGTCGCACCGCGGGTGCGGTAGGTGTAAGACCGCGGGTGCGCTCATGGTTCGACAATCTTATCTTTTCTGAAATTGCATGACCGCGGGTGCGGTACATGTCAAGACCGCGGGTGCGGTACTGCACCGCGGGGGCGGTCCCTGTTAACACCGCGGGTGCGGTGAGGCTTCGGCCTCCTCTTCACAATCTCATTTTATCAACTTAAAATCTTGGCATTACTTTTCTCCAGCTAATCCGTTCTGTCTATAATCATTTCAGATTAATCTCAAATTACTGTAATAACATCTCGGGCCTTACATTACTGTTTGGTAAAGCATGTCATTTACCTGTAGAGTTAGAGCATCGGACATACTGGGCAACAAAAGCACTGATGAAACAACCTCGAATATTTTTCTCTAATCATAAATTCAAAACTACTAAATAAAATAACTTACTATTTCTAACAATCATAATAAATTAATAAATGAAATCTCAAGTGCATTAAATAAATCCGAAATCATCACTAACCAAAATCCTATATCGACTTTGACAAAGATCAACTAACAACAAAATAAAATATAAAAATTATCTCTAATAAAAATCAGTAACATAAGTCCTTAAATCATTAATCCATCTTTCTAGTGCAGAAACTTAAAGGCCCTCGGGTGTGTACTGATGTACTCGATCCACTCAATTGTCAGCGCCTCCATAAAATCATCAAATCATGTATCATACAAACCTAGTGAGTTTAAAGACTCGGCACGTTTAAACATGGATTGAAAATAATACATATAAATTCATATGTATTTAAAAATCATATTTTCATTTAAAATAATCTTCTGAACATAAATAAATCATTTAAGCATAATTAAATTATAAATCGTAAAATCATTTTAAAATAACTTTAAGCATAAATAAATTCTATAAAAATAATTTAAAATAAACTTTGAGCATAAATAAATCATTTTAAAAATAAATTTAAGCATCATCATGAATCGTATATCATAAAATTATTTTATCATAAATTTTCAATCATATATCATTTTTGGTGAAGTTTGTTCCTTGAAAATGACTAGTTTTTACCCTCCGGTCGACTGATCAGTTTTCAGCTCCACATGGTCCATGTGGGTGGGCACTAGGCTCCCCCATGAAAATATGATTGTCGAGGCTCCCTCGGGGGCCTTCTCTCATAGACGGGCTTCCTCTGGGGGCCTAGGCCTTTTCCCATAAAGGGCTCTATCAAGGGTCTTTTTCTCTCACGACATTCCCCAAAAATTGTAGGTTCACTGTCCTCACATAAACAGAAACCCCAAAAATAATATATCATATGTCACAGTCAATTCACATTCCTCATAATATGTTTCCTTTTTTTAATAATCATAAAATATCATACATTTTCAAAAATAGAATTTTAAACAATATAAATTGCACATCTTTTCATAAAATCATAAAATAAAATATGATCATCAAAATCATCATTTTAAAACATATAATATCAATTTGCAAGCATTATGATCCTTCGGGACACTGCCAAGCTTTTATGTATTACCCAAGTGCAAAATGACCGTTTTACTCCTAGACTCTGAAATTGCATATTTTATATTTTTCTAACTTTTAATGACATGGACTTATTCTAAATAATTATTTAAGCTTAAATATCATTTTCCATAATTTCATAAAGCTTAAAACCAGGTTTTTCAATTAATTCTTTAATTAATGTTTAGTGCGGCGATAAAATTCCGGATAAACTCAAAACGCATTGATCCCAAATTTTAAATATAACATTTGCGATATTTATCCTACCCTTGGGAGCCATGAACCGCACCCGTGGACCCATGTTTCTAATTTTACTTCTTATTAATTCGAAATTGACCCTTGATCGAACCACCCGAGCCATCTCCCAATTTACTCGAGCCATGGTCGAGTCACTTCAAGCCAAACCAGAGCCAACCCACCTAGGGACCCTATTGACCAAGCCCAGCCCAGCCCAGCCCAGCCCAAAGAACCAGCCCCTACCTCGTTCAAACCCTGCCGGAAACTGACCTAATTGCATGCGTGCGTGCGTGTGATGTGTTCTAGTTGCACTAGGACTCCTAGCTAGCTTAGTACTCTTCCAGCCTCTAACCAGTTGACCCCTCATGACCCTAACCCTCCTTGGACAACGCCCAAACCCAACCCAGACCAGCCCAGACCCTAAAACCCATGCGCTAGCCTCCTGCCTGAAGACACAAGCTGCGCGTTCATCTTGCTGCCATGCGGTCCCCTCGTTTTGATCGAGCCAGCAGCGAGCCTAGCCACTCCAGCCCCTCGCCCGACCCTTGTCCATCACCTAAGACCCTGATGGACCAGCCTGGCTCGTGGCCAGGATAGCCACAAGCCACTCTTCTTTCTCGAACAGCTTCTGCACGTGCTTTGGGGGAGAGGTTCACTTCACGTGGACTCTTCCCCAGCCCAAGGATTGAGCCCTAGCCTTCCTATGACTCTTTCTAGGGCCTAACCATGACCCTAACCAATCCCCAACCAGCCCTGGCCGAGCCCCAGCCCCCATGCATAGTAACCAACCCTCTTGTACCAAGCCTCTCCTCTTGATAACCCACGGTTTCTAGCATGAATTTCCTTTAAATATTTATCATGTTTTGATAAAAAAATCAACCTTAATTGGCAGCGTAATCGTTGGGAATCATAACACGTTTCATATTTGCGTAAAAACATCATATTTTCGAAAATAAACGTTCGATCGTAAAAATATTTAAATACCTATTTTTTTTTTCAAAATAAACAATTAAATCATGCATAATATGACTTGTATGATGTTTAAAGAAGTTTAGGAACGTGCCTTTATGTTTATAACGCTCGAATATACGATCTTCGGCGAGGGTGAGATGTTCGACGACCAGACGACGAAAAACACAAGCTTTTCTTCCTTCCTATTTTTCGAAATTTGCAAGTGTGTTCAAGGGAGAATTTCAGCTGATTGATGGTTCAATTGTGAGGTTAAAAGACCTAGGATAATTATTTATAATTTAATTTGCAAGTTAAATGGGCTTTGGTTTTGGGCTTGCAAGCTTAAGGGTATTTGGACCTACTTAAATTAATTAAATTGGGACACTTAATTAACTAAAACATAAAAGTTTATAAATTAGTTTCCATAAATTAATATTTTTGATCTTTTAAAACTCCTTGTTTGCCCAAAACCGACATTCTGGGAAAAATCGAGCTCGATTCGTAAAATAATTCGAAATCCAACATTTTTAGGAAAATTAAATCATTTTTATCATATTAGGAAACCTTTCCATTATTAAATGAAAAATAAATATTATTGTCTTGGTTGTCCTTGGTCTCCTTTTCCCTACCTATTAGGGGTGTTCAAACTTCGGATAAAACCGAAAAAACCAAATATTCAAACCGAAAAAACCGAACACTAAACCGAACCGAAAACCGAATTTTATAATTCGGATATAAATGTTAAAACCGAAATTAATTTGACTTGGTTTCGGATTATAAATGTTAAAACCGAACCGACCGAAAAAACCGAAATTTAATTAAATTAATAATGTTATTTTTATTTTATATTATTTATTGAGATGATATTAGTGAATGAAGAATTATTTTGAATAATACTTAGTTGATTATGTTTATGTAATTCATTTGTACTTTATATTTAAATATTTTACTAAGAAATCGTTTAAAAAGCTAACAGATTATATTTTATAATATATTTATATTGTTAATTTAAATAATTGTATCAAAACCGAAAAAACCGACCGAAATAACCGAACCATTTCGGTAGAAAACCGAACCGAACCGAAGAAAAATGGTTCGGATATCGGATTATATATTTGTAAAACCGAAAACCGAAAAAACCGAAATAAAAAACCGAAAACCGAATCGAACCGATCGATGAACACCCCTACTACCTATTATCGAATATTCGGGAATAATCCTTAATTTCATGTAATCATGTCATATCATCATTTAATCACGTAGTTATGCATTTAATCATATCATAAATATCATGCTAGCATTCAAAATCAATTAAATAAAATAATTAAGAAATTAATATAATTTGCATGCATGCGGTTTACGTAGGTTGGTTTTTCGGACGTTACAATTCTCCACCCTCTTAAATAGAATTTCGTCCTCGAAATTTTTTTCCTTCACTTGATGATTGCAAAGCTTAGATTCTCTTATCTACCTCAAACTTAACCTCTAACTTAAATCTTACTCTTCATTTCGGTCCTCAAAATCTTGAAAATTGCAATTCTAATCCAAAATTTCCCAAAGTCGACTCCTAAATCCGCTCAAGTAGTGCATGCACCATATTCTTCTCTAAGTTCTAATCAATTCCACTACCAAACATGCATTAATCATTTTACATGAAGCATGCAACTGACATTTATATCATGTATTATACAAGCATTTAAAATAATTTTAGCATATAAAGTATAAAGCAGTAAAAACCATATACTTGAGGCGTGACTTCTTGAGCTTATCGAAGTGACTGTACACAACCCTTTAGGGAAATCTTGGCTCTGATACCAACTAAAACGACCTCAATTTTTTTTTTCTAATAATAAATTCTAAAATACTAAATAAAATAACTTATCATTTCCAACAATCAAAATATATTAACATACGAAATCTCAAGTGCATAAAATAAATCCTAAATCATCCCAAATCTAAATCCTATATCGACCTTCACAAAGATCAACTAAAAAATAAAATAAAGCATAAAAATTATCTCTAATAAAAATCATTAACATACATCCTTAAATCATAAATCAATCAAGCTAGTGCGGAAACATAAAGGTCCCTCGGGTGTGTAATATTGTACTCGATCCACTCAATCGTCAGGCCTCCATAAAATCATCAAATCTTGAATCATACAAACCTAGTGAATCTAAAGACTCAACATGTTCTAAACATGGATAGCAAATAATACATATACATTCACATGTATTTAAAATCATATTTTTATTTAAAATAAACTTTTGAACATAAATAAATCATTTAAAATCATTTAAGCATAATTAAATCATAAATCGTAAAATCATTTTAAAATAACTTTAAGCATAAATAAATCCTTTAAAAATTATTTAAAATAAGCTTTGAGAATAAATAAATCATTTTAAAAATAACTTTAATCATCATCATGAATCGTATATCATTTTGGGTGAAGTTTAATCCTTGAAAGTGACTAGCTTTTATCCTCCGGTCGATGATCAGTCTTCAGCTCCACATGGCCCATGAGGGTGGGCAATAGACTCCACCATGGAAATACGATCATCGGGGCTCTCTCGGGGGTCTTCTCCCGTAGACGGGCTCCCTCTTTGGCCTTTTTCCATAAAGAGCTCCCTCTAGAGCCTTTTCCCATCACGACATCCTCACAAAATTGTAAGTTCACCTTCCTCACATAAACAGATCCCCCAAAAATCATATATCATATCTCACAGTCAAATCACATCCATCAAAATATTTTTCTTTTTCTTTAAAAATCATAAAATAGCATACCTTTTCAAAAATAACATTTAAACAATAAAAATTGCACAGCTTTTCCAAAAATCATAAAATTACATATTATGATCAAAATAATCATTTAAAATCATAGAATATAATTTTACATGCATTATTATCCTTCGGGATGCTGCCAAGCTTTTACGTATTACCCAAGTATAAAATGACCGTTTTACCCCCGGACTATGAAATTCTCTATTTTATATTTTTCTCACTTTTAATGACATGGATTTATTCTAAATAATTATTTAATTTTAAATATAATTTTCCATAATTTTATAAAGCTTAAAACTACGCTTTTCAATTAATTCTTTAATTAACGTTTAGTGTGGCGATTAAATCCCGTATAAATTCAAAACTCATTATTTTGATCCCAAATTTTAAACATAAAATTTTTATTATTTATCCTATCTTTCAGAGCCATGAACGGTACCCTTGGACCCATGGTTCTAATTTTACTTCTTAATAATTCGAAATTGACCCTTGATCGAACCACCCGAGCCATCTCCCAATTTACTCGAGCCATGGACAAGCCACCTCGAGCCAAACCAGATCCAAACAACCTAGGGCCCTATTGACCAAGCCCAGCCCAAAGAACTAGCCCTTAGCTCGCTCAAACCCTGCTGGAAACTGACCTAATTGCATGCGTGTGTGTGAGGTGTTCTAGTTGCACTAGGACTCCTAGCCAGCCTAGGACTCTTCATGTAACGTTCCAAAAATCGGAAAGTCCACATGAACCACATGCATGCAAATTATTAAATTTCTTTGGTATTTTATTAAATTCTTTTAAAGCATAAAATGCATATTTATTTTATTAATTTGAGTTTAATTGTTTTTAAGCATTTTATGCATTACTATTGCACGATAGAATTTATTTCACGAAATTTTAAAGTATATGCATTAAAGATTTTTAAGTTTCATTTCACGCTCGAACGAGGATCGGAGACCGGAGAATTTTCAGGAAAATTATTTTAATTACATGATTTGTTTTCAAATATTAATTTAAGATGTTTTAAAGGTATTTTTCAAGAATTGAAATTTATTGGGTATTTTTACCCGCATGATTTTTAATTTTTAACGGTACGCAAATTTTATCGAATCGGGGGACTTTTTGAGGGTTCGGCAAATAATTTCAAAATATTTCCAACACGAAATATTTTTCTGGATTGTGTTTGGATTTAATGAGCCAATTTTTAAGCTCGTTGGACTTAAAACTCTTTTAATCTTTTAATGAAATCATTTAAGGCTCATTAGCTTTTTGATTAATAATTAAAATAAATATTTTACTTGCTACCCTACAACAATTATTCAACCACCAGCCGTTTCCCTCTTGCACCAGCAGCATTTAACGTGAGTCTAGCATCACTTTGCTGAAAATCTCGGCCATCTCCATTTCCTCTCAAGCAAGCTCCTTCTCCGCTTCTCCGTCGTCTCTCCGACGCGCGTCTCCTCAAGATTTCAAGATTCTTATCATCAAGGCACGCTTAGTATCATTTTTTCTGCATCATACATGCTAGATATTTGCTGTCATGTGTGATTTATTCGAAAGTTTCATAGTCCTTTAATGGTTGTTGTGTTTTTGGCTTTGAAAGTACATGAAAACGATTTTTCCCTGTGCATAACTCATGTGTGCGTTACCATGGTGCAAGGGCGGCTGAACAAGGGTCCTAAGGGGCTGATTATGTTGAGGAGAATGATGTCTCTAGGCTGGATTCAAGACTTGGTGGTATAAGGTGTGTGCCGTGAGGTGTTTGTCAAGGGGTTGTTCGGTTTTGGGTTAGTGCGAAGGCTAGTGGTGGTGCAGCCGTGCATGGTGCGATCTTGGCCAAGAAGCTGACCCACTTGGGTCCGTGAAGGGGCTGGGAGAGAGCCGTGAGCTGCTGGCCTGGGTTCAGCAGGTGAACGAAGGGGTAGGTTGTGAGTGGCTCGGTTGGTTTGTTGAGGGGTTTCGGGTGTAATGTGTGTGGCTAGTTGCTTGGGGCAGTAGGGTCTTCTAAGATGGTTCAAGTGGTGCCTCTTGAGTTCGGTCTTGGTTCCAAAACAGCTGGTTAGGTGCTGGACACGTCCGCTTTTGGCTAGAATCGGTATAAACGTTGCTTGGTGTCATTTCGGGTTTGGGGTAGGAAAGTTGCAATTTTCCAGCAACTTTCCAGCAGCTTTAAGAGGTTGGTCTCGTGAGTTTAGGGGCTGGAATTGTTGGGTTTCAGGACTTTTAAGTGTTTGTAAGATATGGTAAAAAGTTGAGAAAGGTTTGGTTAAGTTTCGAGTCGATTCGGGTTAAAACCGGAACCCCGGTTCAAGTTTTAAAACAATTCGGTTAAGTTATGAAATTGGCTCGAGTTTACGTCTAGGGATGCTTTTAAATACGTTTTGGGACATTTTTAAGAGTTTGGTAAGTTTCGGATCAAAATGATGAGTTTTGGATTTTTCCGAGATTTAGTCGCCGCACGAAACGTAAATTAAAGGATTAATTGAAACGCCTAGATTTATGCTTGATAAAATTATGGGAAATTATATTTAAGCTCAAATAATTATTAGAAGTCTAAATTTTTAATTTGGGAATTTTATGCTAAGGTTTGGTTTAATTCGGGATTAAAACGTATTAATATGTTATAGTTAAATATTAATTTAAAAGTCATAGATTTAAGCCAAATAAAAATATGAGAAAGTTCATGTAGGCTTAAATAATTATTTGGGACATGTTAGAGTCAATGGAATTAAGAAAATGTCAAAAAGGTGAAATTTTACGTTTAGGGGCAAAACGGTAATTTTTGGGTTTCTAAGGGCAAAATGGTCATTTTTCACCCGGGGTGAGATTTTGGTCCTGACAGCGCCCTGAGCACATTTTATCATGATTTAGATGTTTATGCATCACGTTTATGATTTTTACGCAATTATGATAAATACGGTGCATGCTTGGTTTAAAGGAAAAAGTTACGTATATGCATATTTTTATTAAGTGATGATTATGATGCTATTTTTGAAGGATGTGATTTGGTTGTGACTGACGATGTATATGTATACGATGATATGAGATATGATGAGCTGAGGCCAAGGCTCGGTGGACAGGTAATGCTGTCGCTGATGTCCCCGCCGCCGGGTACCGCGGTTTTTATAGATGGATCCATCGATAGAGCTGATACGAAAGTCACAACTAATGAACTGAATTCAACTAAAAAGAACACGTATACGTATATGATGACATGAGATGATATGTTTTGACACGATATGATTTTACACGACACGTATACGTATATGATGACATGTTTTGAGACGATATGATTTTACACGACACGTATACGTATATGATGACATGAGATGACTTGCTTTGGAACGATACGATTTTACACGACACGTTTACGTTATGGTTTTAAGTTCATGAAAGATATGTTGAGTATGATATTTTTCACTGCTGTGTGCTACGTATATGTACTTGTTATTACTGGTACAGGTGTGTTGAGTCTTTAGACTCATTAGGCGTGTGTGATGCAGGTGAGTTTCATGTTGATGAGACTGGAGGTGCTGAACTCTGAGTAGACAGCTCTGGTGTGGTGATGCGACCCGAGGACAACATGTTTTCTGCATTACGATTTATGATATTGAAAGGAGATGAATATTTTCATACGTTGATGATTTTAAGATTTTTTTTATTTGTTCATGTTTTCGTATGACTATGGATGAGTTTGATTTAAAAAAAAAAATATTTCCGCATTTTTAAAATGAGTGAGACGTTTCAGTTGGTATCAGAGCAAGGGTCTTGTATAGGGTTGTGCCACCACCAGCTTCTGCCGCTCAGTCTTCAAGCCTCAAGTATGTAAGCTTTTATGATTTAAATGTTTTAAATGATTTACTCTTATCACCTGCATGTTAACATGATTTACGCTTTATAACGATCTACGGTATATGTTTAACTGCTTTTATGATTTAAGGATTTATTGTTTTAAAAAAAAAATCAGATTAAATTGCATGTTGGTTACGTCTGGAATTCGACGTGACTAAGAATTCGAATATTGGGCTTTAGGAGAGGTTGATAATGATGTGACTATATTGATTTTTAGGTCACTAGTACTGATGTCTTCCTTATGGGTCATAAGCTAATATTGAAAATTATGAAATGCTTTTGAGACTTGTAGAATTTCTAAGAAATTATTGATGGTTCGTGGTTGCTAGTTGAATTAATTTTTGAGGATTCCATGTAAAGATTAATGATTTGAAGACTACGATGACCTTTGGAAGTATAAAAACGTAGAATTTATTTAGGATGCATGCTCTACCTAGTGGGATATAAGGATTGAATTGCATAAATTGAGAATTTTAAGGACCTAACTGTATTAATAAATAATTGAGGATCTAAGTGTAACAATAAAAATTCTAAGGGACTATTTCGAATTTACCGAATTTGGTATTAAATTTTACGTTTCGAGAATTTTAAGGTTTAATAAGAATAAGTCGAATATTCTACTGGGACAATAATGCAAATTTCGAGGAGTTGTAGAACCAAAAATGTAAATTTCGAGAACTTTAAGGGCCAAATTGCAAATTTTGTAATTTTTGAAGATTAAATTCGAGCTTTTGAGGAACAGTTGGGTTAAATCAGTGATTATTTGAGGTTATGAGAATTGATTTTGGGTTTAATAAGCTTTAAATTTTTGAATTTCGTGTTACGAGGAACCTATAAAATAAAATTAGGGACGCCAAGAGTTTATGGGTAATTGTGGAATTTTAGAAATTAAGGGAAAAAAAATCGGATAATATTCGAGGAAAGTAAGAATTAATTTTGCAATTTTTAAGAAATTTGGGGACCAGATTAGCAGTAAGTGAAGATTGAATGGTTTAAATGATATGAATTTTCGACGATTTAGGTTCGAAGGGATACTTTGAACCTAATATCTGGGTCATAATTTTATAAGAAATGTTAGTCAAGGACATTAGGACGAATCAATTTTGGACATGAAAATTTAAGCGTTAGTGAAATAATGTTGTAGCAAATTGAGAATTTAAAGTAATGACGATTTAAGGTAAAGTTGATTGGTTAGATTAAGTTATAAGAATAAACATTTAGTTAGCAAAATTTTTGGGAACTTAAGTTTGATGTGTCATAAGTTTTAGTCATGATTGTAATAGTTAAGATTATACCTTTGTTGGAATTTAAATTTTTTCTAAAAAAAAAAAAAATTGGGCATGATCGATGGTTAGATTATTTGATAGACACATATAAGAATTGAGGTAGACACATGGTTTTAAGAAATTTTTTAAAGTCATTGAGAAAATTGAGAATAAGTGAATATGTGTATTGAGATTATGTTATCTAATATTACTTGGTGTCGCGTAAGCTTGAAATTTAATTTTATGAAATAGGTGTTCGTACAGAAAATTTTGGGTGAAAAAAAATAAAATAAAATAAAATAAAAGAGAATTAGTGATGTTCAACATAAGTTACCAGTGAACGAATATTAAGATTTTTAACGAGTAAGAAATCTAAAATCTTGAGGTGGGAGTTCAAGATTTCTATGGGTTATAAGGGAAGTTGATTTATTAGAGATAGTCTAAGGCTACCATGGGATAACCTATCAAGTTTTATATGCTAAAATTAATTAAGCATTGAGGATACGTAAGAATGCGACATTTGTTTCAACGAGGGAAGTCCAAGGTCTTAAGCCTCAAATTTATTGCAATTGGGAAGATAATAGTTTAAATATGTAATTGATGCTAGAATGATTTTATTATTTAGGTAAAATATTGATATTGTGTATTTTGGGTGTTATGGATTAACGTTACTCGAGGATTAAGATTTGCAACAATTTTGTATTGGGAATGTACTTGTAATTAGTTAAGTTACGAAAGTTTGGTGTCGTAAGATAAAGATTCGATTCAAGGATCTTAGACTAATATTATTATGGGGTTGAGATAAAGTTTAAATCTTGAGTGTATTATCGATGATAGTAATCGATCAATAAATTTTGGTGCTAAGGTTTTTTTTTTTAGGGTGAACTGCATAAATACAAATGTAATAGATCAATGAACATTACGGGTACAATATAAGAAAAGTAAGACGCGACAAAATTCAGACTGTCATTTCTAATATTGGGAAGTTTGAGAAAATTCAGAATTCAAGGACATAGTAGAATAGAACTAAGTCTCCATAAGTAGTTCTGGGTTGCGATTCGCAAATAAGGATTTTAATAGGCATACTAAATTATGATTGAGGAGATATAAGGACATCTTAAGATTTATTATTTTATCAGAGCAGCGCAGCGGAAGCGTGAACAATTGGGATACTAGAACTAAGCCTAAACTTTTGATTATCAAGGATACGCGAATTTCGAGGACGAAATTCAATTTAAAGGGGGTAGATTGTAACGTTCCAAAAATCGGAAAGTCCACATGAACCACATGCATGCAAATTATTAAATTTCTTTGGTATTTTATTAAATTCTTTTAAAGCATAAAATGTATATTTATTTTATTAATTTGAGTTTAATTATTTTTAAGCATTTTATGCATTACTATTGCACGATAGAATTTATTTCACGAAATTTTAAAGTATATGCATTAAAGATTTTTAAGTTTCATTTCACGCTCGAACGAGGATCGGAGACCGGAGAATTTTCAGGAAAATTATTTTAATTACATGATTTGTTTTCAAATATTAATTTAAGATGTTTTAAAGGTATTTTTCAAGAATTGAAATTTATTGGGTATTTTTACGTGCATGATTTTTAATTTTTAACGGTACGCAAATTTTATCGAATCGGGGGACTTTTTGAGGGTTCGGCAAATAATTTCAAAATATTTCCAACACGAAATATTTTTCTGGATTGTGTTTGGATTTAATGAGCCAATTTTTAAGCTCGTTGGACTTAAAACTCTTTTAATCTTTTAATGAAATCATTTAAGGCTCATTAGCTTTTTGATTAATAATTAAAATAAATATTTTACTTGCTACCCTACAACAATTATTCAACCACCAGCCGTTTCCCTCTTGCACCAGCAGCATTTAACGTGAGTCTAGCATCACTTTGCTGAAAATCTCGGCCATCTCCATTTCCTCTCAAGCAAGCTCCTTCTCCGCTTCTCCGTCGTCTCTCCGACGCGCGTCTCCTCAAGATTTCAAGATTCTTATCATCAAGGCACGCTTAGTATCATTTTTTCTGCATCATACATGCTAGATATTTGCTGTCATGTGTGATTTATTCGAAAGTTTCATAGTCCTTTAATGGTTGTTGTGTTTTTGGCTTTGAAAGTACATGAAAACGATTTTTCCCTGTGCATAACTCATGTGTGCGTTACCATGGTGCAAGGGCGGCTGAACAAGGGTCCTAAGGGGCTGATTATGTTGAGGAGAATGATGTCTCTAGGCTGGATTCAAGACTTGGTGGTATAAGGTGTGTGCCGTGAGGTGTTTGTCAAGGGGTTGTTCGGTTTTGGGTTAGTGCGAAGGCTAGGGGTGGTGCAGCCGTGCATGGTGCGATCTTGGCCAAGAAGCTGACCCACTTGGGTCCGTGAAGGGGCTGGGAGAGAGCCGTGAGCTGCTGGCCTGGGTTCAGCAGGTGAACGAAGGGGTAGGTTGTGAGTGGCTCGGTTGGTTTGTTGAGGGGTTTCGGGTGTAATGTGTGTGGCTAGTTGCTTGGGGCAGTAGGGTCTTCTAAGATGGTTCAAGTGGTGCCTCTTGAGTTCGGTCTTGGTTCCAAAACAGCTGGTTAGGTGCTGGACACGTCCGCTTTTGGCTAGAATCGGTATAAACGTTGCTTGGTGTCATTTCGGGTTTGGGGTAGGAAAGTTGCAATTTTCCAGCAACTTTCCAGCAGCTTTAAGAGGTTGGTCTCGTGAGTTTAGGGGCTGGAATTGTTGGGTTTCAGGACTTTTAAGTGTTTGTAAGATATGGTAAAAAGTTGAGAAAGGTTTGGTTAAGTTTCGAGTCGATTCGGGTTAAAACCGGAACCCCGGTTCAAGTTTTAAAACAATTCGGTTAAGTTATGAAATTGGCTCGAGTTTACGTCTAGGGATGCTTTTAAATACGTTTTGGGACATTTTTAAGAGTTTGGTAAGTTTCGGATCAAAATGATGAGTTTTGGATTTTTCCGGGATTTAGTCGCCGCACGAAACGTAAATTAAAGGATTAATTGAAACGCCTAGATTTATGCTTGATAAAATTATGGGAAATTATATTTAAGCTCAAATAATTATTAGAAGTCTAAATTTTTAATTTGGGAATTTTATGCTAAGGTTTGGTTTAATTCGGGATTAAAACGTATTAATATGTTATAGTTAAATATTAATTTAAAAGTCATAGATTTAAGCCAAATAAAAATATGAGAAAGTTCATGTAGGCTTAAATAATTATTTGGGACATGTTAGAGTCAATGGAATTAAGAAAATGTCAAAAAGGTGAAATTTTACGTTTAGGGGCAAAACGGTAATTTTTGGGTTTCCAGGGGCAAAATGGTCATTTTTCACCCGGGGTGAGATTTTGGTCCTGACAGCGCCCTGAGCACATTTTATCATGATTTAGATGTTTATGCATCACGTTTATGATTTTTACGCAATTATGATAAATACGGTGCATGCTTGGTTTAAAGGAAAAAGTTACGTATATGCATATTTTTATTAAGTGATGATTATGATGCTATTTTTGAAGGATGTGATTTGGTTGTGACTGACGATGTATATGTATACGATGTTATGAGATATGATGAGCTGAGGCCAAGGCTCGGTGGACAGGTAATGCTGTCGCTGATGTCCCCGCCGCCGGGTACCGCGGTTTTTATAGATGGATCCATCGATAGAGCTGATACGAAAGTCACAACTAATGAACTGAATTCAACTAAAAAGAACACGTATACGTATATGATGACATGAGATGATATGTTTTGACACGATATGAATTTACACGACACGTATACGTATATGATGACATGTTTTGAGACGATATGATTTTACACGACACGTATACGTATATGATGACATGAGATGACTTGCTTTGGAACGATACGATTTTACACGACACGTTTACGTTATGGTTTTAAGTTCATGAAAGATATGTTGAGTATGATATTTTTCACTGCTGTGTGCTACGTATATGTACTTGTTATTACTGGTACAGGTGTGCTGAGTCTTTAGACTCATTAGGCGTGTGTGATGCAGGTGAGTTTCATGTTGATGAGACTGGAGGTGCTGAACTCTGAGTAGACAGCTCTGGTGTGGTGACGCGACCCGAGGACAACATGTTTTCCGCATTACAATTTATGATATTGAAAGGAGATGGATATTTTTATATGTTGATGATTTTAAGATTTTTTTTATTTGTTCATGTTTTCGTATGACTATGGATGAGTTTGATTTAAAAAAAAATATATTTCCGCATTTTTAAAATGAGTGAGACGTTTCACTTCAGCCCTTAACCAATTGACCCCTCATGACCCGAACCATCTTTGGACCACGCCCAGGCCCACCCCAGACCAGGCCACACCTTGGAACCCGCGCGCCAGCCTCCTGCCCGGAGACACAAACTGCTCGTTCACCTTGCTGCCATGCGGTCCCCTCGTTTTGCTCGAGTCAGCAGCGATCCCAGTCACTGGCCCGACCCCTGCCCATCACCCTAGCACCCTGATGTACCAGCCTGGCTCACGCCCAGGCTAGCCAAAAGCAACTCTTCTTTCCCGAACAGCTTTTGCGCGTGCTTTGGGGGAGAGGTTCACTTCACGTCCCCAGCCCAAGGCTTGAACCCTAGCCCTCCTAGGATTATTTATATGACCTAACCACGACCCTAGCCAATCCTAACCAGCCCTGGCCGAGCCCCAGCCCCCATGCACAGTAACCAACCCTCTTGGACCAAGCCATGAATGAATTGCACTCAAAATCTCCTCGGTCCTGTCCTCTTGATAACCCACGGTTTCTAGCATGTATTTCCCTTAAATATTTATCGTTTATTGATAAAAAAGAAACCTTAATTGGCAGCGTATTCGTTGGGAATCATAACACGTTTCATATTTGCGTAAAAACATCGTATTTTTGAAAATAAACGTTCCACCGTAAAAATATTTAAACACCAATTTTTCATACATAATATGACTTGTATGATGTTTAAAGGAGTTTAGGAACGTGACTTTGTGTTTATAACCCTCGAATATACGATCTTCAGCTAGGGTGCGATGTTCGACGACCGGACGACGAAGAACACAAGCTTTTATTCCTACTTATTTTTTCGAAAATTGCAAATGTGTGCAAGGGAAAATTTCGGCTGATTGATGGTTTGATTGTGAGGTAAAAAACCTAGGATACTTATTTATAATTTAATTTGCAAGTTAAATGGGCTTTGGTTTTGAGCTTCAAGGGTAATTGGGCCTACTTAAATTAATTAAATTGGATCCAGTAACACTTAATTAATTAAAACATAAAAGTTTATAAAATAAGTTTGATAAAATAATATTTTTGATCTTTTAAACCTCCTTGATTGTCCAAACCGGCTTCTTGGGAAAAATCGAGCTCGATTCATAAAATAATTCGAACTACAGCATTTTTAGGAAAATTAAATCACTTTTAAATCATATTAGGAAGCCTTTACATTATTTAATGAAAAATAAATATTATTGTCTTGGTCGTCTTCTGTCTCCTTATCCCTGCTTATTATCGAATATTCAGATAAAATCCTTAATTTCATGTAATCATGTCATATCATCATTTAATAACATAATCATGCATTTAATCATATCATAAATATCATGCTAGCATTTAAAATCAATTAAATAAAATAATTACGAAATTAAAATAATTTGCATGCATGCGGTTTGGTTTTTCGAACGTTACAACTGAACTTTAATTTTACTGATGCATGTGAACGACATCTGATTCAATTGGATCAGTTGAATGAATTCCGGAATCATGCATATGATCTCGCACTATATTACAAGGAGAAGACAAAGATAGCTCATGAGAAGCGAATTATTGAAAGAGAATTCAAGGAAGGTGAAAATGTCCTACTCTACAACTCCCAGTTGTGATTGTTTCCAAGAAAATTGAAGTCGCGATGGTCTGGTCCATTCGTGTTTTCTAAAGTATACTCATCGAGAGCTGTAGAACCGCAAGATGGAAAGGATGAGACGTTTACGGTCAATTCCCAGCGACTCAAGCACTACATGGGTGGCACAATTGAGCCACAACTTGGAATCATCCGGTTCCAAGACAATTCGAACTGAAACTGACCGACTGTCAAGCTCTCGACTATAAATAAAGAACTACATCTCTTCCCCTTTTATTTTACTTCATTCGATTTTATTATTATAGTTTATTTATTTATTTTACTTATTTATTTGCAAAAAAATAAAAAAATAAAAAAAATTTTGGTAGAGTGTTCGCGACCGAGCGGTAAAATATTACTGCTCGGGTGCGACTGCACAGAAAGTTAGCCCTTCCCTTTCCCCTTTCTCATTCTGCGAAAATTTCCCATTAAACCTAACTCTCACCTGCGCTCACTCTCGTTTTTTTTTGTAGCAAATCTCTTCCGAATACGGGTTCAAGCCACGTGGTTCGCAATCTTCGTTAAGAATCAAGAAGCCTCCTCTCTCCGGGAACCTTCTACTACACGGTCACCATCTCCATAATCTATCACCATGGCTCCCAAGAAATCGAAAGGTAATCCCGACTCTTCCTCTTCATCTTCGTCATTTGATAGAACCCGATTTGTGAATGCGACGGCTAGAGCTCGATATGATCATGCTAAGATACATAGAAACCCAATTGTCGAGAGGGGATTTCGCATGCTATTTGAAGATAGACACTTAGACAATATTGAGGAGTTGGAGATGCGGGGATGGGTAAAGTTTGGAAGTCAGCTAAATTCTGCTGTTGTGTCTGTGGTTCGAGAATTTTATGCCAATGCGGATGAAAGGACGGATGGCAAGGCCTTTGTTCGGGGTAGACTTGTGTCATTCGATTCGGTTACGATGAACACATTTTTAGAAACGGCTGAGGTTGATGACTCTGCCTTCGAGGCTTTGGTTGCTGCCTCTAATTACACTGTGATACACGAAACTCTGTGTCATCCAGAGGCGACATGGAAAACATTAAGGGGGCCGCCGCGTTGTTTCGATGAGAGATATTTGAAGGCCAATATTCCCATTTGGTATTTGTTTTTGGCTAGGAAAATGATGCCGGTCTCACACAAGAGCGAGGTACAAAAAGAGCGGGCCGTGGTGCTATATGTTTTATCTCAGGGCTGCAACATCAATGTGGGAAAGCTCATCAATTCTCAAATCATGTTGAGCGTTCACAACAGCCACATCGGGCTGTTCTTTCCCACTATCATACCAGAGTTGTGTGCGAGGGAGGGGATTGTGTTCCATGTTGATGAGGAGTGGCTGCAGCCGATGAACGCTATTTGTGTGGAAGACCTAGAGAGAAAAAGTTCTAAGAGACATAGTTATTTTCCCACTCGCGAGGGAGATACATGTGGATCGAGCACCGTCGCCCTGCGTTGCCTGCAGCCACAGCCCTGCAGGCGTTCCCAAAACGACAAAATGGATGAGACTCTTGCCTTCATGGCTCACCAAGATCAAGTCAACTCGAACATCAATGCACATTGTGCCTATGTTGAATCCATGATGCGCACTATGCTCGTCCACGGGGGCGTTGACCCAGGGACCATACCACCACCTCTGCCGTTCATTCCCCCTACCAGTTTCAGTATAACCATCTTCAGTAGGGGGAAGCATCAAGAGTGCCACCACCCGAACACGACGAGGATGATCCTTGATCAGACAAATTTACTGTTTCCTTTTTTTTGATTTCTTGTCACTGCATATTGCATTTGTTTTTTGTTCTGCATCTGTGTTTGCGTTTATGTGTTTTAGTCTTTTTTGCAATGGGGACATTGCACACACTTATTATGAGGGGGTCCTTCGTTTGTGTACTACATGTGTGTCAATTGATGGTGAAACAAGTAGGTTGGTAGCCGATGATGATTTTGGGATTAATGAATTGCATGTATTTTAGTCTTGTCACTTGTTATGAATACCCCTGTAGCATGAACTATAAGTTTGATATATGCAAACATGGTGGGTTTTGGTAGTAGTGTGAATGACAGTCGAATTTAAAATAATCTGTGAGGAAAACAGGAAAAACATGAGATGAAATTAGAACTTGAATGAATGTCTGTTGAAAGGACTGACTGACTAGTAGCATGAACTCGAGTAGAAAATCAAAGTATACCTCAAATAACCTTCATCCAATCGTGCATAGAACCTGAAAATTCATCTCTAGGCCATAGAAATGAACATACCCTATATTCTGAGCCTAGGGAGTACAGACGAGAAAACTATGCACTTAAAAAAAAAGAGAAAATGTGAGAAATAAAGGGGTTGTAAGGTGTGGGGGAGCCAAAAAGGGATGAAATCCTATCCCAAGGTTAACAAGATAGAGATGTAAGGCATAGAGGAATGTCAGATAAAATTTCTGACAAGTGCATCGTGAAAAAGATCTGCGTACTCCCAAACTTTTTGAGCCACTTGAGCACTTATGGATATTGACTCCCTAAATCCCATTGTATAAATATCAAATTCTGCCACTTTGTGTTTACTGGTTGGTCACGAATGGAAACAGAACTCAGGAGAGAAACTTGCGTTGAATTGTTGATTCGGCGACCCACATGATTTGCGAATAAAACTATCTGAAGCACAAGCTAGTAAAACCCATAGCACACACACATGACCACCCTTTCTTGCAAAATAAAAATGTTTTGTGGTGTTTTGAAAGGGGTGTTAATGGATGCTGTGATTTGACTAATTAGATGTAGTTCAAAAACTCGCAGAGGCATACGATGTCAGTTTAATTTTTCTCCATCGGTTGAGTTGTTTTAGTAATTTTAATTTATGTTTTGTTTTGTGTCTGGGGTGTGGTCTGTGACCTATTCTTCTTGAGGACAAGCAAAAGGTCAGTATGAGTGGGTTGATATGTGTCATTTTTACGTGTTTCATTGTATTAGTTTTGTGTGTGTTTGCATTGTGCATGTGTACATTTCATTTGCATTTCATTCGTTTTACAATTAGCCTATGCATATGATAGTGTCTCACTTGTACTTGATGAATCTGCAGGTAAAGTGACCGAAGATTCGAAATCGGGAGAGAAGTGTGAAGGCCACAAGAAGTGGCAGAAGAGCTAGCGCTCGAGCGGTAGAATCTTACCGCTCGAGCGCGAGTATTGATTACAAGACTCCTTGAACAGAAGAGTTGGCGCCCGAGCGGTACAATCTTACTGCTCGGGCGCGAGATGTGCCTTCCGAAGACTTAACTTACAGAAGACTCGGCGCTCTGGCGGTAGAATCTTACTACCCGAGCAAGAGTTCTGCACCTAACATGCAAACGTACAGAGTTGGCGCTCGGGCGATGGAACTTTACTGCCCGAGCGGTACTTAATTTTGAAAAAATCTCTGAGAATCAATTCTTGCCTTCCGAGGGAGGCTGAAATAAAAAGAGAGAGGACGGGATTCAGACGATTATTCGGCAGCCAAGGAAGAGAACAAGGAGAAGAAAGCTTGGAGCAATTTCTTGGATTGTAGATTTGAAGATTTTCGGACACAATTCTTCGCACTTTCTTCACGACTAGTATTTCTTATTTAGAATTTATCATTTAAACATTGTTTTTCTTGTTTTTACTATGAATTCGAGTAGCTAACTTTCATATTTGTTGGGATTAACGGGATCCTACCCCGAACTTTGATTTAAGTAATTTATGTTTCAACTATCGATTTATTCTTGAGTATGATACTGTTTTTCATTACGTTATTGAAGTGTAACTAACAATAATAATCATCTCATATCGCAAGTGAGTTCGAGAGAATAGCTTGTGATAGAAACGAGTAGCATAGTCCGTTGATCTACAATTTACACAGAAATATGAAGTTGGATACATGTTGATAGTTATAGTCCTAAGGGTCGAAAACTAGGGGATTTCATAGATCGGTATGCTATTCACCTTTGATAAATAATTAAAGAAATTTAATTTCTTCACTGGGTAGAATTAGTTTGGTATAGCTCGAGAGAGCATGTTCAATTGTATAGGAAATCCTATCAAAAGCGTAAATCACTGCCGAGCGAATTAAGTAAATAACAAGGCGTAGGTGAACCGAGATTCTCAACAAATTCATTTCTCATTTAATTTTAATTAACCATTCTAGATTATATATCTCATTATTTAATTCTTGAAATTTGTCTTTGAGTTTTTATTTCATTATAATAGAAGAAAACAATCATTCAAATATCATTGCTTACAAGTATTTGATAACTGGAAATAATAATTGCAAAATACAGTCTCTAGTGGAACGATAATCTTACTCTAGTACATTATATTATTACTTGATATCGTGAACTTGGGTTTATTTCGAGCTTAAGTATTATTATTTTGACCAAGAGTTTTACAGTGCAAGTTTTCCTCGAACAGGGAGCACCAGTACTGTTTGTTAAGAAGAAAAATGACAATATGCAGCTCTGCATTGATTACAGGGAACTGAACAGAGTCACGGTCAAGAACAAGTACCCACTGCCCAGGATCGAGGATCTATTGTATCAGCTTCAGGGAGCATCAGTATTCTCGACGATAGATCTCCGATCAGGATACCAACAGCTGAAGGTGATAGAATCTGACGTACATAAGACAACATTCAGGACGCGTTATGGGCACTATGAGTTTATGTTGGCGCCCCTCGATTTGACGAACGCGCCAACAATCTTTATGGATCTAATGATTCACATGTTTTAGCCATATTTGGATAAGTTCGTCATAGTTTTCATAGACTACATTCTGATCTACCCGAGGAGCAGATATGTGAGGACCCGGACGCTAACTCATCTTTTAAATCATCTTTGGGATTAATTGGGATTAATTAAAGAATCTAGGTCGAATATTTTTTTTTCAAAGTTGAACACTTTATAATAGAGTGTACAAAATGTTTCAACAAGTAATGCATCTTCTTATTTTATTAACAAGATCAAGTTTAATATCTACAACATGATCAAAATTACAAACTTGTTCAAATAAATCATACAAACTAAGGTTCAACAACTACATCTCAAATGTTGAAAACAGACTCTATTTCTGGGCCCGGATCTCCACTCTAATCTCGATCTCTCATCCTCTTCTCGACCTTGATCCTCTCCCACCTGTTGTCATGCACACATACAAAACAACATCCGGATAACTCCGGTGATAATATAATTCCCAGTATAAACTGTCACGCCCCGAGTCCAAAGCATCGGTGACATCTGACATTGTTTAACAATTACTTGAAAACAATTAAGCCTCGTATCGAAATGCCAAAACCAGTCTTTTTCATAAATTAAACATTGTATTTACATTGACAATAGAATTAGAAATACATCAGAGTTTCTAACAGCGGAAACGAAAAGAAAGCAAAATCGTGAGTTCTGATCTTGATCTTCAATTCACCAACCCCAGAAAGAATCTTGCTCTTCCTCATTCAGTTGCTCCTCATTTTTATCTGAAATTTGTAAGGGGTGAGTGTTTTGGGAAACACTCAGCAAGTGGGGGCGTCGATCGATTCCAAAGATACATATAGAACTTACTTTTCTTAAAACGTTTTTTTAACAGACTTTCAAAACTTAGTATTCTTAGCTTATCATGACAGAGACAAATCGAATAAATGACAGAATTCATCAGAGGGTTCAGAACAATTCAGAAATAGATTAAATCAATTCAGAACAGAATATATCAGAACAGACATAACACTGTTACTCATAACATTTCCATGGTCAAATTGTCCCCAATATGTTAGTCCTCTAAGGGGTGAGGCCAGAACATGGTTTTATACCCACCAATGAGGGCCAGAACAGAACTAGGTTTTATACCCACCAATGGGTCCAGAACAGAACTACAATTCTCGTCCCATTTCAAATTTCAATCGTAACAGTGCCACAGAATTCAGACTTATCAGACAGAACATATCAGAATTTCAGACGGATACAGTGGAATCAAAGAATTTCGAAGGACAGAAGAAAACATATAATCGATCGAAATTTTAAACAACAAACTGAGATTTTCGAAAGAATGGACACACAATCATGCATGTCTTATAATTTATATGCAAAGTTTTAAATATACAAACAAAGTACATAACAAAATCCCACTTACAGATTTCTTGTACAAATCTTTCTCTTGAAATTTCGGCAGCACTTCGGCGCAACTCTAACCAACACTGGCTTCGATCAGACAGCACTTTGGCACAAGGTTTCCGTACTGGACTGCACGAAAATTGTAACGTACCGTACTTTTACTACTTGAAATTTGCGGAAAAATTAAAAATTTTATTAAATAAAAACATCCATACGGTCGTCACCCAACATTCATAAAAATATTTTTAAAATATTGGGTGACGACCGTATAGATGTTTTTATTTAATAAAATTTTTAATTTTTCCGCAAATTTCAAGTAGTAAAAGTACGGTACGTTACAGTTGGTATCAGAGCCAGGTTCTTGTAAAGGGTTAGGCCTACTGCCAGTCGCAAGAAGCTCAAAAGGTCACACCTCAAGTCTGTAAGTTTTAAAGTTTCAAGATTTATGTTTTGTAGTATGCTTTGAGTTACGATTTCAGCATGCCCATGTTTTAAGTTCAGTACGTGCATCATATGTTATGTATATCACGATCATACATGTTGGGTTTACGTGTTGGGTAATTATTGGAACAGTATGCCTCCTAGACGTGAAATTAACCGGGAAGATAGGGAGGAGGACAGAGAGCCTCGAGTCGAGGAGAGGGCCAATCCTCCACCACCTCCACCACCCGACATGCAGGCCCAGATGATGGCTGGAATGACTCAGTTCTTTGCCCAGTTTATGGGTAACCAGACAGTGGATGATGCAGGGGCGAGACCCAGAGCTGAGGCTGTCTACGAGAGGTTCAGCAGGATGCACCCAGATAAATTCTCAGGGACGACGGACCCATTGATAGCAGAGGGATGGGTTAAATCCATCGAGGTAATTTTCGATTTTATGGAGTTGCAGGATGCTGATCGAGTGAGGTGCGCTATCTTTCTACTTCATGGGAGTGCAAGAGTTTGGTGGGAGAGCGCATCAGTGATAGTTAACCTACAGACTCTCACGTGGAATGGGTTCAAAGAGGTGTTTTACTCCAAGTACTTCACTGAGGAAGTGCGTACGAAACTGATTGGGGAGTTCATGACGCTACGACAGGGAGATAGCAGCATAGCTGATTATGTGCAGAAGTTTGAGAAGGGTTGCCAATTTATGCCCTTAATCGCCAATGATGTTCAGGCCAAGGTGAGACACTTTCTCCTTGGAATGCGGCTGATCTTGCGCCGTGATGTGAAGGTGGTAGGGCCTATGACCTATGAGGTCGCCGTAGCGAGGGCATTGGAGGCGGAGCTGGATATGAAAGAGATTGAGAAGGATCGACTGGGCAAGAGGCCCTTTCAGGCACCGCAGCAACACCAGCAGTATCAGCAGCGACCACCATTTAAGAAGCCCTACCAGGGGCAGCCTGGAAAGAAACCATACCAAGTACCACCTAAGGGCAAGGGTCCTATCCAACAGCAGGGGGCGCCGCAGAAGCCCGGTAATTTCCCTGTTTGTCAGAAGTGTAACCGCCAGCATCCAGGACCATGCTTGTATGGGTCAGGCAAGTGCTTTAAGTGTGGTGCTACCGACCACATGCTAAAGGAGTGCCCGCAGTGGAAGCAGCCAACTCAAGGCCGGGTATTCGCCATGCACGCTCAGGAAGCGGATCCGGACACTACTTTACTGACCGGTAAACTTTCCTACCTCAGCTCTGTATTACTTTGCCTTGCAGGTGAATTTTATTTGGGGATTTTTAGGATGCTAGTATTGTTTGAGTATATTTGGGTTACTATCTTGTTAGCATTATTTTTGAATGGCATAGGACATCGAATTTTATTATGCGTAAGGTTAATGTTAGTATTTTGGATATAAGTTGTGTTGTGCTAACGCATCTCAGGGAACATTTTCATAAAGAGATTAGCTACAACTGCACTGATAGATTCAGGAGCCACGCACTCCTTTATATCAGAGACCTTCGCTAATCACCTGGACATCAAGTCCATCGGCCTAGACTTGAACTTCTCAGTGACAGTCCCATCAGGGGAAGAGTTGTTAGCTACCAGTGTGATCAGGGATATCGATCTAGAACTGCAGGGCCACCTAGTGTATGCAGATTTGATCGTATTACCGATGCCAGAGTTCGATATCATTTTGGGCATGGACTGGCTGACTAAGAACCGAGTTCTAATCGATTTTCAGAAGAGGTCGGTATTGGTCAGACCGCTCGGTATGGAGCAGTTTTTATTCGAGCCAGCTAGATGGAGGAGTTTCCCTCATATGATTTCGTGCATGCAGGCGAGGAAATTAATTTCAAAGGGATGTCAGGCTTTCTTGGCCAGTGTTATAGCAGCGCCTGACGTGCCCACTCCTTCTATTTCAGAAGTGCCAGTAGCCAGAGAATTTCCAGACGTCTTCCCAGACGACGTCACAGGCCTTCCACCAGATAGAGAGGTGGAGTTTGCCATCGATCTCATGCCTGGTACAGTGCCGATCTCTAAGGCACCGTACAGATTAGCTCCAGCAGAGATGTTAGAACTTAAACAGCAGATTCAGGAGCTCTTAGACAAGGAGTTTATCCGCCCGAGTTTCTCACCATGGGGCGCACCAGTACTCTTTGTGAAAAAGAAAGATGGGAGCATGAGACTGTGCATCGATTACCGTGAGCTGAACAAGGTAACGATCAAGAATAAGTATCCGTTGCCACGAATCGAAGATTTGTTCGACCAGTTGCAGGGAGCTACCGTGTTCTCCAAAATCGATCCTCGATCAGGGTATCACCAACTGAGAATAAAGGATGCAGATGTGCATAAGACAGCTTTCAGGACCAGATACGGGCATTACGAGTTCTTAGTGATGCCGTTTGGATTGACCAATGCTCCAGCTATTTTCATGGATCTCATGAACCGAGTATTTCAACCGTTCCTCGATCAGTTCGTCATAGTGTTCATTGACGATATTCTGATATACTCGAAGAGCCATGAGGAGCACGACCAGCACTTGAGGACAGTTTTGCAGACTTTTCAGAGCCGTAAGTTGTATGCAAAATTCAGTAAGTGCGAGTTTTGGTTGCAGGAAGTCGCGTTTTTGGGGCATATAGTGTCTAGTAGAGGGATTGAAGTGGATCCAGCCAAAGTGGCAGCTGTCAAGGAATGGGTAGAGCCAAAGAATGCATCCGAGATCCGCAGCTTTTTGGGCTTAGCAGGCTACTACCGTAAGTTTATCAGGGGTTTTCGTCTATAGCAGTGCCACTCACACTAACCAAGAAGAATGCTAAATTTACGTGGAGTGATGAATGTCAGAAGAGCTTCGACACCTTGAAGCAAGCTCTCATTTCCGCACCGGTGTTAGCCATGCCATCAGGGCAAGGAGATTATGTGTTATACACCGATGCATCTAAGCTCGGTTTAGGAGCAGTGTTGATGCAACAGGGTCGAGTTATAGCTTATGCTTCCAGACAGTTAAAGGTGCATGAGAAGAACTACCCGACTCACGATTTGGAATTAGCAGCCGTTGTCTTTGCATTGAAGATTTGGAGACATTACTTATACGGCGAGAACTGTCATATTTTCACCGATCACAAAAGTCTCAAATATTTCTTCACGCAGAAGGAGCTGAATATGAGACAGAGACGGTGGTTAGAACTTGTGAAGGACTATGATTGCGAGATTAGCTACCACCCGGGAAAAGCTAACGTCGTGGCAGACGCTTTGAGCAGAAAGGTGGCAGTCATAGCACAATTGTCAGTTCAGAGACCGCTTCAGTCTGAGATTCAGAGGTTTGGTCTAGAGATTTATCGTAAGGGCAGAGCTCCTAGACTGTCTAATCTGACAGTCAAATCTGATTTACTAGACCGCATTCGAGCAGGACAGTCTTCAGATGAGCAACTACAGAAATGGAGACTGAAGGATGAAGCTAAGGGCAGTGTTTTGTACACAGTGTCAGATGGTATCGTGAGATACAGAGACATAATGTGGGTGCCTAGTGTTGATTCGATCAGACAGGATATTCTGACAGAGGCACACGCATCTCCGTATTCTATTCACCCAGGAGGTACCAAGATGTACAAAGACCTGCAGATTTTGTATTGGTGGCCAGGGATGAAGAGAGACATCCGCAGATTTGTATCTGAGTGCCTCACTTTTCAGCAGGTGAAGGCAGAGCATCAGAGGCCAGCAGGTATGCTTAAGCCACTCCCTATCCCAGAGTGGAAATGGGAGAACATCACTATGGATTTCGTCGTTGGGTTACCTAAGTCAGTCAAAGGGTCTAATTCTATTTGGGTTATAGTGGATCGACTCACTAAGTCAGCGCATTTTCTTCCAGTGAAGACGACTTTCTCCATGACGCAGTATGCGGATCTTTATATCCGGGAGATAGTCCGTTTGCATGGTTTCCCAGTCTCTATTGTGTCCGACAGGGATCCGAGGTTTACATCGTCCTTCTGGAAGAGCTTGCATGCAGCTATGGGGACGAAGTTACTGTTCAGTACAGCTTTTCACCCGCAGACAGATGGTCAGTCTGAGCGAGTGATTCAAATTTTGGAAGACTTGCTAAGAGCTTGCATGATTGATTTTCAGGGAACTTGGGAGTCTAAGCTACCTCTAGTAGAGTTCACATACAACAACAGTTTCCAAGCATCAATTGGTATGGCTCCCTATGAAGCGTTGTATGGTCGGAAGTGCAGATCGCCAGTTCATTGGGATGAAGTTGGTGAGAGAACAGATCTAGGCCCAGAGATAGTTCAGCAGACTGCAGAAGTGGTGGTCAAGATTCGTGACAGAATGAAGACCGCCCAAAGCCGTCAGAAGAGCTATGCCGATAAGAGAAGAAGAGATCTCGAGTTTGCCGTTGGGGATCACGTTTTCGTCAAGATAGCACCCATGAAGGGTGTTATGAGATTTGGGAAAAGAGGCAAGTTGAGTCCAAGGTTTATTGGACCGTTCGAGATTTTGGACAGACTTGGGACACTAGCCTATCGTGTTGCCCTTCCGCCGAATCTGGCCGGGGTGCACAATGTGTTCCATGTCTCGATGCCGAGGAAATACCTAGCTAATCCTTCGCATGTTCTGAGTTATGAGCCTTTGCAGCTTGCTCCAGATTTGTCTTATGAGGAAAGACCGACTCAAATCCTCGACAGACAGGAGCGCAGACTCCGGAACAAAGTGACTAAGCTAGTCAAAGTTCGGTGGTTTAACCAATCAGTGGAAGAGGCCACTTGGGAGTCAGAGGCAGATATGAGACTTCGCTACCCGGAATTGTTCGGTAAGACTTAATTTCGAGGACGAAATTTTTATAAGTGGGGGAGGAACTGTAGAGCCCAATTTCGTACACGTAAAACCCATGCATTTATTTAAATTAGTAAAGCATTTAATTTATTTTAAAGGAGTTTAGTCATGCATAATTCATTTAAATGCATTATTTTAAAGTATCTACGTTTATGTGATGCACGTTAAAATGTCTTTCGAGTTTCATGTTTCAGGCGATCATTCGAGGCGGGATTGAGGAAAAGACCCGGGGACGATTTTTGGCAATTTAAAGATGGTATCTTATTTTAGTTGAGTTTGAGGGCATTTTCAATTAATTTATTGAATTTTAGCATTTCAAGTCTAAATCATATATTTATCAATTTTAAGAGTTTAAAACTTTTAAAATCTAGCATGGTGTGTGTTATATTTTAATTAAAGAATTTTATTTAAAAGTTAATTGTGAGTTAGTGTTTTAATTAGTAGACAATTATTTTAGTAAACTAAAATTCAGTCTCCTAATTACACTAAAACACACGCCTCACACACATTACACGCTTTTACACACACCTGTAACGCCTAAACACACACACACTCTATCATTCAGTTTTTATTATTTTGAGAGAAGAAAACCTAGGGATTCTCCTTCCCTACAGCAGCCGCCCCATCCCCTTCACGATCCCAGCAAGTTTCGTGAGTTTTTATCGCAAGTTTTAGCGCCACGATCGTCCCGGATCAACCTCGCTTTCATCCCCGCTTCGATATCGCCGGTTCGGTAACGTTTAATATCAAAAAGGCACGTATATTCTGTTCTTGCTGTGTCGATCAAGTCATATATTGTATTGCGTTGTTTTTATGCGTAAAAGTTATGTATGATGTTAGTAGTTTGAGCGGATCATAGATCGGATCAATTTCGAAGGAAAAGTTTTAGATCTAAAACTCGTTTTTGCTGTCTTTTCAAATACTGCGATTTTTCTGTTCATATTTTGAGAAAACTTTCAACAAGAAAAATGTAGAACTTTTCGATGCCTTCGATTTGACATAAAACTCGAGATTTTTGGACGAAAAATGAGTGAGTTATGATGTTTTTCGTGAGACTGCTCAAACTATAATTTTCAGAAAATGTGTTATTGATGTGTTTCTTGAAGTTTTACGTTGCAGGCTTCGTTGGGGCTCGACGGGTGATCGCCGCTGCACATAGGTACTTCGGTTATGATGTTGGAATGGTCATCGATGTTTCGTTTCGTGTCGATAGGCACTAAGATGGTTCTAGAGTCGTAGGAACAATCATTGATGTCCAATTCGTTGTTGTGTCGTTGGTTGTGAATTGTTACCCTCGGGGTGATGTTTATGCACTTGGGTTTGGTATAATACCTTAGTGTTCTAAGAAGTGTCTCGTGGTGACGTTCATAGTCTGAGGAATCGAGTCTAGAAGACTAAGCAAAAAAACATGTTCAGAATCTCGTAAGTTTCGACCGACAGTAGCCACACGGACCTTGCCACGGACCCTGACACAGGGTCCGTGCATTTGTTTTCTCGTGAGTGTCAAATTTGCGCAGATACACGGACCTTTACCCGAACCCTGGCACGGGGTCCGTGCCTTCACTTTCTCACAAGTGTCAAAGTTGCGAGTGGACACGGACTCTTACACGGAGGCAGGCACGGGGTCCGTGCCCCTTTTTCTTTCCGAGTACATCCTTCACCGTAGGTAGACGGACCTGTACACGGACCCGGGTTAGGGGTCCGTGTACACACTGTTTGGGAAAAATATTATTTTTGGTTTCAAGGTTTGATGCCTTGGTTTAGAGCAAGGATTAGTAAGGTCATGTCATGGGAAGTTATAGAAGGTCCTAAGATATGATCGAGCTTGAGAGTAAGTATAATTTTTCTACGTCTAAGCTATGAAAGTTAAGTATGAAATTCATGTTAGTATGTCGCAGCGACGGCCCCAGTCGAAGTCCAACGAATCCCTCAACGCCAAGTAAGTATGAATGACGTGCAAAAGAAGATGTTTTAAGTTTCGAGGTATGCTAATTGTCTTGTGACCAAAGAAAGTTAGGATTGGAAAGCGTTAAATCATGAACGGAGACCAATCCGCCCGTTAAATTATGAACGGGTTATATCGTGGTTGTGAAGCGTTAAATTATGAACGTGGATCAACTGGCCTGTTAAATTATGAACAGGGATCTTATGTATGCGGCAGTGGATACGTCCCTGTCAGCCCAGTACTGTGGTGTGTCTGATCAGGCGTTTATCATGTTAAGGGTCACTTGCTTTGAAACATCCTCTACGTAAAATTATGCAGCCAAGTATGTGAAGTATGATAGCATGTTTAAGAAAAGTTTATGATCATGGCACGTCGTAGTATGTATGTTCAAGTTCAAGTTTATTCCAAGTTGAAGTTTATACAAGTTCAATTTAAAGTTATGTATGTCCTATATTAAAGATGCATGCGATTTTATTATGTAGTACTCGTTATTTCCAGTTTATACGTGTTGAGTCTTTAGACTCACTAGACTTGATCGATGCAGGTGAGTACGATGAACAGGAGACAGGAGGTGGCGACCAAGGGGCAGGCTTGGGCTGAGCGGCAGGCTAAACCCGAGGACCGCAAGTTTATGTTTTTAAGCACAGTTTTAAATACTCTGAATTATTATGATTTGAATGTGAGATGTTTTGAGACAGCGTTCTTTTAGCAACTTTTTAATTGGTGATGGATTATTTTAAAAATATTTTTATGAATGTTGGGTGACGACCGTATGGATGTTTTTATTTAATAAAATTTTTAATTTTTCCGCAAATTTCAAGTAGTAAAAGTACGGTACGTTACAAAAATATTTCCTCCTTCTTCCTAGACTTCGGCCGAGACTTGAGAGGGGTGAGGGGAACCGAAATTTTAGTGTCTTTCTTGGAGCACTTTTTCCTTCCCTTTGATGTGGTATTTATAGGCCAAAGATAGCCTGTAGGACCGAGTGCTTACGGCTTTACCAATAGCTATAACTAGTGGTAATGGTGCAACTCAAATCTTTTAAACTGCACAACAACTAAAGCACCACGGTTCGATCGCTCTACCAAGCAGAGACAATTATTGCACCCAACAATCTCCCTCCCAATAATTGCACTCCTTGCAATCAATGAGAATCGAACCCGTGACCTTTGCTCTGATACCAATTGTAGGACCGAGTGCTTACCGCTTTACCAATAGCTATAACTAGTGGTAATGGTGCAACTCAAATCTTTTAAAATGCACAACAACTAAAGCACCACGGTTCGATCGCTCTACCAAGCAGGGACAATTATTGCACCCAACATAGCCCCTTCACCTAGCCCCTTGGCCAAAATCTTGGGGTCCAAGATTATCCATGAATGTAGTCCAAACTCCCATGCATTCTTCAAGTCCAAGGTTAGCCTTAATTGTGGTTCAAAATCTCATGCACTCTTCAAGAGTCACCTTGATCTTCTATAGGGTCATTTCTTGCATCATTAATGTGTCTTAGTCCTTTAGCTCCTCTCTTAGCTCCTTCATGGTTTTACTCAAAGGTTATTTCTTACATACTTAATTTGTCCAAACCTTAGCTCAACTTACAGCTCCTTTTTTGGTCTTGTTAGGACATTCTTGGTCGAGCTTCTTCGAGCTGAGGGATCGAGTCCTTGAGCTGGGGTTTACTCCTATCGTGACAACTCTTTGATGGTTGCGGTTATTTGCAGTTCGGCCTCCTGTTGAGCTATCCCCGAGCTTTGAAACTACCTCCTCAATTTATATTAGCAAAATCTAATTTCGTATTTTATAATTAGGATGAAAGTGTTCTGATCTTAGATTAAGCTAAATTTTAAGCTCGTATATTTCTTACCTAATTTATTTGGATCGGAAAATACCGGGTTCTCACATCCCTCCCTCCTTATTAAAAGTTTCGTCCTCGAAACTTGCATTAACTTGTTCTTTCGAATAGACGAGGGTATTGTGATCGCATTTTCTCCTCGAGTTCCCATGTTGCCTCCCTTTCGGTATGATTTGACCACTATACTTTGACATAAGGTATTATCCGATTTCTCAACACTTGGTCGTTTGAGTCCACTTTTCGGGTAGGGACTTCTTTTGTATTTGAGTTCTTCATTGAGTTTTCCTTCAATCATCAGTGGTGTAACTTTAAGTACATGAATCGGTTCTGGGACATACTTCCTTAGCTGCGAGATGTGGAAGACATTATGTATCCTGGACATATCAGGCGGTAAAGCTAGACGGTAGGCTAAGGTTCCTATCTTATCCAGTATTTCGAACGGTCCCACATATCTCGGATTCAACTTTCCAGATTTACTGAACCGAACTACTCCTGTCATGGGAGAGACCTTAACGCAAGCTTTCTCACCAATTTCCAACTGTAAGGGTCTTCTTTTCAGATCGGCCCAGCTCTTCTGCCTATCTTGGGCTGCCTTGAGTCTCTCCTTGATTATGACTACTTTATCAACGGTTAACTGAATAAGTTCTGGTCTGGTAACAGCTTTTTCTCCGAACTCGTGCCAATATAGAGGCGACCTACACTTCCTTCCATACAATGCCTCATATGGCGCCATCTCGATGCTACTGTGATAGCTGTTGTTATAGGCGAATTCGATTAGGGGTAACTGTTCACTCCAATTTCCAAAAAATCCAGTGCACATGCCCTCAGCATATCTTCGAGGGTTTGAATTGTCCTTTCGGTTTGGCCATCAGTCTGGGGATGATAGGCCGTGCTGAGAGTAACCTTGGTTCCCATAGCCTTTTGGAAACTTTTCCAAAATTTTGATACAAATCTTGGATTTCTGTCAGACAGAATAATCGCTGAAACTCTATGTAGCCTCACTATGTTGTCCACATACAAAGTGGATAATCTAACCAAATTATAATTCATCCGTACTGGCAAGAAATGGGCAGACTTGGTCAATCTGTCAACGATTACCCAGATTCCATCATGACCTTGCCTTGATTTTGGTAGTCCGACTACAAAATCCATGGAGATATTATCCCATTTCCATGTTGGTATCTCCAATGGCTGTAAAAGTCCTCCAGGCCGTTGATGCTCTGCCTTGACTTGTTGACAGGTTAGGCACTTGGAAACAAAGACAGCCACGTCTTTCTTCATTCCATTCCACTAGTAATTATTTTTCATATCCCAGTACATCTTGGTGCTTCCTCGATGTACTGAAATCTCGATTTATGTGCCTCAACCATTACTTCTTCTCGAATTCCATCGATGTTTGGCACATACAATCGTCCTTTCATCCAGAGTATTCCATTTCCATCAATTTTAAATTCTGGAAAATCGTCCTTTCATCCAGAGTATTCCATTTCCATCAATTTTAAATTCTGGAACTTTTCCTTCTTGTATTTGTTCTTTAATTTTAAGGATGGAGGTGTCTTGACTCTGCTTCAATTTGATGGTCTCTCGGAGACCTAGTTGTACTGATAGTGAAGATAAGTTCACCCTCCCAGGGTTCCTTCGGCTCAAAGCATCTGCCACCTTATTTGCCTTAGCCGGATGATACTTGATTGACAGATCATAGTCCTTGAGAAGTTTCATCCACCTTCTTTGCCTCATATTTAATTCCTTTTGTGTGAACAGTACTTGAGGCTTTGATGATCGATAAATTTCACACATCTGTCACCAAAGAAATTGATTCTATGGATCTTTGGCTCCAATATTGTAAGGCTCTAGAATTTGAGTACCGTAATCTGAAATGAATTGGGTATATTTTCGTAATCTGAAAATTAATCTGAAATGATTTATTGATTAATGAATGGGATATAAATGGGACACGTCGATATTAGATTCTGAAATGAGGAGTATTGATTTGCGTGACCCAAAGGTCTCGCGCATATGCGCGGAAAGTGTGTGCGCATATGCACGAGCCATGAGAGAAGCCAAGGAGGAAGTCCAGAGGAGTTGGCGCACATGCTCGATACGAACGAGCGCACATGCCCGCAACTGGCAGAGACTTTGGCGCATATGCGCCGGATTGGGGCGCGCATTTGCGCGAGTCATGCAAAATGTAAAGAAGTCACGTTTGTATGCAGGCGTGAGATGTATATATATATATATATATACACACAAATGTTTATAGATTCATTCGGAGGAAATCGAGAAAAGCTTCTGTATATATGTTGAAAATCCTTACGCCTTTTTGCGAGAAATCCGTCCGTCTGATTTTAAATTTGAGGACAGTATCGTGTTCCTAGCGACGACAGCTACAACTGGACGTAAGTTTTGTTACGTTCAGACACGATTTGAAATTATGATATTGTGAGAATTGGATAGAATTCATATATGATGTTCTTGTCATGTTAGACATCATAGAATCGAAGTCAGATTAAAGAACGGGCTGGTTATGTAATTGTTAGGATTTTTGGAATCAATTTGACTGAGATTTCATATCAGATTTGTATTGTTATTGAGATTATGAGTTGAACTGATACTGATTATGAGTTTTGGTATTACATATGTGATGTTGGGGCTGACGGGGTTATCGAGACTGTATTGTTATACCGTCGAAACATCAGTTAATTGATATTGATCAGATTCAGTAGTGATTTCGATTATATCGTGATATCGTCGATATGGATTAGATTGTATCTCAATTGACATTGATCAGATTATGTGTTTTGATTTGAGTATTGATCAGAACAGGTTCTGAATTGAGTTGTTTATTGATATTATATCTGTTCGGTATTGTTATTACCAGATTGGGAATGGACCGACATAGAGTCGAGACTTCTTCTTCTTCTTCTGAGCGAGAAGATAAAGGTATAAATTAATGTTGAGTTGGGATTGCACAACTCGAGTGAGGTTTGACTCGAGTTTCCCTAAATCACATACTTTATTTTATGGCATTGATATTTGCATTGATTGACTGATGTACTTGTTCTCTTGAATTATAGGAAGCAGGTATTAGTCGAGTGATCTTGTGACAGAAGTGCCTGATAGTGGCGGGATCGCCACGGGCACATTGCACGATGTCACAAGATAGTATAGGAATCTTGGGACAGAGGTGCCTGATAGTGGTGGGATCGCCACGGGCACATTGCACGATGTCACAAGATAGGATATTGGCTTTGTGGCCATAGTCCATGACGGATAGGTCAGGACACCGGATGTTTGGTTATATCGAGTAATAGAATTGGAATCTCTTTTATTATGGAATTCGATATAGGAACACCATATATGGTTATATCGAGTAAATAGAATCACTGTTCCTTCTATTACGGAATTCGATATAGGAACACCACATCTGGAAATCGGGATCCCTAGGCTAGGATTGAGTCTAGTCTAAAACGTAGAGTCACGAGTCTGAGTGACAGTTATATTAATTTATATTTATTGATGGTGATTTATGTTCCTGAATATGGTTCATGTCCCTTTATGTTCTTGATATTGGTACATGTTTAGAATAAGAGTTATTCTTGATATTGATAATGTTCCTGATTAGGGTACATGTTTAGAACATGATTTAGTATGGTATTGATTCATGTTGGAATTGTTTGTTATATGCTTTTATATTGTTTATATGATTGCATGTATACATGATTTATACTGGGAATGTAGTTCTCACCGGAGTTATCTGGCTGTTGTCTTGTTTGTATGTGTGCATGGCAGCAGGTGGGATAGGATCAGGGTCAAGAAGAGAACGAGGCTGGACTAGATAACGTGGAGATCCGGGTTTCAGAAGCAACTTAGGATTCAGTACTGATATGTAGTTGAACCTAGTTGAATTATTGTAGATCATACAATAATTGTATGTTATGTTTAATATGTAATTTGAATTTAATTACATTACGTTTCCGCTTTGTATTTAAAAAAAAAAGTAAAAAAAATAAAAAATTTTGACCCTGTTTACTTTAATTGTTTGAAAGATTCCTAAAGACGATTAAGGAATGAATTAGCGTCCGGGTCCCCACAACAGGTGGTATCAGAGCTGTAGGTCCTTGAACTGTAGGTTCCTTAGCACTGAAATAGAGGAGAGTGAGCAGGGTAGATTGAGTTTTCTTACCTGCGTTTTATTGCTAGCATATTATTATGTTTTACTGCCTGGATTTATATAGCATATGATTGAATATAATGTTGAAATTTGTAATGCCCAAGAATTATAGAATTGATAAACCAAGATTATTAATCTTCATTAACGTGAGACTCGGAAGATATGAGAATGCATGACATGCAATGAAGGAAGAAAAGACATGAGGAATTTGGGTTTTGCAAGACCGCACCCGCGCCGGAAACAGAAGTGCACCCGCGGTCATGCAATTATGAATTTTAGCAAGAAAAGCCGAAGCCATACCATACCCGCGGTGCAACCCAGACCGCACCCGCGGTGCATGGACAGAAAGTTGACAAATTTATTCGAAGCAAGACCGCACCCGCGGTGCGAGGGACCGCACCCGCGGTGGTGTGACCGCACCCGCGGTAAGAACAAGACCGCACCCGCGGTCGCCGAATTCAGAAAATGATAAACATGCTGAAGCATGAGCGCACCCGCGCTGCTGCACACACCGCACCCGCGGTCATGCGTGTAGCTTGAAAAATTAGCCACGTTTTAAGGTGTTGCATGCAGTATATATATAGATGATTGACACGTAAATGTCTCAGAATTTGAGAAAAAGGGCGAAGCTTTTGGAGAGAAAATCCTTACGCCTTTTAGAGTTGCGATTGTGAGAAAGCCGTCCGTCAGAATTCAAATCCGACTTTAGTTCTGAGTTCCTCGTGACACGAGCTACACAAGGACGTAAGTTTTGTTACATTTTGAGATATTTTGAAAATATGATGTTGCCAGAATTGAATATGATTTAGATATGGTGTTTCTACTACCGTAGAAATTATGTAATTGAAGTCAGATTAAAGAACAGAGTGTTTCTGTAATTGTTATGATTTTCGAAAGATATTGACTGAGATGCTATATCAGAATTGTGTTAGGATTCAGAGTATGAATTGTATTGACACAGATTATGAGTTTCAGTATTATATTTGTGATGTTCAGTTTGACGGAGTTATTCAGATTGTATTGTTATGCTGTTGAAACATCAGTTGATTTAGATTGATCAGAGTCAGATATGATTTCAATTATATTGTGATATCAATGATATGAATCAGATTGTATGTTGCTTAGACATTGATCAGATTGTATACTGAATTGAGTATTGATCAGAACAGATTCTGAACCGAGATATATACTGATATTGTATTTATGTGATTTGTCATTATCAGATTGATATGGACAGATTTGACTTCGAGACATCGTCTTCGTCAGACAGGGACGACAAAGGTATAATTCATGTGATATTCGGGAAGACACAACTCAAATAGATCTCATTTGAGTTTCCCAACAAAATCACATACTAGAATTATTGTTGTTTATTTTATGATATGATTATGCTGTGTTTACAGATTGTTATTCATTGCAATTAAGATAGGGAGTCTGACAGAAACAGTCAAATTTCTATATGTTCGGTGATATCACAGCTTGGGGGAAAATCCACTCTCCTATTGTAGATGTCGATACAGATCAGACCGAAGTCTAGGAATAAGACGTACCGTCACCCCGATTGGGAGGGTAGGTGATAGATCGTCTTATTGACACCGGGATCCCTAGAGTTATAGTTGAGTCGAGTCTAGACATGATTTGACTAGAACTGCATGCGTTTATGGATGTGGTTTCATAGACTATGAAACCCATTTTTATTGCTTTCCGTTATGATAGCATGTTTTTATGATTTGATTTGAATAGCATGTTTAGCTGATTTGAGTTGCATGCTTATTTTGATTTGATTTCATAGATTATGAAATCTATTGCTTTAATTTTATTCATGATAGAATATTTCATGATATGTTTATGTATATGCATGTTTACCATGTTTTATACTGAGATTTATTCTCACCGGAGTATCCGACTGTTGTCTTGTTTGTATGTGTGCTTGAAAACAGGTGGGACAAGATCGGGGTCAGAAGATGATGAGAGAAGACGAGTTTACCGTGGTGATTCCGGACTTGGATATAGATAGGTTTTATTACTGAAACTTTAGTAGTTGAACTTTAGATTAATTGAAAGACTGTTGTACACTATTGTACTTTTATACATATATGTATATTATTTAGATGTCATTACCTTCCGCATTTGTATTTTAAAAGAAAAATTTTTAGACCTTGTTTTATCTTAACTGATAATTAAATCCCAAAGATGATTAAGAAAAAGATCAGCGTCCGGGTCCTCACAACAGGTGGTATCAGAGCGATAGATCCTTTAGATTGAGATAGGCAGAGTTGATAGATTCTTTAGACTGAGATAAAAGAGAATGAGCGGGGTAGATTGAATTTTCTTTCCTTGCATGTGATTGCTAGCATGAGAATTATTTCAATGTTGAATTACATTGTGTGTGCTAGCATGATTTATTGCTTTCCCTATTACATGTTGTTTGTTATCTGAGTTGACTACAGCATGTAATTACCAGGACTGAATCAGAACCGAGTCTGAATCAGAGGTATATGATCAGAGGAGGGCTGAGACAGATTATATAGATTGTGTATTAATTTGTTTGATATTCAGATATACCGCCTCGGAGAATTCCAGAGAGGGATAGTACTTCGTCTGAACAGATAGATGCATCAGAAACTCAGATGGAAATAAAGATGAAAGAATTTCAGTTATTTCAGCCACCGATTCTGAATGGTATTGAGACGTCCGAAGATTGTCAGAACTGGTTTGATGATATAGAAATACTGTTTTACTTACTTGATTGTACAGATGAACAGAGAGTTAAAATTGTGCCTTATCAGTTACGAGAAGCCGCCAGGAATTGGTGGATTACCAGTAGAAGAATGTTAGACCAGAGAGGTACAGTGATTTCGTGAGAAATATTCAGAACTGAATTTTATCGAAGATTTTTCTCCGCCTCGTACCGGGAGGACAAGAAAGCAGAGTTTGAGAATTTGAGCCAAGTTCAGTTGAATATTGATGAATATATTGCTAAATTTTCTACTTTACTGTGCTTTGCTCCTCATTTAGCTGGAAATGATGAAGATATAGTGAATCAGTTCATCAGAGGGTTGAATTCGGAGGTAGTTGCATTTATGAATCTGCAGCGACCTCACCATTTTGCTGATATCTTGAGTAGAGCGAAGAGAGCTGAGGCGAGTCTGATTAGACAGCTAGGAAGGTTGTGTGTGAAGCAACCCCAGACACAGCAATCCCCTCTCAGATTTGATCGTGGCAGTACGAGTGGGAAGCAATATGTGCTGAAAGCTCGAAAGAAGCCATTCAAGAAGTTGGGAAGTGGTTCCTCTAGCTCAAGTGGTTCCAGTCCAAGTCATACTGGAATCTAATGCAGGATTTGCGGAGGGAGACATTCCTCAGAGCAATGCCAAGGAGTACTTGGTAGATGCAATATTTGTAGACAGCCTAGACATTTTGCTAAAGTCTGTCCACAAAGAGGTTCCCGCAGATTTCATGGAGCTGGACCATCGGATGGTAATGACTGAGGAACAGACCAAAGAGATACTTGATGATATAGTGACAGGTACTATTCTTTTATGATTAGATTGCATATGTATTGATATATCCTAATGCATTCCCTACGATTATCTTTGATTGAATTGCATTGATATATATATGGTACCTGTTGGATTTGTGTTTACTGTAGTATTGATGTCTTTACCTTTTGGAAAGAAAGATTGATATCTGAGATTTCTGTAACATCTTGTATATTACAGTAAGATGAGAATAAGATCGAGTTAGATTATGATGTACTTGTGTTTCTGATTTGATTGCATTATTGATGTTAATATGCTAAACAAGTACAGAACCATTATAGATTCCTTTCAGGAGAGTATAAAATTCAGACCAGATATGGTTGGTGACTAGAGATTTCACAGTATTCTAGATTTAGAATTCCTTTGATATCTGTGATGTCTATGACTCGATTATTACAGAAAGGAACAGATGGTATCCTTATGTATTCAGTAGATTTAGTGAAATCGAGTCTAGCATTGACAGATTTGCCAATAATGCATGATTTGGCTGATATTGCTAGATAAGATTTTAGAATTGCTTTATATCAGAAAGATAGATTTCAGAATTGATTCAGATCAGATACTGATTGTTGTTTTAGAATTCAGTACAGAATGATATTGAATATTCTGAGAACGGTGATGATTGTATACAGAAAGTATTCAGATAGAAATCCTGCTTGAAACAGATTGTAATCAGAGTATGTGTTATCTGAAGTTAGTATACCGATTGATTTTGACACAGTTGAGATTGTGATCAGGGGCTGATAAGATACTGATATCAGAAAGATCGGAAATTTCAGAAATGTCAGAATAGTCAGAAATGTATTTTGTCTGATTTGGCAGATTATTTTATTCGACTGTTGCTTTATATCTGCTGAGTAACGTTATTGTTCTAAATCAGTATTTGAGACATCTTATATTGTTTTGGAGAGCATATTTTCTTTGCAGATGGGATATAACAGCTGATTAGAATGACATGAAGATATTTACCTGAAATCATTATTTTATGAGTTCCCTGAACTCACTAGATCTGTATAGGATATTGATATTTCGTCTCTGATTTGATATTACTGTTGTTTTGAATCCGTATATGCTACAGATTATAATGAACCGTGAGAGTATATACAGTTCCAACCGAATCAGAGTTGATTTCGAGAGTTAAAGCAGTTCGGAATGTAATCAGAATGTGTAGAACTAGATTTTAATAATCAGAGCCGAGTAACAGATATGTGATCTTGTGTTTGTATGAGACTGATTATCTTGTGATATCAGAATGTTTCAGAATTGTTAACAGAATTTGATATCGACAGTCAGAACAGAATACCAGGTAGGTATTTCTTCTTTAATTTATATTTTTAACTGATTGTTGTATCAAATAGTTCGAATCTGAAATAACAGACATGGTTAGAAGGACACAGTAATGGATTCAGTTTTCAGTCTGATGAGTGAGAATGTATTATATTCGAATAGATAATGGTGATATAGACAGATTAGACCAGTTATGACAGAATTTGTATTGAAATGTTGGCAGAATTTGTACTGATATGTCTATATTGTCAACATATGAAGACAGAAAGATAAAGATCAGAAGATTTCTTACAGAATTTGTATGGTTTTGACTAGAAATGGGGAGTATAATTCGATAAATTTCGTAATGAGATTACTACAATACTTTCCAGATTATGAGATGATATGATTATGATTGACAGATTGTTCAATCTATATCTATCAGTTTGTACCAGATAACGTACAAACATGACCAAATGACACAGAACGATGTCAGAGAAGTGGTCAGAGAGATCAGAATGCTACAATAGAATATATCATATTGTGATTTTTGATTGATTGTGTACTTGTGATAGAGTATATCACGAGTTCTCTCTCTAGATTGGTTTACAGATTGACAGATGGTCCGAATGTATTATCCAGGTATTAGAAGATTTTGGTAGAGTTATAGAGTGCTGGATGTTAGCACTAATTGATATGATAAATAGAATGTAGCTCATTCAGAAGAGAATGAAGATAGATCAAACCAGATAGACTTAAGAAACCAACGTCGGATAATAACGATTGGTGTTTGAAGCTGAAGATGGTATATGTCTTTGCTTGAGATAAATAGATTTGATAATAGCAGATGGTACTGATATGTGATGAGTTGTAGATTGGTTTATACGGATGTTGTATAGCCAGTAATGCGAGATTTATTCTGTCAGAGTTAGTTTAAGAGGTATTATGATAATATACTTCATGAAGTCTTATTCCAGAGTTGAAATCAGAGGTTGATACAAGAAAGAGATTTCGGAATGGATTCATTGAGATGAGGGTTGAATTAAACTCTGTTATACATTTCTTCTGATAGATTGGAATGGATTGATTGTGAGTTCTAGGATGAACTCAGATCTAGGAGGGGGAGAAATGTAATGCCCAAGAATTATAGAATTGATAAACCAAGATTATTAATCTTCATTAACGTGAGACTCGGAAGATATGAGAATGCATGACATGCAATGAAGGAAGAAAAGACATGAGGAATTTGGGTTTTGCAAGACCGCACCCGCGCCCAAAACAGGAGTGCACCCGCGGTCATGCAATTATGAATTTTAGCAAGAAAAGCCGAAGCCATACCGCACCCGCGGTGCAACCCAGATCGCACCCGCGGTGCATGGACAGAAAGTTGGCAAATTTATTCGAAGCAAGACCGCACCCGCGGTCGCCGAATTCAGAAAATGATAAACATGCCGAAGCATGAGCGCACCCGCGCTGCTGCACACACCGCACCCGCGGTCATGCGTGTAGCTTGAAAAATTAGCCACGTTTTAAGGTGTTGCATGCAGTATATATATAGATGATTGACACGTAAATGTCTCAGAATTTGAGAAAAAGGGCGAAGCTTTTGGAGAGAAAATCCTTACGCCTTTTTGAGTTGCGATTGTGAGAAAGCCGTCCGTCAAAATTCTAATCCGACTTCAGTTCTGAGTTCCTCGTGACACGAGCTACACAAGGACGTAAGTTTTGTTACGTTTTGAGATATTTTGAAAATATGATGTTGCCAGAATTGAATATGATTTAGATATGGTGTTTCTACTACCGCAGACATTATATAATTGATGTCAGATTAAAGAACAGACTGCTTCTGTAATTGTTATGATTTTCGAAAGATATTGACTGAGATGCTATATCAGAATTGTGTTAGGATTCAGAGTATGAATTGTATTGACACAGATTATGAGTTTCAGTATTATATTTGTGATGTTCAGTTTGACGGAGTTATTCAGATTGTATTGTTATGCTGTTGAAACATCAGTTGATTTAGATTGATCAGAGTCAGATATGATTTCAATTATATTGTGATATCAATGACATGAATCAGATTGTATGTTGCTTAGACATTGATCAGATTGTATACTGAATTGAGTATTGATCAGAACAGATTCTGAACCGAGATATATACTGATATTGTATTTATGTGATTTGTCATTATCAGATTGATATGGACAGATTTGACTTCGAGACATCGTCTTCGTCAGACAGGGACGACAAAGGTATAATTCATGTGATATTCGGTAAGACACAACTCAAATAGATCTCATTTGAGTTTCCCAACAAAATCACATACTAGAATTATTGTTGTTTATTTTATGATATGATTATGCTGTGTTTACAGATTGTTATTCATTGCAATTAAGATAGTGAGTCTGACAGAAACAGTCAAACTTCTAGATGTTCGGTGATATCGCAGCTTGGGGAAAAATCCACTCTCCTATTGTAGATGTCGGTACAGATCAGACCGAAGTCTAGGAATAAGACGTACCGTCACCCCGATTGGGAGGGTAGGTGATAGATCGTCTTATTGACACCGGGATCCCTAGAGTTATCTTTGAGTCGAGTCTAGACATGATTTGATTAGAACTGCATGCGTTTATGGATGTGGTTTCATAGACTATGAAACCCATTTTTATTGCTTTCCGTTATGATAGCATGTTTTTATGATTTGATTTGAATAGCATGTTTAGCTGATTTGAGTTGCATGCTTATTTTGATTTGATTTCATAGATTATGAAATCTATTGCTTTAATTTTATTCATGATAGAATATTTCATGATATGTTTATGTATATGCATGTTTACCATGTTTTATACTGGGATTTATTATCACCAGAGTATCCGGCTGTTGTCTTGTTTGTATGTGTGCTTGACAACAGGTGGGACATGATCGGGGTTAGAAGATGATGAGAGAAGACGAGTTTAGCGTGGTGATTCCGGACTTGGATATAGATAGGTTTTATTACTGAAACTTTAGTAGTTGAACCTTAGATTAATTGAAAGACTGTTGTACACTATTGTACTTTTATACAGATATGTATATTATTTAGATGTCATTACCTTCCGCATTTGTATTTTAAAAGAAAAATTTTAGACCCTGTTTTATCTTAACTGATAATTAAATCCCAAAGATGATTAAGAAAAAGATCAGCGTCCGGGTCCTCACAAAATTACATTGTATATGCTAAGATTTCAGTATGTTTTTACTGTATATTAAGCTACATGTTACCTGAATATCTGAGTTGATTTGGTAATATGTATTATTTGAAACTGGATCAGAACCGATTCTTGATCAGAGGTAAGCTGATCTGGATTGGGATTGAGACGGATTTGTCTCCTGTTACTACTAACATCTGTGATTATCAGATATTCCTCCTAGAAGAGTTCCAGAAAGGGGTAGTACTTCGTCTGATCAGATAGATGTATAAGAAACTCAGATGGAAATAAAGTTGAAAGAGTTTCAGTTATTGCAGCCTCCGATTCTGAGTGGTATCGAGACGCCTTAATATTGTGAGAACTGGCTTGATGACATAGAAATACTGTTCGATTTAATTGCTTGTACAGATGAACAGAGAGTTAAAATGATGCCTAACCAGTTACGAGAAGCCGTCAGGAGTTGGTGGATTGCAAGTAAAAGAATGTTAGAACAGAGAGGTACAGTGATTTCGTGGGGAATATTCAGAACTGAACTTTATCGAAGATTTTTCTCGGTTTCATACCTACAGGACAAGAAAGCAGAATTTGAGAATTTGAGGCAAGGTCGACTGAATATTGAAGGGTATGTTGCTAAATTCTCTACTCTACTGCGTTTTTCTCCTCATGTAGCTGGGAATGATGAAGCTGTAACGGCTCAGTTCATCAGAGGATTGAACTCGGAGATAGTTGCATTGATGAGTATGCAGCGGCCTTACCATTTTGCTGATGCCTTGAGTAGAGCAAAGAGAGCGGAGACGAGTCTGATTAGACAACTAGGAAGGTTGTGTGCAATGCAACCCCAGACACAGCAATCCCCTCTCCGATTTGACCGCGGTAGCACGAGTGGAAAGCAGGATTTGCTGAAAGCTCAAAAGAAGCCATTCAAGAAGTTAGGGAGTGGTTCATCTAGCTCCAGCGGTTCTAGTCCGAGTTATACTGGAACCTATTGCAGAGTTTGTGGCGGGAGACACCTCACGGAGCAATGCTAGGGAGTGACTGGTAGGTGCAATATCTGTAAACAACAAAGACATTTTGCTAGAGCTTGTCCACAGAGAGGTCCCCGAAGATTTCAGGGAGCAGAATCCTCTGATGGAGGGATCGAGGAACAGAACCAAGACACACTTGATGATACAGTGACAGGTACTGATCTTTTATGATTATATTGCAGCACATGTATTGATAAAGACTAATGCATTTTCTATGATTATCCTTGATTGAGTTGCATTGATATATGCTTTACTTGTTGGGTCTGCATTTACCGTAGTATTGATTCCTTACCTTTTGGGGAAAGAATTTGATATCAGCGATATTCTGTGATATATTGTATACTGCAGTAAGTTGAGAATGAGATTGAATTAGACTAGATTGTACTTGTATCGTCTCATGATGACTGCGTGATGGATATTGATATATCGAACAAGTACAGAGCTATTTTAGATTCTTGCCAGGAGATGGTAAGATTCGGACCTGAAATGGCCAAGGAATGAATGATATACGGTAAGGCATTTAGATTTTAAATTCCTTGATATCCGTACTAGGTCTGATTCGATGATTATCGAAAGGAATGGAGTTATTCCTTTATGTTCGTTGATGACTGAAGTGGAGCCTATCCAGGATTGATTTACTAGTAGCAGGAAGTTTGCTATAGTCTTGCAGATGAGATTTCAGGTTTGTCCTGTATCAGGGAGAGCGATTTCAGCCTTGATTTGATTCTAGGTATTGGTTTCATTTTATAATTTCTTATTGTAACGTACCGTAACTTTTTACTACTTAAAAATTTGCGGAAAAATTTAAAATTTTCTTATTTGTAAAATAATCTCCAACATATGCCATAAAGTATCACAACCAATTCTCCATACAATATGATTATTCGAAACATTGACTAATAAAATATGTTCACAAACCACTTTCTCAAAATATTTTCCATCAACATAAAAATCCTAATAATTTAAACATTTCATAAAACTTAAACATGGCGGTCCTCGGGTCTAGCCTGCTGCTCAGTCCAAGTCTGCCCCTTTGTCACCACCTCCGGTCTCCTCATCAACATTGTAATGCCCGGAAATTTAATCCTAATAATCTATAATTATTGAATTATAATTTGACATGATTATGAGAGGATTAATCGGGACACGAAATAAGAATACGTGTGGAAATGTATGTGCGAGGACAGTAGCATCGGCGCACATGCGCGACAGAACGCGCGCACATGCGCCAAGCAGACAGTAGGCCTCGCGCATATGCGCGGCGTGTATCCGCGCATATGCGCGACACAACCCGAGAGTTGTCAATAAATCCTCGCGCATATGCGCGGAAGAGTGTCGCGCATATGCGCGAGTCCCCGTGAAGCTACGCGCCGAGACAGAATGTCTCGCGCATATGCGCGGAAGGTGATCGCGCATATGCGCGAGACGTGGTTGGCCAAGAGTGAGCCATTTGCCATTTCGCATGTTACGTATGTATGTATATATATATATATATATATATATATATACATACATGCAAGCTTCTTTCATACATGCAAGCTTCTTTCAGAAAAGGGGGAAAACGGAAATCCGAGGAAAACTTTGCTCCTTGATTCCAGAATTCGATTTACGATCCATCCGTCTGTTAGATTTTAATTCCGACTTCGGTACCGAGTTCCTAGCAACGTAGACTACAACTTGACGTAAGTTTTACTACGTTTTGACATGCTTTGAAATTATGATGTTGTCAGAATTGAATGGAATTCATATATGATGTTCTTGACATATTAGACATCGTAGAATTGAAGTCAGATTGAGAAACAGACTGATTATGGAATTGTTATGAATTTTTAGGGTATATTGATTTATACCGGACAGATTTGAATTGTGATTGAATTACAGATTGTAATGGATAGGAGTTATGATTGGTAATTGATGTCTGTTGATTTGGTATTGACGGGGATACTAAGACTGTACCATTATGCCGTTGATTTTGAATTAAATCCAGATTAATCAGATTGTTAGTAATTCGAATGGTATATTGATATGAGATTATTGGTATTGCCATTGTCAGATTGAGGGATTGACAGAGTTTGGATTCCAGACCGAAATTGCAACGGAAGGTATAAGTCAATGTGTATTGGGACATCGACTCAAGTAGGATGTACTTGAGTTTCCCTAAATCACATACTTATTATTTGTTTATCATTGTGTTTAATGATTTGATTTAAATGCTTGTTCTATGGATTTATAGGAGCATGCATTAGACGAGTAATCTTGTGACAGAAGTACCTGATAGTGGCAGGTAACCACGGGTACATTGCACGATGTCACAAGATATGGTGATAGACCATAGTCTATGACGGATGCGTCTGGACACTGGATGTTTGGTTATATCGACTTGGATAGAACTGGAGTCTTTTCTATTACTGGTTGTCGATATAGGAATGCCACATCTGGAAACCGGGATCCCTAGGCTAGGAATGAGTCTAGTCTGAATCGTGGAGTCACGAGTGTTGTCGACAGATTGATATTGTTTACATTTCTGATTTTGATATGTATTACGATTATCTGTTTCATACTTTGTATTGAACATATGACTGCATGTTCTTTGATTTATACTGGGATTTATTCTCACCGGAGTTATCCGGCTGTTGTCTTGTTTGTATGTGTACATGACAACAGGGGGGACAGGTTCAGGGTCCAGGAGATGAGGAGAGATCGTGATTAGAGTGGAGGCTCCGGACTTGGATTGTATATAGGGTTTGAACACTTGATAGTAGTTGTTGAACCTTAGTTTGTACTGAATTGTAGACGGTACAGGACTTGTACTTTATTATATACTGAGTTGTATATTAGATTGTTGTCACTACGTTCCGCATTTTAAAAAAAAATTTTAGACCCTGTTTTATAATTGATTAATTAGTCCCAATGACGATTATGACTATGATTAGCGTCTGGGTCCCCACAACAGGTGGTATCAGAGCGATAGATCCTTGAGATTGAGATAGGAGCTAGTGAGCGGGGTAGATTGAGATTTTCTTTCCTGCTTTTGATTGCTAGCATGATTTACTGCCTTATAATACATGTTTATCTGTTTATCTGATTTGATTTGAAAACATGTGTTATTGAATATGAATTGGAGCTAATTCTGGATCAGCAGTAAGATGATCGGAAGAGGATTGAAACCAGATTTTGTTTGGGGTTACTAATCCTTTTGAGTTTCAGATATGCCTCCGAGAAGAGTACCGGAGCAGGGTAGTACATCGAACCCTCCCATGGACGTTACAGCCACACCCATGGAGACACTTTTGAAAAGATTTCAGTCTTTCCATCCACCAACGCTGAAAGGAACCGAAAATTCAGTGGATTGTGAAAGTTGGCTGGATGATTGTTGCGACTTTGATTGTTGCACTCCCAAGAGCAGGTTGTCCACAAGTAATATAATCCGGTGAGTCCGAATATCGTATCCACAGGGAAGCAAAGGTAATTACAAGTCCACTATAATGTCTTTTTGTTTTTGTTTTTGTTTTTGTTTTTGTTTCTTTTTAATTTTAATTGAATCTTTAATGGGTAAATTTTAATTGTTCAAATTTTAATTTAAGTAGTTGAGATTAAAGGATCCACTCTTGGCATTTTAATAAATTAATATTAATGAACAATATTGAAATCCACTTAATAAAATGGTTCCAATATATTAAATAATCATATTTATATTATGTTATATATTATTATCTTATAAGTATATAATATATACCAAAACTTGTAAATGTGGTCAACTATTTATTGTGCTATATATATATTTGTAAACACTAAATCAAGGTTCCCACTTTAAATGGTTGGTAAAACCAAACTAACATTTAAATGGTACCAAGAAAATATTATTATGATATATTTATATATAGTAAATCAAGGAATCCAAGTTAAATGGTTGGTAAAACCAAACTAACATTTAAATGGTTCCAAGAATTTAATATTATAATATATTTATATATAATAACTCAAGGCATCCACTTTAAATGGTTGGTAATACCAAACTAACATTTAAATGGTTCCAAGAATTTAGTGTAACATATAGCAACAATAAATCAAAACTCCCACTTATAAGTAGGGTATAAAAATACTTAAAGAAATAAATATAACATAAACAATAAATAATGATTAAATAATATAAAACATATATTCTTACCTTATAATAACCTTATTATCATGCCAAGAGTTTCACCTTATCATCTCAACTTTAGGAAGTTAGCTATTCATTATTCAAAGTGTAAAACTTTGAATATGAAATTAACATGCTAATTATATTTAAATGAAGAAATAAAAGAAAAATATAGAGAGAAATATTATGAACTCAAAGATTTGTTCATAGAATGAGGGATATCCCCATACATTACAATACACCCCTATTTATAGCCAAATTTGGGGAGACAACCACAAATAAAATATTATTTTTTTTACACAAAAGTCTTCATTGGTGTTCCAAGAAATTAATATTATATTACACATCACTTTTGAAGGTCTTCTTCTTCGAATTTGGTTCTTCACATAAAATGAAACATGTGGATAATTGAGTTGTCTAGTTGTGGTATTTTTTTCAGAATATTTGACCAAGTAATTTGAGAGATATGGTCAAAATACTAGAGCATGGTAAAACTGCCACTCCTTTGGTAACTTTAATTGTTGCTTAATTTGATCACAATTGTGAAAGGATTTTTATCTCATGCTTGCCATCAATATTGTAGATATTAACATCAAATTTCTACAGGTCCAAGAATCATCTTAATCCCATTTGCAATGCCAAGTTTATTCTTCTTTTATCGAACCTGTAAAAATAGTAAAAACTTATAATTACACAACAACTTATATTTTATACAATTTATTATAAAACATATAATATTTAAACATTTAATAAAACAAAAACTATATATTTATATTATAAAACATTTAATTAATGTACAATTTTTATGTTTATCAATGATATTGAAATGATGTTTGATTCGTTGGAATATACTGATGAGAAGAGGGTGAAACTGATAGGACACCAATTGCATTACATTGCCAAGAACTGGTGGATCAATACAAAAAGGGCATTGGAACACTGAGGTACGATTATTACCTGGAGTGTATTTAGAACTGAATTCTATCAGAGGTTCTTTCCAGTGTCATACAGGAAGGACAAGGGAGCCGAGTTTGCGAACTTGAGACAGGGCCAACTTAACATAGAGGAATACGTGGCCAAGTTTTCTTTACTGTTGCGCTTTGCTCCACATGTGGCGGATCATGACGAGGCTGTGGCGGATCAGTTCATTAACGGCCTGAATCCGGAAATATTCACCTTGGTAAACACGGGAAGACCGAACAATTTTACCGATGCTTTGAATAGAGCAAAAGGAGCCGAAGCCAGTCTGATGAGACAGAGAGGAGCTTCGTTTATGCTTCCAGCACCGGGATTCCAGCAACCACCTCCTCGATTTGAAGGTGGCAGCAGTAGAGGTGGAAAGAAGGACTTCTTGAAAACGAGAGGAAAGCAGTTCAAGAAGTCTGGGAGCAGTTCTTCTAGTTCTGGGAGTCCTCGACAGAGCCAGAGCTATACCAGACCTATTTGCAATACTGGTGGAGGGAAGCATTCCACTGAGCAGTGCCAAGGAGTGTTTGGCAGCTGCCGTATTTGCAAGCAACAGGGACACTTTGCTCGAGTGTGTCCCCAGAGAGGTGCCTAGGGATCCCAGGCAGCTGAGTCATCTGGATCAGCGGCTCAGGCAGGTAGACGACCATCTGCTGTTCATTCTTTTCAGCCAGCAACATCTACCCAGTCACAGCAGAGGCCAGGAGGAAGCCAGACAGTGAGCCAGCCTCCGAGACAGCAGGCCCGAGTGTTTGCTCTGACCGAGGAGCAGGCACAGGATGCACCTGATGACGTTGTAGCAGGTAACTGTTTTATTTCTAGTTATCCTGCGTACGTATTGATTGATACTGGTGCATCACATACATTTATTTCTGAGAGGTTTGCACTGAGTCATGCATTACCTATTGAGTCATTATCCGCGGTAGTGTTTGTTTCCTCCCAGTTAGGGACAAGTTTGATATCAGTGAAGTCTGTGAAATCTTGTATATTGCAGTATGATGGACATAAGATTGAGTTGGACTGTATTGTGCTTGGGATATCCGACTTTGATTGTATTATCGGTATTGATACATTGACCAAGTACATGGCTACAGTTGATTGTTTCCACAAGATAGTGAGATTCAGACCTGAGATGGCTGAGGAGTGGAAATTTTATGGTAAGGGTTCTCGAGCTCGAATTCCTTTGATATCTGCAATAAATATGACTCGATTATTGCAGAAGGGAGCGGATGGATTCTTGGTATATTCAGTTGACTTACTGAAATCGAGCCCATCATTGGCGGACCTGCCAGTGGTGTGTGAATTTGCTGATGTCATTCCGGATGAGATTCCTGGATTACCTCCGATTCGAGAAATAGACTTCAGCATTGAGTTGATGCCAGGAACAGTTCCGATCTCGAGGGCTCCTTACAGGATGGCACCGATCGAATTAAAAGAATTGAAAGAACAGTTGGAGGATTTACTGGCCAAGGGGTATATCAGACCGAGTGTTTCTCCTTGGGGTGCTCCAGTACTGTTCGTGAGAAAGAAGGATGGGTCGATGAGACTTTGTATAGATTACCGGCAACTGAACAAGGCAACGATAAAGAATAAATATACATTACCTCGTATTGATGATTTATTTGATCATTTGCAGGGTTCTTCGGTGTATTCCAAGATCGACTTAAGATCTGGATACCATCAATTGAGAGTCAGGGACTATGATATCTCTAAGACTGCATTCAGAACCAGGTATGGACACTATGAATTTATTGTCATGCCATTTGGTTTGACGAATGCACCGGCGGTATTTATGGGATTGATGAACCGCGTCTTTCAGAAATATTTGGATGATTTTGTTATCATATTCATTGATGATATATTGATTTATTCAAAGAATATGACTAAACATGCTAATCATCTGAGGATTGTGTTGCGAAACTGTCGAAATGCGAGTTCTGGTTGAAACGGGTGATATTTCTGGGACATATTATATCAGGAGACGGGATATTTGTTGATCCCAGCAAGGTTGAGGCAGTGATTTCTTGGCCAAGACCGACATCTGTACCAGAGATTCGCAGCTTTATGGGTTTGGCAGGATATTATCGCCGATTTATTAAAGATTTCTCGAGCATTGCCAAACCGATTACGCAGTTGACTCAGGAAAATGCTCCATTTGTTTTGTTTGAGGAATGTGAGACCAGTTTCCTAGAATTGAAAAAGAGATTAACCAGTGCACCGGTGTTGACTATCCCGTCAGGTACTGGTGATTTTGTTGTTTATTGTGATGCATCTCACCGAGGATTGGGTTGTGTTTTGATGCAGCGAGGGCATGTGATCGCTTATGCCTCAAGACAACTGAAACCCCATGAATCTCGATATCCAATTCATGATCTTGAATTGGCAGCCATAGTCTTTGCGTTGAAAATATGGCGACATTATCTGTATGGTGAGAAGTTCGAGATTTATTCTGATCATAAAAGTTTGAAATATCTCTTTTCACAGTCAGAATTGAATATGAGACAGCGGAGATGGCTGGATTTATTGAAAGATTTTGATTGTGAAATCAAATACTATCCAGGAAAATCTAATGCAGCAGCAGATGCACTAAGTCGAAAGGTATGTTCTCTATCCTTATCGACTATGGGAGTCTCGAATTTGATTGAGGACTGCTGTTTGTCTGGACTAGTATTTGAGACAGATAGGAGACCAATGAGATTATATACTATTCAAGCGGAACCAGAGCTGATTGTGAGAATTAAAGCAGCTCAGAAAGATGATCAGAATATACCGAAGTCGATTGTTATGGTTAGAGCTGGACATCGATCGAAATATCAGGTTCAAAATGGTATTTTGTATGTGAATAATCGTCTTGTAGTGCCGAATGTTTCGAATTTGAGACAGCAGATACTGACAGAAGCGCACAACAGTCGATTTAGCATTCATCCTGGTGGCAGGAAAATGTATAATGACTTGAAGACACAATATTGGTGGAAACAAATGAAAGCGGACATTGCTACATTTGTATCAAAGTGTCTGAATTGCCAACAGGTGAAAGCTGAAAGAAAGAAACCAGGAGGATTGTTGCAAAATTTGTCCATTCCTGAATGGAAATGGGATCACATTTCCATGGATTTTGTGACCCAATTACCGAGATCCTCCCGAGGTTGTGATGGGATTTGGGTCGTGATTGATCGATTGACTAAATCTTCATGTTTTATTCCATACAAAATGACATATAGATATGATCAGATGGCCGATATCTATGTCAGAGAAGTTGTTAGATTGCATGGAGTGCCGAAATCTATTGTTTCAGACCGTGACCCTCGGTTTACTTCGCACTTCTGGCAGAGTCTGCAGCAAGCTCTCGGTACGAAATTACATTTGAGTACCGCATATCATCCACATATTGACGGACAGTCAGAACGGACGATTCAGACATTGGAGGTTATGCTGAGAGCTGTAGTGCTTGATTTTAGCACTAATTGGCAAGATGCATTGCCACTTTGCGAGTTTTCATACAACAACAGCTATCAGAAAAGTATTGAGATGGCCCCATTTGAAGCGTTGTACGGAAAGAAATGCAGATCCCCATTGCATTGGGATGATATCTCTGAAGTTCCTGAGACTAGACCTGATATGATCAGAGATATGACTGAAAAAAAAAATTGATTCAGAAGAAAATGAAGGCAGCCCAGGACAGACAAGCCAAATATGCCAACCTTCGACGTAGACCGTTGGTATTTGAGGCAGGAGGCCGAGTGTTCCTGAAGATTTCACCTTTTAGGGGTGTTGTCCGATTTGGAAAGAGAGGGAAGTTGTCTCCACGATACGTTGGTCCTTATGAGATTCTCGAGAAGATATGAGATCGTGCCTACCGACTAGCATTGCCGCCTTCTTTATCTGGAATACATGATGTCTTTCATGTATCGATGCTGCGGAAATATCTCCCTGATGATTCACATGTTATGGAACCAGACGAGACCGAGCTGGACGAGACATTGAGTTATGTCGAGAAACCGATTCAGATCATCGATCGTAAAGAAAAAAAGCTCAGAACAAAGACAATTCCTGTAAGGCTCGAGAATTGTCCGTGTCATCGATGTGAGACTTGAAGAGGAGAATGCATGACATGAAAAATGAGAGTTTGAGCAAGCATGGCCGAAGCCACACCGCCCCTGCGGTGCTAGGACTACCGCACCCGCGGTGTAGGTGACAGAAAGTTGAGGGAAATGTGCGAAGCAACACCGCACCCGCGGTGCGTGCAAGACCGCACCCGCGGTGGTGAGACCGCACCCGCGGTAATGCAAGCGCCGCACCCGCGGTGATCGAGATTCAGAAAATATTATTGCTGCCGAGAGCTTAGCGCACCCGCGGTAGTGCGTGTCATTTGAACAACATGAACACTCGTCCCTTTGCATGCAATATGTAATAGGTGTCTTTATTTTCTTTGGCATTCAGAATAAGAACCGAGCTCCTTCTCCAAAGAATCCTCAAGCTTCAAGGTGGATTAGAACCTTGGTTTGGCAAGATTTATGCATCCGATTTATATTCCGAGTTAGGATTTGTGTTCCTCTCTTTGAAGGCTACAAGAGGATGTAAGTATTGTTCATTTCCAGCATGTTTCGAAAATTATGTGTTGGAAGAATTCAGATTTGACATAAATTATGTGTTTTGATATACTAAGCATCGTAGAAACGTAAACGGATCGAATTTCAGACGCCGTATGCTATACGTTCGATTTTCCAGCATGTGTTGGATTGAGAATATACAGATTACAGCATGTATATAGATGTTAGATGAGATGATGAGTTGATTGTGATTGAGTATGATGTTCTTGAGTTACCGGTATAAAGGAATCACGTCGTTATGCCGTCAAATTGTATTGAAACCGATTGTTATTGAGTTGCTTGAGATATATATTGATAGAGTACACATCGATTATGCTATTTCAGATTGTATTGGCTATTGTGAACTCAAGCCTTCGACTACGACACAGCAGTGCGACAAGAAAGGTATAATTCATGTGGTCACGGGATTGCACAACTCGATTCAGACTTGATACGAGTTTCCCTAAATCACATACTAGATTATTATTACATTTGATTATGTAATGCCTTGTTTATTGATTTATATTCGAGTCCTGAGATAGGAGATATTGGCAGAATTGCCAAAACTAGACGTTTCGGTGTATCGACACATAGGAGCAGATTTGCTATATGTGTAGACCCTCGATACAGATTTGACCGAAGTCTAGGAATAAGACGTACCGTTGCCCCGAGTGGTTGGGTAGGTGACAGACCGTCTTATTCACACCGGGATCCCTAGATTGGAAATGAGTCGAGTCAAGATTTAAATGTTGAATACAGATTTGTATTCTTTTACATGTTTTAGATTACAATTCATGTTATATGCTATGCTTGTGTACATGATTTATGACATTGCATGCATCCATGTTTTATACTGGGATATGTTCTCACCGGAGTTATCCGGCTGTTGTCGTGTCTGTATGTGTGCATGGCAACAGGTGGGGCAGGATCTGGGTCTCGAGCTAAATGAGAGATGGATGATAGCGTGGAGATCTCGGGCATTGCAGATTACTAGTGTTTTATTGTGAAACTTGTACTACTCATGTTTGTAGTTGATATTTAAACACTAGTGTATGGTTGTATTAAACAGACTGGTATGTATCTTATGTCGTTTTGTTAATATATAGACTTGTTATGCTTTAGTTATACATTTGAATTAATGTTAAAAGCAAAATTTTGACCCACATTTTCGAACAAAGATCCAATTAAATCCCAAAAGAATTGAGTTAGAGCCCGGGTCCCCACAACAGGTGGTATCAGAGCAGTAGGTTCTGTAGACTGAGATAGATTAGAATGAGCGGGGTAGATTGAGTCATCTTCCTTGCTTTGAGATGTTAGCATGATTTATTGCTTTCCCTATTATATGTTGTGTTGTATTATCTGAATTGATTTACAGCATTTCAAGCCTGAATCAGAACCGATTCTCGATCAGAGTCTATGATCAGAGGAGGGCTGAGACAGATGATATTGATTGTATACTAATCAGTTTGATAATCAGATTTATGCCGCCTAGACGTATACCACAGCCAGAGCAGGGTAGCACATCAGGTGCACAGATGGATGTTACCGCTACGCCGATGGAGACCTTATTGAAGAGATTTCAGTCTTTCCATCCGCCTACCCTGAAGGGCACAGAGAGTGCAGTAGAGTGCGAGAGCTGGCTTGATGATATCGAGATGTTGTTTGAGTCTTTGGCATATACTGATGAGCGACGTGTGAAACTGATAGGGCATCAGATGCAAGAGGTTGCAAAGAGCTGGTGGTTGACTACGAAGAGAGCCTTGGAGCACCGAGGCATTGATATTACGTGGAAAGTCTTCAAAGATGAGTTCTATCAGCGCTTCTTCCCCGTTTCCTACCGAAAAGATAAAGGAGCTGAATTTGCGAATCTGAAGCAGGGACAGTGGAACATCGAGGAGTATGTTGCTAAATTTTCTGCTTTGCTACGATTTGCACCGCATGTGGCCGAGAACGACGAGGCAGTGGCCGATCAGTTTATCAACGGGCTGAATCCCGATGTTTTTACTTTGGTGAACACGGGACGGCCTAATACTTTTTCAGAGGCACTGAACAGAGCTAAGGGAGCCGAGGCTGGCTTGATCAGGCAGCGAGGCGCTTCCTACGGTGTTCAGGGGCAGAGACCGCCACAGTCCACGACCGTACAGTTTCCACCTCCTCCTCGTTTTGACAGTGGAGCTAGTGGTAGTGGTAAGAAGGAATTTTTGAAAGCTAAGGGTAAACAGTTTAAGAAGTCCGGGAGTAGTTCATCGAGTTCGAGTGGATCTCGACAGAGAGGTCAGGGTTCAGATTACAGTGGCGTATATTGTAGCTCGTGTGGAGGACGACATGCGACGGAGCAGTGTCAAGGAGTTATGGGACGCTGCAACATCTGTAGGCAACAGGGACACTTCGCTAGAGTTTGTCCCCAGAGAGGTGCACAACGATTCCAGAGCACAGGATCATCAGCACCAGCGCCACAGATGGAGAGACAGGCAACTTCTGTACACTCCTTCCAGCCACCCTCCACACAGACCCAGCAGAGACCAGGAGGTAGTCAGACGGTGAGTCAGCCTCCCAGACAGCAGGCACGTGTTTTTGCCCTGACAGAGGAGCAGGCGCAGGAGGCGCCAGATGACGTCATTGCAGGTAACTGTTTTCTTTGCGGTTATCCTGCATATGTGTTGATAGACACAGGGGCATCTCATACATTCATATCTGAACATTTTGCATTGAGACATTCATTGCCTGTTGAGTCGATGTCGACAGTAGTGTCTATAGCTTCTCCGTTGGGAAGTGGTTTGATATCTGTGACTACTGTTAGACACTGTATGCTTCAGTTTGAGGGGCATGAGATTGATCTTGATTGTGTAGTACTTGGGTTAGCTGATTTTGATTGTATAGTTGGCTTAGATATGTTAACCAAGTACAGGGCCACTGTAGATTGTTTCCACAAAATTGTCAGATTCAGACCCGAAATGACAGATGAGTGGAAATTCTACGGCAAGGGTTCCAGATCTCGGATTCCCTTAGTATCTGCTCTGACTATGAGTAGATTGCTTCAGAGAGGAGCAGAGGGCTTTCTCGTATATTCAGTAGATCTACTGAAGTCGAGCCCAGCATTGGCAGATCTGCCAGTGGTTTGCGAGTTTGCAGATGTGTTTCCTGACGAGATTCCAGGGTTGCCTCCAGTTCGAGAGGTTGATTTCAGCATTGATCTTGTGCCAGGCAGTGTTCCTATCTCGAGAGCTCCGTATAGGATGGCACCGATAGAGCTGAAAGAGTTGAAAGCACAGTTGGAAGATCTTTTGTCCAAGGGATATATCAGACCCAGTGTATCACCTTGGGGAGCTCCGGTGCTTTTCGTCAGAAAGAAAGATGGTTCGATGCGACTGTGTATTGATTACAGACAGTTGAACAAGGCAACAGTGAAGAACAAGTATCCTTTGCCGCGCATCGACGACTTGTTTGATCAGTTACAGGGATCTTCGGTTTACTTGAAGATTGATTTGAGATCAGGGTATCATCAGCTCAGAGTTCGAGATGTTGATATTCCAAAGACTGTATTCCGAACCAGGTATGGACACTACGAGTTTGTTGTTATGCCTTTTGGTTTGACGAATGCGCCAGCGGTTTTCATGAGTTTGATGAACCGTATTTTTCGGAGCTATTTAGATGAGTTTGTTATTGTTTTCATTGACGACATTTTGGTGAATTCGAAGAGTTTGACTGAGCATGCAGATCATCTGAGGATTGTACTGAAGACTTTGAGAAAGGAGCAGTTGTATGCTAAACTATCCAAGTGCGAATTCTGGCTGAGACAGGTTGTCTTCTTAGGTCACATTATATCTGGAGATGGTATTGCTGTAGATCCGAGTAAAGTTGAGGCTGTTATCAGTTGGCAGAGACCGACTTCTGTGCCTGAGATACGCAGTTTCATGGGTCTAGCCGGGTATTATCGTCGTTTTATTCGAGATTTCTCCAGTATAGCGAAGCCTATCACCCAGTTGATACAGAAGAACATGCCATTTGTGTGGTCCGAAGATTGTGAAGCCAGTTTTGTAGAGCTGAAGAAGAGGCTGACTAGTGCACCTGTCTTGACGATTACTTCAGGTACAGGTGAGTTCGTTGTATATTGTGACGCATCTCACAGAGGGCTAGGATGTGTTTTTATGCAGCGAGGGCACGTGATAGCGTACGCCTCTAGACAGCTGAAGCCACACGAGACCCGCTATCCGATTCATGACCTTGAGTTGGCAGCGATCGTATTTGCACTCAAGATCTGGCGCCATTATCTGTATGGCGAGAAATTCGAGATCTACTCTGATCATAAGAGCTTGAAGTACCTCTTTTCTCAGTCAGAGTTGAACATGAGACATCGACGATGGCTTGATCTGCTGAAAGATTTTGATTGCGAGATCAAGTACCATCCAGGGAAGTCGAATGCAGCAGCAGACGCCTTAAGTCGAAAGGTATGTTCTTTGTCCTTGTCGACTATAGGTGTATCGAGTTTAGTAGAAGATTGTTGCTTGTCTGGGTTGACATTTGATGCAGAGAGTAGACCGTTGCGACTTGCTGCGATTCAGATTGAGCCAGATCTGATTTTGAGGATCAAAGAAGCGCAAAGAACTGATCCGAGCATTCAGAGATCGATTGATATGGTCAGAACTGGTCATATATCAGAATATTAGGTTAGAGATTCTGTTCTGTATGTGAATAACCGTCTAGTGGTGCCAGATGTTCCAGATTTGAGACGACAAATCATGTCAGAGCCACACTGTAGTCGGTTCAACATTCACCCTGGTGGCAGGAAGATGTACAATGACTTGAAGACACAATTCTGGTGGAAGCAGATGAAGACAGACATTGCAGAATTTGTGTCTAAGTGCTTGAATTGCCAGCAGGTGAAGGCAGAAAGAAAGAAGCCCGGAGGTTTACTTCAGAGTTTGTCTATTCCTGAATGGAAATGGGACCACATTTCCATGGATTTCGTGACGAAGTTACCTCGATCTTCGCGGGGCTGTGATTCGATTTGGGTCATCATTGATAGACTGACCAAATCAGCTTGCTTTATTCCGTACAGAATGACCTATCGACACGATCAGATGGCAGAGTTGTATGTCAGAGAGGTCGTTAGATTGCACGGTGTGCCGAAGTCGATCGTATCAGATCGGGATCCACGATTCACTTCTCACTTCTGGCACAGCTTGCAGCAGGCTTTGGGTACGACTTTACACCTGAGCACTGCTTATCATCCTCAGACAGACGGACAGTCAGAGCGGACTATCCAGACTTTAGAGGATATGCTGAGAGCTGTAGTACTAGACTTTGGTACTAGTTGGCAAGATTCATTGCCGTTGTGTGAGTTTTCATACAACAACAGCTATCAGACTAGCATTGAGATGGCACCGTTCGAAGCTTTATACGGAAAGAAGTGTCGATCTCCGTTGCACTGGGATGATATCTCTGAGGTACCGGAGTTAGGGCCTGATATGATTCGTGAGATGACCGAGAAAGTGAAGATCATTCAGAGGAGAATGAAGACAGTACAGGATAGACAGGCGAAGTACGCCAATATCAGACGCAGACCGTTAGTATTCGAGCAAGGAGACAGAGTGTTTTTAAAGATTTCACCTTTCAGAGGCGTTGTCAGATTTGGCAAGCGTGGAAAGTTGTCTCCTAGATACGTCGGTCCGTATGAGATCCTTGAGAAGATTGACGATCGAGCTTACAGACTTGCTCTTCCTCCTTCATTATCTAGCATTCACGATGTTTTTCACGTATCAATGTTGCGCAAATATATGCCAGATGATTCTCATGTCATTCAGTCTGACGAAGCCGAGCTAGATCAGACTCTGAGCTATATTGAAAGACCGATACAGATTCTTGATCGGAAAGAGAAACAACTTAGAACCAAGACCATTCCGCTTGTGAAGGTTCAGTGGAGTCGTCATGGCATCGAGGAAGCAACTTGGGAGACGGAGTCTGAGATGAGACGGAGGCATCCCGAGCTATTCATATGATGTGACTTTTCCTTTCAGTTTTGATTGTACTGTTTTGTATACATTTACATGATTAATTGCTTGCGAGTTCGAGGGCGAACTCCTGTCTAAGAGAGGGAGAAATGTAAGGCTCGAGAATTGTCCGTGTCATCGATGTGTGACTTGAAGAGGAGAATGCATGACATGAAAAATGAGAGTTTGAGCAAGCATGGCCGAAGCCACACCGCCCCTGCGGTGCTAGGACTACCGCACCCGCGGTGTAGGTGACAGAAAGTTGAGGGAAATGTGCGAAGCAACACCGCACCCGCGGTGCGTGCAAGACCGCACCCGCGGTGGTGAGACCGCACCCGCGGTAATGCAAGCGCCGCACCCGCGGTGATCGAGATTCAGAAAATATTATTGCTGCCGAGAGCTTAGCGCACCCGCGCTCTTAAACTACCGCACCCGCGGTAGTGCGTGTCATTTGAACAACATGAACACTCGTCCCTTTGCATGCAATATGTAATAGGTGTCTTTATTTTCTTTGGCATTCAGAATAAGAACCGAGCTCCTTCTCCAAAGAATCCTCAAGCTTCAAGGTGGATTAGAACCTTGGTTTGGCAAGATTTATGCATCCGATTTATATTCCGAGTTAGGATTTGTGTTCCTCTCTTTGAAGGCTACAAGAGGATGTAAGTATTGTTCATTTCCAGCATGTTTCGAAAATTATGTGCTGGAAGAATTCAGATTTGACATAAATTATGTGTTTTTGATATACTAAGCATCGTAGAAACGTAAACGGATCGAATTTCAGACGCCGTATGCTATACGTTCGATTTTCCAGCATGTGTTGGATTGAGAATATACAGATTACAGCATGTATATAGATGTTAGATGAGATGATGAGTTGATTGTGATTGAGTATGATGTTCTTGAGTTACCGGTATAAAGGAATCACGTCGTTATGCCGTCAAATTGTATTGAAACCGATTGTAGCCTTGTATATTGAGTTGCTTGAGATATATATTGATAGAGTACACATCGATTATGCTATTTCAGATTGTATTGGCTATTGTGAACTCAAGCCTTCGACTACGACACAGACAGTGCGACAAGAAAGGTATAATTCATGTGGTCACAAGATTGCACAACTCGATTCAGACTTGATACGAGTTTCCCTAAATCACATACTAGATTATTATTACATTTGATTATGTAATGCCTTGTTTATTGATTTATATTCGAGTCCTGAGATAGGAGATATTGGCAGATTTGCCAAAACTAGACGTTTCGGTGTATCGACGCATAGGAGCAGATTTGCTATATGTGTAGACCCTCGATACAGAGTTGACCGAAGTCTAGGAATAAGACGTACCGTTGCCCCGAGTGGTTGGGTAGGTGACAGACCGTCTTATTCACACCGGGATCCCTAGATTAGAAATGAGTCGAGTCAAGATTTAAATGTTGAATACAGATTTGTATTCTTTTACATGTTTTAGATTACAATTCATGTTATATGCTGTGCTTGTGTACATGATTTATGACATTGCATGCATCCATGTTTTATACTGGGATATGTTCTCACCGGAGTTATCCGGCTGTTGTCGTGTCTGTATGTGTGCATGGCAACAGGTGGGGCAGGATCTGGGTCTCGAGCTAAATGAGAGATGGATGATAGCGTGGAGATCTCGGGCATTGCAGATTACTAGTGTTTTATTGTGAAACTTGTACTACTCATGTTTGTAGTTGATATTTAAACACTAGTGTATGGTTGTATTAAATAGACTGGTATGTATCTTATGTCGTTTAGTTAATATATAGACTTGTTATGCTTTAGTTATACATTTGAATTAATGTTAAAAGCAAAATTTTGACCCACATTTTCGAACAAAGATCCAATTAAATCCCAAAAGAATTGAGTTAGAGCCCGGGTCCCCACAATTCCTCTTGTGAAAGTTCAATGGATTCGTCATGGTATCGCAGAAGCTACTTGGGAGACTGAGTCGGATATGAGACAAGAATTCCCAGCATTATTTCACTGATGTAAATTTTTGTGTACAGTTTTGTATATACACTCATTATTAATACGATTGATTGCTTGTGATTTCGAGGACGAAATCGTATCTTAGGGGGGGAGAAATGTAATGCCCGGAAATTTAATCCTAATAATCTATAATTATTGAATTATAATTTGACATGATTATGAGAGGATTAATCGGGACACGAAATAAGAATACGTGTGGAAATGTATGTGCGAGGACAGTAGCATCGGCGCACATGCGCGACAGAACGCGCGCACATGCGCCAAGCAGACACTAGGCCTCGCGCATATGCGCGGCGTGTATCCGCGCATATGCGCGACACAACCCGAGAGTTGTGAAGAAATCCTCGCGCATATGCGCGGAAGAGTGTCGCGCATATGCGCGAGTCCCCGTGAAGCTACGCGCCGAGACAGAATCTCTCGCGCATATGCGCGGAAGGTGATCGCGCATATGCGCGAGACGTGGTTGGCCAAGAGTGAGCCATTTGCCATTTCGCATGTTACGTATGTATATATATATATATATATATATATATATATATATATATATATATATAATATATATATACATGCAAGCTTCTTTCAGAAAAGGGGGAAAACGGAAATCCGGGGAAAACTTTGCTCCTTGATTCCAGAATTCGATTTACGATCAATCCGTCTGTTAGATTTTAATTCCGACTTCAGTACCGAGTTCCTAGCAACGTAGACTACAACTTGACGTAAGTTTTACTATGTTTTGACATGCTTTGAAATTATGATATTGTCAGAATTGAATGGAATTCATGTATGATGTTCTTGACATATTAGACATCATAGAATTGAAGTCAGATTGAGAAACAGACTGATTATGGAATTGTTATGAATTTTAGGGTATATTGATTTATACCGGACAGATTTGAATTGTGATTGAATTACAGATTGTAATGGATAGGAGTTATGATTGGTAATTGATGTCTGTTGATTTGGTATTGACGGGGATACTAAGACTGTACCATTAGGCTGTTGATTTTGAATTAAATCCAGATTAATCAGATTGTTAGTAATTCGAATGGTATATTGATATGAGATTATTGGTATTGCCATTGTTAGATTGAGGGATTGACAGAGTTTGGATTCCAGACCGAAATTGCAACGGAAGGTATAAGTCAATGTGTATTGGGACATCGACTCAAGTAGGATGTACTTGAGTTTCCCTAAATCACATACTTATTATTTGTTTATCATTGTGTTTAATGATTTGATTTAAATGCTTGTTCTATGGATTTATAGGAGCATGCATTAGACGAGTAATCTTGTGACAGAAGTACCTGATAGTGGCAGGTAACCACGGGTACATTGCACGATGTCACAAGATATGGTGATAGACCATAGTCTATGACGGATGCGTCTGGACACTGGGTGTTTGGTTATATCGACTTGGATAGAACTGGAGTCTTTTCTATTACTGGTTGTCGATATAGGAATGCCATATCTGGAAACCGGGATCCCTAGGCTAGGAATGAGTCTAGTCTGAATCGTGGAGTCACGAGTATTGTCGACAGATTGATATTGTTTACATTTCTGATTTTGATATGTATTACTGTTATCTGTTTCATACTTTGTATTGAACATATGACTGCATGTTCTTTGATTTATACTGGGATTTATTCTCACCGGAGTTATCCGGCTGTTGTCTTGTTTGTATGTGTACATGACAACAGGGGGGACAGGTTCAAGGTCCAGGAGATGAGGAGAGATCGTGATTAGAGTGGAGGCTCCGGACTTGGATTGTATATAGGGTTTGAACACTTGATAGTAGTTGTTGAACCTTAGTTTGTACTGAATCGTAGACAGTACAGGACTTGTACTTTATTATATACTGAGTTGTATGTTATATTGTTGTCACTACGTTCCGCATTTTAAAAAAAAAAATTTTAGACCCTGTTTTTGTGGGGACCTGGGCTCTAACTCAATTCTTTTTGGGATTTATTGGATCTTTGCTCGAAAATGTGGGTCAAAATTTTGCTAACATTAACTCAAATGTGTAATTAAAACATGACATATTTTATAATAATAAAACAACATCATGTACATACAAGTCTGTTTCGTACAATCATACACTACTGTTTAAAAGTTTTCAGTACACGTCTAGTACAACAACTAGTAAGCTGCACGCCCGAGATCTCCACGCTATCAACAATCTCTCATCTTCCTCGTGACCCAGATCCTGCCCCACCTGTTGCCATGCACACATACAGACACGACAACAGCCGGATAACTCCGGTGAGAACATATCCCAATATAAAACATGAATGCATGCGATATAATAATCATGTACAAAAGCATAGCATATATCAAGTAACATGAATGCAAATCTAAACATGTAGAAGAATACAAATCTGTATTCAACATTTAAATCTTGACTCGACTCATTTCTAATCTAGGGATCCCGGTGTGAATAAGACGGTCTGTCACCTACCCAACCACTCGGGGTGACGGTACGTCTTATTCCTAGACTTCGGTCAACTCTGTATCGAGGGTCTACATATAGAGCAAATCTACTCCTATGCGTCGATACACCGAAACGTCTAGTTTTGGCCAATCTGCCAATATCTCCTATCTCAGGACTCGAATATAAATCAATAAACAAGACATTACATAATCAATGTAACAACAATCTCGTATATGATTTAGGGAAACTCGTATCAAATCTGAATCGAGTTGTGCAATCCCGTGACCACATGAATTATACATTTCTTGTCGAACAATCGGTGTCGTAGTCGAAGTCTCGAGTTCAATGTTGCCAATATAAATCTGAAATGGCAATGTGTAGACACATTCTATCAAAATACATCTCAATCAACTCAATGTACAAATCTGTAATTGATTTTAATACAATTCAACGGCGTAACGGCGTAGTCTCGCGATACCGATAACTCAATCTCAACATAACAATATCGTAATCAATCCCAATAACTCATAATCTCATCTAACATCAATATATATTCTGAAATCTGCATATTTTCAGTCCAACACATGCTGGAAAATCGAACCCATATCATACGGTCTCCGAAAATCAATCCGGTAACGAATATATCATGCTCAATACCCCAAGAATACAATATAACTAACATATTACAATTTCTCCAACATCTATAATTCGAAACATGTTGGAATTACATAAAACTTACATCACCTTGTAGCCGTCGATGCAAGGAACACAAATCTTAACTCGGAATTAAAATCGGATCTCTAGTTGTTGCATAATCTTTGTTACTAGTCTAAAAGCTTGAAAGGATTTCCATGAAGCATCTCTCGGTTCCCTTGTTCTGAAAATTAGCTGAAATGAAGACAACACATCTATATTGCATGGTTTAGAACACATGGTTCATTCTTCAAAGGCCACGCATGACCGCAGGTGCGGTAACTCAGGAGCGCGGGTGCACTGTGCCCACAACATGCCTAACATTTTCCGGAATTCTCAGACTGCGGGTGCGGTCATTGCAGGACCGCGGGTGCTGTCGCACCACTGCGGGTGCGGTCTTGCTTGCACCGCGGGTGCGGTCTTGCTTCGCACAAATCCACCAATTTTCTATCTAGACACCACGGGTGATGTGCCTCCTAGCACCGCGGGTGCGGTGTAGCTTCGGCCATGCTCGCTCAAAATTCCATAATTCATGTAGTAGTTTCTAATTTCATCCTATAACATGCATTTTCCTATCTTCCAAGTCTCTCATGAATGAAAACTAATGAATCTCGAGCCTTACATTTCTCCCCCTCTAAGAAATGATTTCGTCCTCGAAATCACACATCATTCAATTACTGTAAGCATCAAAAGTAATAACATCAAAGTTAGATTAATACTTACATCATTGAAATAACTCGGGGTGCTTCTGTCGCATATCTGCTTCTATCTCCCAAGTTGCTTCTTCGATGCCATGACGACTCCACTGAACCTTCACAAGCGAAATGGTCTTGGTTCTAAGATGTTTCTCCTTCCGATCAAGAATTTGTATCGGTCTTTCAACATAGCTCAGAGTCTGATCTAGCTCGGCTTCGTCAGGCTGAATGACATGAGAATCATCCGGCATGTATCTGCGCAACATCGATACATGAAAAACGTCATGTATACCGGACAGTGAAGGAGGAAGAGCAAGTCTGTAAGCTCGATCGCCAATCTTCTCAAGAATTTCATACGGACAGACGTATCTAGGAGACAACTTCCCTCGCTTGCCAAATCTGACAACGCCTCTGAAAGGTGAAATCTTCAAAAATACTCTGTCTCCCTGCTCAAACACTAACGGTCTACGTCTGACATTGGCGTACTTCGCTTGCCTATCTTGTGCCGTCTTCATTCGCTTCTGAATGATCTTCACTTTCTCGGTCATCTCACGAATCATATCAGGCCCCAACTCTGGTACCTCAGAGATATCATCCCAGTACAACGGAGATCTGCACTTCTTTCCGTATAAAGCTTCGAACGGTGCCATCTCTATGCTCGTCTGATAGCTGTTGTTGTATGAAAACTCACACAACGGCAATGAATCTTGCCAACTAGTACAAAAGTCTAGTACTACAGCTCTCAGCATGTCCTCTACAGTCTGGATAGTCCGCTCTGACTGTCCGTCCGTCTGAGGATGATAAGCAGTGCTCAGGTGTAAAGTCGTACCCAAAGCCTGCTGCAAGCTGTGCCAAAAGTGAGAAGTAAATCGTGGATCACGATCTGATACGATCCACTTCGGCACACCGTGCAATCTGACGACCTCTCTGACATACAACTCTGCCATCTGATCGTGTCGATAGGTCATTCTGTACGGAATAAAGCAAGCTGATTTGGTCAGTCTGTCTATCACAACCCAAATCGCGTCACAGCCCCGCGAAGATCGAGGTAACTTTGTCACGAAATCCATGGAAATGTGGTCCCATTTCCATTCAGGAATAGACAAACTTTGAAGTAAACCTCTGGGCTTCTTTCTTTCTGCCTGCACCTGCTGGCAATTCAAACATTTAGACACAAATTCTGCAATATCGGTCTTCATTTGCTTCCACCAGAATTGTGTCTTCAAATCATTGTACATCTTCCTGCCACCAGGATGAATGCTGAACCGACTACATTGTGCCTCTGACATGATCTGTCGTCTCAAATCTGAAACCTCTGGCACTACTAGACGGTTATTCACATACAGAACAGAATCTCTAACCTGATACTCTGATATATGACCAGCTCTGACCATATCAATCAATTTCTGAATACTCGGATCAGTTTTCTGCGCTTCTTTGATCCTCAAAATCAAATCTGGCTCAATCTGAATTGCAGCAAGTCGCAACGGTCTACTCTCTGTATCAAATGTCAATCCCGACAAGCAACAATCCTTTACTAAATTCGATACACCTACTGTTGATAAGGAAAGCGCACATACCTTTCGACTTAAGGCGTCTGCAGCTGCATTCGACTTCCCTGTATAGTACTTGATCTCGCAATCAAAATCTTTCAGCAGATCAAGCCATCGTCGCTGCCTCATGTTCAACTCTGACTGAGAAAAAAGATACTTCAGGCTCTTATGATCGGAATAGATCTCAAATTTCTCGCCATACAGATAATGGCGCCAGATCTTGAGTGCAAAGACAATCGCCGCCAATTCAAGATCATGAATTGGATAACGGGTCTCGTGCGGCTTCAGCTGTCTAGAGGCGTACGCTATCACGTGCCCTCGCTGCATAAGAACACATCCTAGCCCTCTGTGAGATGCGTCACATTATACAACAAACTCACCTGTACCTGAAGGAATCGCCAAGACAGGCGCACAAGTCAGCCTCTTTTTTAGCTCCACAAAACTGGCTTCACAATCTTCAGACCATACAAATGGCATGTTCTTCTGTGTCAACTGGGTGATAGGCTTCGCTATACTGGAGAAATCTCGGATAAAACGACGATAATACCCGGTTAGACCCATGAAACTGCGTATCTCAGGCACAGAAGTCGGTCTCGGCCAACTGATCACAGCCTCAACTTTACTCAGATCTACCGCAATACCCTCTCCAGATATAATATGCCCCAAAAAGACAACCTGTTTCAGCCAGAATTCGCACTTGGACAATTTAGCATACAACTGCTCATTTCTCAAAGTCTTCAATACAATTCTCAGATGATCTGCATGTTCAGTCAGACTTTTCGAATACACCAAAATATCATCAATGAACACAATTACAAAATCATCTAAATATCTCTGAAAGATGCGGTTCATCACACTCATAAATACCGCAGGTGCATTCGTTAAACCAAAAGGCATAACGATAAACTCGTAGTGCCCATACCTGGTCCGGAATGCAGTCTTCGGAATATCAACGTCTCTAACTCTGAGCTGATGATACCCTGATCTCAAATCAATCTTCGAGTATACAGAAGATCCCTGTAACTGATCAAACAAATCGTCATTGCGAGGCAAAGGATACTTGTTCTTCACTGTTGCCTTGTTCAATTGTCTGTAATCAATACACAATCGCATCGAACCATCCTTCTTTCTAACAAAAAGCACCGGAGCACCCCAAGGAGATACACTGGGTCTGATATATCCCTTGGACAGAAGGTCTTCCAACTGTGATTTTAACTCTTTCAGCTCTATCGGTGCCATCCTATACGGAGCTCTCAAAATAGGAACACTGCCTGGCACAAGATTTATGCTGAAATCAACCTCTCGAACCGGAGGCAACCCTGGAATCTCATCTGGGAACACATCTGCAAACTCGCAAACCACTGGCAGATCTGCAAATGCTGGGCTCGACTTCAGTAGATCTACTGAATATACGAGAAAGCCCTCTGCTCCTCTCTGAAGCAATCTACTCATAGTCAGAGCAGATACTAAGGGAATCCGAGATCTGGAACCCTTGCCGTAGAATTTCCACTCATCTGTCATTTCGGGTCTGAATCTGACAATCTTGTGGAAACAATCTACAGTGGCCCTGTACTTGGTCAACATGTCTATACCAACTATACAATCAAAATCAGCTAAACCAAGTACTACACAATCAAGATCGATCTCATGCCCCTCAAACTGAAGCATACAGTGTCTAACAGTAGTCACAGATATCAACCCACTTCCCAACGGAGAAGCTATAGACACTACCGTCGACATCGACTCAACAGGCAATGAATGTCTCAATGCAAAATGTTCAGAGTTGAATGTATGTGATGCACCGGTGTCTATCAACACATATGCAGGATAACCACAAAGGAAACAGTTACCTGAAATGACGTCATCTGGTGCCTCCTGCGCCTGCTCCTTTGTCAGCGCAAACACCCTTGCCTGCTGTCTCGGAGGTTGACTCACTGTTTGACTACCTCCTGGTCTCTGCTGGGTCTGTGTGGATGGTGGCTGAAAGGAGTGTACAGAGGATGCCTGTCTCTCCATCTGTGGCACTGGTGCTGATGACCCTTGTGCTCTGGAATCGTTGTGCACCTCTCTGGGGACAAACTCTGGCGAAGTGTCCCTGTTGCCTACAGATGTTACAGCGTCCCATAACTCCTTGACACTGCTCCGTGGCATGTCTCCCTCCGCACGAACTACAGTACGCGCCACTGTAATCTGACCCCTGACCTCTCTGTCGAGATCCACTCGAACTCGACGAACTACTCCCAGATTTCTTAAATTGCTTGCCCTTAGCCTTCAGAAATTCCTTCTTGCCACTACCACTAGATCCACTATCGAAGCGAGGAGGAGGTGGTGGAAACTGAGTGGTAGGCTGTGGCGGTCTCTGCCCCTGAACACCGTAAGAAGCGCCTCGCTGCCTGATCAAGCCAGCCTCTGCTCCCTTAGCTCTGTTCAGTGCCTCTGAAAAAGTATTAGGCCGTCCCGTGTTCACCAAAGTAAAAACATCTGGGTTCAGCCCATTGATGAACTGATCGGCCACTGCCTCGTCGTTCCCTGCTACATGAGGTGCAAATCGTAGCAATGCAGAAAATTTAGCCACATACTCCTCGATGTTCCATTGTCCCTGTCTCAGATTCGCAAATTCAGCTCCTTTATCTTTTCGGTAAGAGACGGGGAAGAAGCGATGATAGAACTCATCCTTGAAGACTTTCCACGTGATGTCAATGCCTCGGTGCTCCAAGGCTCTCTTTGTAGTCAACCACCAACTCTAGGCAACCTCTTGCATCTGATGCCCTATCAATTTCACACGTCGCTCATCAGTATACGCCAAAGACTCAAACAACATCTCGATATCATCAAGCCAGCTCTCGCACTCTACTGCACTCTCTGTGCCCTTCAGGGTAGGCGGATGGAAAGACTGAAATCTTTTCAATATGGTCTCCATCGGCGTAGCGGTAACATCCATCTGTGCACCGGATGTACTACCCTGCTCTGGCTGTGGTATACGTCTAGGCGGCATAAATCTGATTATCAAAGTGATTAGTACATAATCAATATCATCTGTCTCAGCCCTCCTCTGATCATAGACTCTGATCGAGAATCGGTTCTGATTCAGGCTTGACAAGTATATGCTGTAAATCAATTCAGATACAAGACAACATATAATAGGGAAAGCAGTAAATCATGATAGCATCTCAAAAGCAAGGAAGATGACTCGATCTACCCCGCTCATTCTATTCTATCTCAGTCTACATAACCTACAGCTCTGATACCACCTGTTGTGGGGACCCGGGCTCTAACTCAATTCTTTTTGGGATTTATTGGATCATTGCTCGAAAATATGGGTCAAAATTTTGCTAACATTAACTCAAATGTGTAATTAAAACATGACATATTTTATAATAATAAAACAACATCATGTACATACAAGTCTGTTTCGTACAATCATACACTAGTGTTTAAAAGTTTTCAGTACACGTCTAGTACAACAACTAGTAAGCTGCACGCCCGAGATCTCCACGCTATCAACAATCTCTCATCTTCCTCGTGACACAGATCCTGCCCCACCTGTTGCCATGCACACATACAGACACGACAACAGCCGGATAACTCCGGTGAGAACATATCCCAGTATAAAACATGAATGCATGCGATATAATAATCATGTACAAAAGCATAGCATATATCAAGTAACATGAATGCAAATCTAAACATGTAGAAGAATACAAATCTGTATTCAACATTTAAATCTTGACTCGAATCATTTCTAATCTAGGGATCCCGGTGTGAATAAGACGGTCTGTCACCTACCCAACCACTCGGGGTGACGGTACGTCTTATTCCTAGACTTCGGTCAACTCTGTATCGAGGGTCTACATATAGAGCAAATCTACTCCTATGCGTCGATACACCGAAACGTCTAGTTTTGGCCAATCTGCCAATATCTCCTATCTCAGGACTCGAATATAAATCAATAAACAAGACATTACATAATCAATGTAACAACAATCTAGTATGTGATTTAGGGAAACTCGTATCAAATCTGAATCGAGTTGTGCAATCCCGTGACCACATGAATTATACCTTTCTTGTCGAACAATCGGTGTCGTAGTCGAAGTCTCGAGTTCAATGTTGCCAATATAAATCTGAAATGGCAATGTGTAGACACATTCTATCAAAATACATCTCAATCAACTCAATGTACAAATCTGTAATTGATTTTAATACAATTCAACGGCGTAACGGCGTAGTCTCGCGATACCGATAACTCAATCTCAACATAACAATATCGTAATCAATCCCAATAACTCATAATCTCATCTAACATCAATATATATTCTGAAATCTGCATATTTTCAGTCCAACACATGCTGGAAAATCGAACCCATAACATACGGTCTCCGAAAATCAATCTGGTAACGAATATATCATGCTCAATACCCCAAGAATACAATATAACTAACATATTACAATTTCTCCAACATCTATAATTCGAAACATGTTGGAATTACATAAAACTTACATCACCTTGTAGCCGTCGATGCAAGGAACACAAATCTTAACTCGGAATTAAAATCGGATCTCTAGTTGTTGCATAATCTTTGTTACTAGTCTAAAAGCTTGAAAGGATTTCCATGAAGCATCTCTCGGTTCCCTTGTTCTGAAAATTAGCTGAAATGAAGACAACACATCTATATTGCATGGTTTAGAACACATGGTTCATTCTTCAAAGGCCACGCATGACCGCAGGTGCGGTAACTCAGGAGCGCGGGTGCGCTGTGCCCACGGCATGCCTAACATTTTCCGGAATTCTCAGACCACGGGTGCGGTCATTGCAGGACCGCGGGTGTGGTCGCACCACCGCGGGTGCGGTCTTGCTCGCACCGCGGGTGCGGTCTTGCTTCGCACAAATCCACCAATTTTCTATCTAGACACCGCGGGTGCTGTGCCTCCTAGCACCGCGGGTGCGGTGTAGCTTCGGCCATGCTCGCTCAAAATTCCATAATTCATGCAGTAGTTTCTACTTTCATCCTATAACATGCATTTTCCTATCTTCCAAGTCTCTCATGAATGAAAACTAATGAATCTCGAGCCTTACAGTTTTATAATTGATTAATTAGTCCCAATGACGATTATGACTATGATTAGCGTCCGGGTCCCCACAAACATACTCACCTGCATCGATCAAGTCTAGTGAGTCTAAAGACTCAACACGTATAAAATGAGAATAACGAGTACTACATAATAAAACCACATGCAACTTTAGAATAGGACATACATAACTTGAAACTTGAACTTGCATATTAAACTTGAACATGCGTACATACATACTTTGACGTGCCATCATCATAAACTTTTCTTAAACATACTTGCATACTTGAACATACGTAACTTCATCATTTTTGTAGAGGATGTTTCAAAGCAAGTGACCTATATCATAATAAATGCCTGATCAGACATACCACAGTACTGGGCTGACAGGGACGTATCCACTGCCACATACATAAGATCCCCTTTCATATTTTAACGGGCTGGTTGGTCCCCATTCATAATTTAACGCTTTCTAACCTCGATCTAACCCGTTCATAATTTAACGGGCGGAATGGTCCCCGTTCATAATTTAACGCTTTCCAATCCTAACATAATTTGGTCACAAGACATTTAGCATACCTCCAAAAACTTAAAATATTTTCTTTCCACTTCATCATACCTACTTGGCGTTGAGGGATTCGTTGGACTTCGATCGGGGCCGTTGCTGCACACACTAACATGAATTTAAAATACTTAACTTACATATCTTAGACGTAGGTACTCGGACTTACCACCAAAGTAAATAAATAGCTTATGACATTCTAATCACTCAGGACTTGACCTCGTTTAATTATCGTATTAAACCATGACATAGAACCCCAAAACAAATCCTATATTTTTACATAAATAAATTTTAACCATCGTACTAAACCATGATATAAAACCCCGAAGCAAATCAAAAAAAAAATTTAAAATAAAAAAATTTTTGTTTTAATTTTTTTTTTAATAGGGGTACAAGGACCCAGTGTAGGGGTCCGTGTACGGGCCCGGGTAGGCACGAAAATTTCGTATTTTTGAAGGAAAACGGACACGGACTCCATGTAGGGGTCCGGGTAGACACTGAACTTGCAAACTCACGAAAATTCACTAGCTTATTCATTCACCCTTTCAATCCAAGCCTAAGGACCATGAACCAACACCTCAAGACTCATACTAGAATGTTATTACATTGATTGAAACCCATACAAACACCCCAAACATCCCCAAACATCGACAAATAACTTCAATACAACAATAATCCGTAATTCGACATCGTTTCATTTCCTACAACTTCTATTACATTCCAAGCCAATCCTGACCCAAACGAACCACCAAATAACACCTAAACACATCCAATAACATATCTAAATGCAGTAACACAAGCCCGACGATGTCCAACGGAGCCTGCAACAAATAACTTTAAGAACATGTCAAGAACACATTTTCATAAAAGTCGCAGTTTGAGTAGTCCCACGAAAACAATCATAACTCACTCATTTCTTATCCAAATATTTCGAATTTTATATCAAATCGAAGGCATCGAAAAGTTCTACGCTTTTCTTGTTGAAAGTTATCTCAGAATCTCGACCAAAAATTCGCAGTATTTGAAAAGACAGTAAAAACGAATTTTTTTTTTTTTTTTTGAGATTAAAAACTACTTCAAAATACGTCCAATACAATTTCTGCTCAAACTACTACGAAACATTCACATGTTTTCACTCAAAACACATAAAAATTCATACTATGACAAGATCGATGCAGCAAAAATAGAATATACGTGCCTTTGATGATTAAACAATACCGAAACGACGACACCGAAGCGGAGACGGAGCGAAAGACGATCCGGGACGAACGCGGCTCGATTTTCTTGAAATAAACTCAACCAAATTTTTCTGAAAATATCAGAGAATAGATGTTTGTTGAAGGAAAAGGGGAAGAGGAAGAAATGGAGAGAAGAATTGAGAGAGGAAAGTTTTAAAAAAACTTCCCTTCTCTAGTCAAAAACTTTGAAAAAATGTGTTGTGTTTGGTGTGTGTGTGTGATACGTGTATGAGTGTGTGTGAGTTTAGTTAATTAGGGAAATATAATATGCTAAATTAATAATTAAAAATACTATTAAAAGTTAATCTTCTCTATTTTACAAAATCCTCAAATTTAATAAAATAAAATACACAAATACTAAATTCATAAAAGTTTTAAAATTATAAAATCACATAATAATTAAATTAGACTTTTTAAAATGCTAAGAATTAAATAAATTATTTAAAATGTCCCTTCCTCAACTTAAAATAAAATGTCACAATTAAAATCACTAAAAATCATCCCGGTCTTCTTTCCTCGATCTCGCCTCGAGTAATCGTCTGAAACATAAAACTCAAGAAAACATTTTTAACGTGCATTAAATAAACATAAATAATTAAAATAATGAAATTTCATAAATTAAATAAATGCATGGATTTTATGTATACTAATTTTGGGCTTTACACTTATAGACTGATACTGATTGAATTGAGAGAATTGAGATATCAGTTGAAAGATTTATTGCCTGAAGAGTTAGAGTTACATCTGATTATATGTTTCTCTGTAAAGTACTTCAGTTCCATTTATGGGTTGACAAATCATGTGCTCGGAAGTGTTCTGATGATTTTATGCTCGGTTTATCTATGACATTTTGATATATTCACAGCATATGATTGATTGAACTGAACAGTTGAAATGGTATGGAATGTTCTAGGAACTGAGATTATTGTATACAGAATTGTTTGGATATGAATCGGGATTGTAACAGATTGTATTTAGAGTCTGTGATATCTGAAGATAGTATACTGATTGATTGTAGCACAGTGAGACTGTGATCAGTGGCTGAGAACGACATTGAATATGGCAGAATTTTCGAAATGTCAGAAATTGCGTCTTATGCAGTTATTAGATCAGTATTGCGTATTGATATTTTAAATCTGATCCGATATTATTATCATTCTGAGTCCATGTTTAATACCGATTGTTATGAACCGTTGAGCTTATATACAGTTCAGTCGATTCAGAACTGATTTTTAAGATTAAAGCAGTTCAGAAGTTTGATCAGACTGTTCAGAACTTGATTTTGATAGTCAGAACCGAATACCAGGTAGGTATTTTTCTTTAATTTATATTATTAGCTGATTTTTTTGTGTCAGATATTCGAATTTGAAATGACAGGTATTGTCAGATGCACACAGTACTAGCTTCAGTATTATTCTGGTAACAGAAAATGTGTGATAATTCGAATAGACAGTTTTGATATAAACAGATGAAATCAGTTATGTCAGAATTTGTATTGAAATGTCTAAATCGCTGACAGATGAAGACAGAAAGATAGAAACTTTTAGATTAATGATCTTGATTATTGATTTCTAAATAGAAATGGGAGTACATTTCTATGGATTGTGTGATGACACTACTGCAATCTTGCCAAGATAGTGATTGTGATTGAACAATTGTTCAAATCTGTATATGTTATATTATACAGGAATAGATACAGACAAGACCAGATGATGGGGATTTATGTCAGAAACAGAGGTTAGATTGTATTAAATGCCAAAGTTAATTATGTCAGACTGTGATTTTCGTTTGATTTTGTACTTTGGCAGAATGTATATCATGAATTTTGATCTATGATTTATAGATTGAAGGATAGTCGGAGTGAACTATCCGGATACTGGAGAATATCCAGGAACTGTAGTGCTGGGTTTTAGCACTAGTTGACATGATTTATTGTCATTTATGAGTTATTATACAATAATAGCTATTCGAGGAATATCGAAATAGATTTACTCGAAGTATTGTACAGCGAGAATTGTGGATTTTCTTCATATGAAGATTATAATGCATTGATGTCTGAGATTGAACAGATTGATACTGGATAATGGTAATGACTATTATGAGCTGTGGATTGGTATATACGGACGTTGTATAGTCAGCATTGGGAAATTGCTTTTCCAGAGTTATTTTGAATAGTATTACGATACTATTTTTCTCGATTTATTATGATTCTAGATTGAAAACCAGAACTCCGGGAACGAATAATATCTCTGAATGAAGACTATTCCGCTGTTGAAGGTACAGTAAGATCTTCAGGGTATTGAAGAGGCTACTTGGAAGACGGAGTCTAATGTGAGGTAGCCATGTTCAGGGTTTCTTCACCGATACGGGTATTATGATTCAATTTGAGTATACATGTCTTTCTATATCTAATTTGATTGCCTGTGATTTCGAGGACGAAATCGAATCTTAGGGGGAGAAATGTAAGGCCCGAGAATTTGAGTACCGTAATCTGAAATGAATTGGGTATATTTATCGTAATCTGAAAATTTATCCGAAATGATTTATTGATTAATGAATGGGATATAAACGGGACACGTCGATATTAGATTTTGAAATGAGGAGTATTGCTGTGCGTGATCCGAAGGTCTCGCGCATATGCGCGGAAAGTGTGCGCGCATATGCGCGAGCCATGAGAGAAGCCAAGGAGGAAGTCCAGAGGAGTTGGTGCACATGCGCGATACGAACGGGTGCACATGCGCGCAACTGGCAGAGACTTTGGCGCATATGCGCCGGATGGAGGCGCGCATATGCGCGAAGGGGGATACGCCGAGAAAGTAGGTCTCGCGCATATGCGTGAGACTTGGGCGCGCATATGCGCGAGTCATACAAAACGTAAAGAAGCCACGTTTGTATGCAGGCGTGAGATGTATATATATATATATATACATACATACAAACGTTGATAGATTCATTCGGAGGAAATCGAGAAAAGCTTCTGTATATATGTTTAAAATCCTTACGCCTTTTTGCGAGAAATTCGTCCGTCCGATTTTAAATCTGAGGACAGTATCGTGTTTCTAGCGACGACAGCTACAACTGGACGTAAGTTTTGTTACGTTCAGACACGATTTGAAATTATGATATTGTCAGAATGGGATAGAATTCATATATGATGTTCTTGTCATGTTAGACATCATAGAATCGAAGTCAGATTATAAAACAGACTGGTTCTGTAATTGTTATGATTTTTGGAATCAATTTGACTGAGATTTCATATCAGATTTGTATTGTTATTGAGATTATGAGTTGAACTGATACTGATTATGAGTTTTGGTATTATATCTGTGATATTGGGACTTACGAGGTTATTGAGACTGTATTGTTATACCGTCGAAACATCAGTTAATTGATATTGATCAGATTCAGTAGTGATTTCGATTATATCGTGATATCGTCGATATGGATTAGATTGTATCTCAATTGACATTGATCAGATTATGTGTTTTGATTTGAGTATTGATTAGAACATGTTCTGAATTGAGTTATTTATTTATATTATATCTGTTCGGTATTGTTATTACTAGATTGGGAATGGACCGAGATAGAGTCGAGACTTCTTCTTCTTCTTCTGAGCGAGAAGATAAAGGTATAAATTAATGTTGAGTTGGGATTGCACAAATCGAGTGAGGTTTGACTCGAGTTTCCCTAAATCACATACTTTATTTTATGGCATTGATATTTGCATTGATTGACTGATGTACTTTTTCTCTTGAATTATAGGAAGCAGGTATTAGTCGAGTGATCTTGTGACAGAAGTGCCTAATAGTGGCAGGATTGCCACGGGCACATTGCACGATGTTACAAGATAGTATAGGAATCTTGGGACAGAGGTGCCTGATAGTGGTGGGATCGCCACGGGCACATTGCACGATGTCACAAGATAGGATATTGGCTTTGTGGCCATTGTCCATGACGGTTAGGTCAGGACACCGGATGTTTGGTTATATCGAGTACATAGAATTGGAATCTCTTCTATTACGGAATCGTTCATAGGAACCATATATGGTATCGAGTAATAGAATCCTCTATTACGGAATTCGATATAGGAACACCACATCTAGAAATCAGGGATCCCTAGGCTAGGATTGAGTCTAGTCTAAAACGTAGAGTCACGAGTCTGATTGACAGTTATATTGATTTATATTTATTGATGGTGATTTATGTTCCTGAATATGGTTCATGTTCCTTTATGTTCCTGATATTGGTACATGTTTAGAATAAGAGTTATTCTTGATATTGATTATGTTTCTGATTAGGGTACATGTTTAGAACATGATTTAGTATGGTATTGATTCATGTTCTGATTTTGATACATGTTGGAATTGTTTGTTATATGCTTTTATATTGTTTATATGATTGCATGTATACATGATTTATACTGGGAATGTAGTTCTCACCGGAGTTATCCGGCTGTTGTCTTTTTTGTATGTGTGCATGGCAACAGGGTGAGATAGGATCAGGGTCAAGAAGAGAACGAGGCTGGACTAGATAACGTGGAGATCCGGGCTTCAGAAGCAACTTAGGATTCAATACTGATATGTAGTTGAACCTAGTTGAATTATTGTAGATCATACAATAATTGTATGTTATGTTTAATATATAATTTGAATTTAATTACATTACGTTTCCGCTTTGTATTTAAAAAAAATTAAAAAAAATAAAAAAATTTGACCCTGTTTATTATAATTGTTTGAAAGATTCCTAAAGACGATTAAGGAATGAATTAGTGTCTGGGTCCCCACAAATATAGTTGTGGCTAATTCATTATCATGTGTTGGATAATATGCTCACATGATTTTAATTTCATCGATGCATAGTCAATTACTTGCCCTCTTGAATGAGAACACATCACAATCCTCTTTTGATGCATCATTGTAAATTGTGAAATTCTTGCCTTCTTTGGGAAGTACTAATACTAGCGTAGAAACGAGTTTCTTTTTCAAGATCTAAAAACTCTTCTCACATTCTTCACTCTAATTGAATTTAGAGTTCTTCTGAGTGAGCTTGGTGAGTGGAAGAAAATCCTTCAACACATTTTCTTAATAGCCAACTAATCCCAAAAACTTCAAATTTCTATTCCAGTATTCGATCAAGGTCAGTCTATGATTGCCTCCACCTTATTGGTGATCCACTGATATGCCAATTTCAGAGATTATATGACCGAAGAATGTGACATTTTTTTTTCAAAATTTTCATTTCTTAACTTTAGTATTTAGTTATTTTCCACTGGGCATCGGTAGAGCAAGAAAAAAATCTTCCTTGCAGTCTTACTCACTTTTTGACTATGAAAGAATGTCATCAATAAATTCTACCACAAACTTGTCGAGAAATTTCTTGAACACTCTGTTCATGAGTTCTATGAATGTTGTTGGAGCATTGGTCAAAAGGAATTATTATGAATTTGTAGTATCCAAACCCTTTTCTTTTTTTCTTTGTAAGGCTGTTTTAGAAATATTCTCTGCCTTGGCCTTCAATTGTGGTAGTCTGACCTCAAATAGAGCTTTGAAAAGATCTTAGCTTCTTTTAACTAATAGAAAAAGTCATCTATTCTTGAAAGATGACATTTGTTCTTGATCCTATTGAGTTCTTTGTAGATCGACACACTATCTTGTGCTTTCACCATTCTTTTGTGTCAATAAGACTGAAGCTCACCAAGGAGAGGCACTTAGTCTTATTTGTTTTTGACTAACAAATCTTGGAATTAATATTTTATCTTCTTGAGTTCAACTGATGCCATTTGCTAGGGTTCCTTAGATTTTAGTGTAGCACGAGCTATCTAGTTACTTTCGAATTCTACTTAACAATCTGAGATAATTCAGAGTAACCTTTCCGAAGCTCGATACCACAGGAATATTTTATATCTTGAGCTTAATTTCTTCTTTTGCTTCTCTCATTATTGCTAGTTAGACTTCTTCGCCATACTCCATGCCTTTCTAGATCTGAGAAGCAAAAAGGAAGGATTTCTGTTCCTTATCCTTGCCATAAAATATGATTTATTCTTGGATTGGAGTTTGGCATTCTTACTCCGACAATCCACCATTGCTTGATTCTTGTCCAACCAATCAATTCCCGTAGCACACTGAATAAAATCAGTACTGTAATGCCCGAGATTTAATTTATATAATCGGACGTTGATTAATTGACCGAATTGAGGTTATAGGAAGTCAAATGAAGAAGCAGGGCATCGTTATATTAGTAGTCAAGATGTTGGACCGAACATCTCGAGATGTTGAACCAAACATCTCCAGATGAGATGTTGGACCGAACATCTCCAGATGTTGGACCGAACATCTCGCGCTCGAACGGTAGAAAAGAACCGCCCGAGCGCCAATTTTTATTTCTTGGACAAAATGTTTGGCGCCCGAGCGGTAGAATATTACTGCCCGAGCGCCATGAGATGATCGACTGAGTATCTCGACAGAAACTGTCGCGCCCGAGCGGTAAGTTTTAACCGCCCGAGCGCCGAACAAGCGCCCGGGCTGAAATTCATGACTGCCCGAGCGTGAGACATGCAGTAAGAATATTGAGCCACTTGCCTTGCATGCGTGAATGTGTATATATATGTATATATATACAATTGCTTTTCCCTCATTCTTCAGTAAAGAATCGAGAAAAGCTTCGAGGGAGGATTTCGATTTAGGATTGAAGATTTTGGAGATCCGTCCGTCTGTTTTTGAATTCGATTATAGTACCGTGTTCTTAACAATGACAGCTACAACTGGACGTAAGTTTTGTTACGTTTAGACATGATTTGAAATTATGATTTTATCAGAACTGAATAGGAAATATATATGGTGTTTCTGATATAGTATACATCGTATAAATTAAGTCAGATCGAAGAACAGACTGTGTATGTAATTGATATGATTTTCAAAATTGTTATGATAGAGATTGTACAGAATTGAGAGTATGATCTGTTATTGTTGAGAGTATGAATTATACCGATATTGATTATGAATTCTGGTAGTATATCTGTGATGTTGAGATGGACGGGATTATCGAGACTGTATTATTATTATACCGTCGAAACATCAGTAGATTGATATTGATCAGATTTAACAGACATTGATATTATGCATATTGATATTGTCATTGCCAGATTGGGTATGGACAGATTGGAATACGAGACTTCGTCTTTGTCAGACCGAGAATATAAAGGTATAAATCAATGTGAATCGGGAGATGGACTTGAATCAGATTGGACTTGGTTTCCCTAAATCACATACTTGTATGTTCATTCATTTGTATTATTTGAATGAATATGCTTGATTACGGATTTACAGAAAAGCATAGAATAGCAGATAGCTATTGAGTAAGAGTTACTGACAGAAAGGCAAGATTAGGACAGAACGGTTATTGGCCCATTGCACATTGTCAGAATAGAGTTAGAGCAGATCCGCCTAGTCTTTGGCAGAACCGCTATGGCAGAACCGCCAAGTCACTGGACTTTTGGATATATATCTATAGACTAAGGAGAAGACCGACTCCTTTTACAGATCTTCGATATAGACAGCCAAAGTCTGGGACTAAGAACGTACCACCGTCTAGCTGGGGTAAAGTAGATGGGAGAACGTTGCGTTCTTATTCAGATCGGGATCCCTAGATTAAGACGAGTCGAGTCAGAGTTTTAGAGTCACAAAGTGTGATTCAGAGTTGTTTATTGAGTCATGTTTCTAATTGATACATGCTCAGAGTATGATTGATAGTTTTATATTAATTCATGTTTCTGATTATGTTACATGTTTTAGAAATCGGTTTTATGCTTCTATATGGTATATATGAAATGCATATGTATACATTGTTTATACTGGGATATTTATATCTCACCGGAGTTATCTGGCTGTTTTCTTGTTTTGTATGTGTGCATGACAACAGGTGGGACAATATTAGGCTCAGACAGGGGATGAGAGATGTTTCAAGATTAGCGTGGAGATCCGGGATCAGAAGTAGATTAGGATTCAACACTGATATGTAGTTGAACCTGGTGGATTTTTATAGACAGTACAAGACTTGTACATTTACAGTAAATCAGATTGATTTACTGTAAAGCCTAAAATTAGTATACATAAAATCAATGCATTTATTTAATTTATGAAATTTTATTATTTTAATTATTTATGTTTATTTAATGCACGTTAAAATATTTTCTTGAGTTTTATGTTTCAGACGATTACTCGAGGCGGGATCGAGGAAATAAGACCGAGATGATTTTTAGTGATTTTAATTGTGACATTTTATTTTAAGTTGAGGAAGGGACATTTTAAATAATTTATTTAATTCTTAGCATTTTAAAAAGCCTAATTTAATTATTAGGTGATTTTATAATTTTAAAACTTTTATGAATTTAGTATTTGGGTATTTTATTTTGTTAAATTTGAGGATTTTGTAAAATAGAGAAGATTAATTTTTAATAGTATTTTTTTATTTAATAATGTAGCATATTATATTCCCCTAATTAACTAAACTCACACACACTCACACTTTCACACACACTCATACACGTATCACACACACACCAAACACAACACATTTTTTTCAAAGTTTTTGACTAGAGAAGGGAAGTTTTTTTAAAACTCTCCTCTCTCAATTCTTCTCTCCATTTCTTCCTCTCCTCTTTTCCTTCAACAAGCATCTATTCTCTGATATTTCCAGAAAAAAATTTGGTTGAGTTTATTTCAAGAAAATCGAGCCACGTTCGTCCCGGATCATCTTTCGCTCCGTCTCCGCTTCGGTGTCGTCGTTTCGGTATTGTTTAATCGTCAAAGGCACGTATAATCTGTTCTTTCTGCATCGATCATGTCATATTATGTGTTGTGTTGTTTTATGCGTTAAAATATATGTGTGACGTTCGTCGTTTGAGCAGAAAACGATTCGGATCAGTTTTGAATTAATTTTAGATCTAAAATCACGTTTTTTACTGAATTTTTAAATACTGAGACTTTTCGGTCATGATTCTGATAAAACGTTAAACGTAAAAATTGTAGAACTTTTTGATACCTTCGATTTGACAGTAAATTCAAAATATTTGGATAAAAATTGACTGAGTTATGACCTTTCTCGTGGGACTGCTCAAACTTCGTTTTTCAGAAAATTATGTGTTGATGTGTTCTTGAAGTTATTTGTTGCAGGCTTCGTTGGGCATCGACGGGATTGTGCTACTGCATTTAGATATGTTATAGAATATATTTAGGTGATATTTGGTGGTTCGTTTGGGTCGGGATTGGCTTGGGATGTAAGAAAAGTCGTAGGAAGCGAAACGATGCCGAATTACGGGTTATTGTTGTATCGAAGTTACTTGTCGATATTTGGGAACATTCGGGGTGTTTGTATGAGTTTGAATCAATGTAATAACATCCTAGGATGAGTCTTGAGGCTTGGAGTGAAAGGGTGAATTAATAAATTAGTGAATTTTCGTGAGTTTGCAAGTCCAGAGGGTACCCGGACCCCGGCACGGAGTCCGTGTCCTTTTTCCTTCAAATATACGAATTTCCAGAGCCTACCCGAACCCGTACACGGACCTCGTGTAGGGGTCCATGTACATCCTTTTCAAAAAAAAATAAAATTTTTTTTTTGGGATTTGCTTCGGGGTTTTATATCATGGTTTAACACCTTGGTTAAAATTTATTTATGTAAAATATAGGATTTGTTTTGTGGTTTTATGCCATGGTTTAGTACGATGATCATGCGAGGTCAAGTCCTGAGCGAACTAGAATGTCATAAGCTACTTATTCACTTTAGTGGTGAGCTCGAGTACCTACGTCTAAGACATGCAAGTTAAGTATTTAAAAATTAATGTTAGTATGTGCAGCAACGGCCCCAGTCGAAGTCCAACGAATCCCTCAACGCCAAGTAAGTAAGTATGATGACGTGCAAAGAAAATATTTTAAGTTTTGGAGGTATGCTAAATGTCTTGTGACCAAAGTATGTTTAGGATTGGAAAGCGTTAAATTATGAACGGGGACCAATCCGCCCGTTAAATTATGAACGGGTTAGATCGAGGTTGGAAAGCGTTAAATTATGAACGGGACCAACCAGCCCGTTAAATTATGAACGGGGATCTCATGTATGTGGCAGTGGATACGTCTCTGTCGGCCCAGTACTGTGGTTTGTCTGATAAGGCATTTATTATGTTATGGGTCACTTGCTTTGAAACATCCTCTACGCAAAATGATGAAGTTATGTATGTTCATGTATGCAAGCACGTTTAAGAAAGTTTATGTTGATGGCACGTCTAAGTATGTATGTGCGTATGTTCAAGTTTCGTTATGCAAGTTCTAGTTTTAAGTATGTATGTCGTTTTTTAAAGTTGCATGTGATTTTATTATGTACTATTCGTTACTACCAGTTTATACGTGTTGAGTCTTTAGACTCACTAGACTTGATCGATGCAGGTGAGTATGTTGATGAGGAGACAGGAGATGGTGACCAAGGGGCAGGCTTGGACTAAGCGGGAGGCTAAACCCAAGGACCGCCATGTTTATGTTTTATGCAAAAATTAAATTACTCTGATTTCATATTTTGATGGGAATACTTTGAGCAAACCTTTTGTGAGCAAATTTTTATTGTAGTTATTTTGAACAACCATTTCTTATGGGGGACTTGGTTGAGATATTTTATGGCAGACATTGAAAGTATTTTTACATTCAAGAAAATTCAAAATTTTTCCGCAAATTTTGAGTATGAAAAGTACGGTACGTTACAGTTGGTATCAGAGCCGTGTTCTTGAAAAGGGTTATGCCTACTGCCAGTCACAAGAAGCTCACGAAGTCTCATCTCCAGTCTGTAATTTTTAAAGTTTTGAAATTATGTTATGTAGTAAGTATTTAGTCATGATTCCAGCATGGGCATATTTAAAATTTAAGTTATGTGCATCTTATGTAATTTATATTATGTTCATTCATGTTGGGTAAATTTAGAACAGTATGCCTCCTAGACGTTTGATTGCCCGTGGAGCAAGGGATGAGGACAGAGAGACTTATGATGGAGAGAGGGCCCCTCCTCCTCCACCACCAGATATGCAGGCACAGATGCTTGCAGGCATGACTCAATTCTTCGCACAGTTTGCGGGGAACCACGCTGCAGCAATGGGTGCAGAGGAGAGACCCAGGCCAGAAGCAGTGTATGAAAGGTTCAGGAGGATGAGTCCAAAGGAGTTCTCGGGTACCACTGACTCGATGATAGCCGAAGGATGGATCAAGTCCATCGAGGTAATCTTCGATTTTATGGAGCTGACCGATGCTGATAGGATCAGGTGTGCCACGTTCCTTCTGTCAGGGGACGCTAGGCTATGGTGGGAGAGCGCATCAGTGGCAGTGAATTTGCATAGTTTGACTTGGACGGGATTCAAGGAATTGTTCTTCGCCAAGTACTTCACTGAAGAGGTAAGATCCCGATTGACCAGAGAAATTATGACGTTGCGTCAAGGAGACAGCAGCGTGGCAGATTTCGTCAGGAAGTTTGAGAGGGGGTGTTACTTTGTACCCCTGATTTCTAATGACGTACAGTCAAAGCTGAGACATTTTATGGATGGTTTGCGGCCTATCTTGCGCCGTGATGTGAGGGTAGCTAGCCCTACTACATATGCAGTTGTCGTTTCTAGAGCTTTGGCGGCAGAACAAGATCTGAGGGATATCGAGGCGGACAGGCAGGGCAAGAGGCCCTATCAGGCACCACCGCAACACCAGCAGCAGCAGCATCAGCGACCTCTGTTAGAGTAGGTGCACGTCGAGCCAAGTGTTGGCCGACTTTTCACGATGAAACTCTTTGTATAAACGATCTTTATTTTAATAATATTTGAATTTATTATTTTGGCAAATCTTTATCTGTATACCCATGCTAGTTGCATAGATAAAGCCCTTGAATATACAAATAGTAGAAAGAATATGAGATGCTCATATGATGAGTATCATGAAACTCATATTTGGAATACTGTATATTCTAAACCGTTCCTAGTCGATTCAGCCGCCACTAAGAAGGATAAAGGCCGCTCGAGTTAGAGACTAGTATCTGCGATGTGAGTACCATGTTTCATTGGTAGGGGACATTGTGATGTCCGAGCATGCAGATAGGTGCTCCTGGTAGAGTGCACTGAACAACCCTCTATAAAGGACTTTCCAAGTGGTTCTCACTTATCGAGTGGAAAGGTCCTAGTTTATGGTTGTACACCATTAGTCCTTATGACCCGGGACAACATTGAGACTCTATGTGCTAGCGTTTCAATTTGACTTGTTTACCGACTCTTATGGGGTCATCAGGTGGCAAGGTTGGGTGTTACGGCGAAACACATAGGAGTCGATGCATTGTAGCCGGGGATTCACCGCTTACCTACGGGTATGGATATCCTATGTGTTTTTTCATGTATGTGTGGGTTGAAATCTCTGATCAGAGTATGGTGGTAATTATGAAAGGGGTTTCATAGATTACACCATCGATGCAACCACAACATGACACATAGTATCGATTCATTGACAACTCTCGATAAACCAATAGTTGTCGAATCGGTCGGGATATATGAGTTGAAGGGACCGTACTGTACGCTAACCATAATTGAATGGTTCTTGCAGGCACTATCATGTGATACCTAGGGAATCACGTAAGCGATGCTGCTAGGCGTTTAACGTGATTGGTTGGGTACTATCAGACTTGAGTTCTGACGTTCTTACTATCAAGGAGTTGACAAGTAAGAATGGAGAAATAGGGGTATGCTCGAATAAGGACATGTTTAGTCCGAATCACATGGAGATGTGAACCCACGGCTAGTTGTATCAATGAACCATTGAGGGCCACACAAGTACTAGCTTTGTAAATCCCGATGAGAAGTAAAATAGTTCAATGTGTTGAACGGCTTATAAATGTGTTTATAAGCGTAAAGAAAAATAGAAGTATGACTTCTATGAGAGAAATATAAATTTTAATTTAAGGAAGTGTTCCTAGATTAAAATTTGGCCAAGTAAATAATGTAGTTGAAAATTGTGATTTTCATAAACATTATTGGGGACTAAATTAAATTAATTCAAGTGTTGAATTAATTAAACACTAGTGGACCTAGTAGAGTCCAAATAATTAAAAATAATTCAAGTGTTGAATTAAATTATATAGAGTCTTGTAGAGCTCAATTAAATAATTATTTAACTAGTGGGACTTGAATAAATTCAAGTAGTATTTAATTAATCTCAAATGTGTTAAAGATAATTAAAATTTAGTCCATGGTTTTTAATGTGTTAAAAACCATATAATATATGTGGGACATGCTAGGGTTTGCATGCTTGGGAGGTGAAAAGACTTTGAATACTTTTTAATAAAATAATGCATGGCATGGGGATCAACTTTTTCACTTTTCCCACACCCAAGTCTAGACTTCACTCCCTCATTCCATACCACTCACTTGGCCGAAATTTTGCTCTCAAAAATTCTCTCCATTTTCTTCTTGTTTTGTTCTTCATTCTTGGAGAATAAAAGTCCTCTCATTGAAAAATCTTCTTGCTTTTCTAGTGCAAAGCAAGAAGGGATTTACATAGCTTGTGGTGGGCTTGATTTTTGAACAAGGAGTGTTCAAGGAGGTAGCTTGTAGATCAACTCATCCATACAAGAGCTAAAGTGTTTACACTTTAGTTGGTGCCATTCATCAATCTCTTGAGATTGATAGGTAAATCTCTAAACATCCTATGTTTGATGTTGTTTTAAAATATTGTGAAAAAACCATGGTGGCCGAAATTTCTTGTAGAAAATTAAAAATTTTTGACTTCCGTTGCGCTTCCGGCCACCGTAACCGGTCCGCTTTCAAGTGGTATCCGAGCTAAGGTTACGGTTTTTGTGTTATATTTACGTAATATTGTATTGAGATCGATTTCTAACCGCTTGAGAAATATTTTTGCAAGGAAATCATCAAGGCCGAAAATTTTATGTGACAAACAAAAAAAAAAAAAAAAAAATTTTCGGGGCTGCCCGAGGGCTGCCCGAGAATTTCGGGCAGCAAGGGGCAGCCCCAAGTTGCTGTTTTTAAAATAAAAAAAAATTTTTTTTGTTGCCGGAATCCGGCGACGGAGCTCCGGCGACGGAGGGTTTCCAAAAGTGTTTTGGAGAATCTTAGTGTCATGGGCCTTGAGATGTTGGGCCATTGGATGGACAACATAATTTGTGAAATTTAAATGGGCCAAAATATTTTTGGTGAAAAATGGTTTTTGGGCCCTTAAGTTTAAATTTACAATTGTTGCATATATTTTCTCATAAAATAAATAATTGAAGTATGACTTTAATTATTTATAGTAAATTGTGATTTACAAGAAATTCGATTATAAATAAATTAATTTGAAAGTAGACAAAGGTGTTTGTATACTTTGTTAATTTATTTTATAATTGTGGCGGTTAGTGATTGGATCAAGATATATAATATTGGATCAATTAATTATTGTGATAATTAATTGATGGTGTATGATATGTGATATTATGCATGAAGGATGATCAAAAGCCCAAGCCTAATTTGCTAGGTGTATGCTAGGATATTTGTGTTGTATGATTGTAATAATTATCAATTTAAAGTGGGCTTGGTTTATGGCCCGTTCCCACCCCATGAGATGTATCCCTATGTGCCATGGATATTTAATTGTAAATATTAGAATAGTGGAAGATCAAGATTGGAAGATGGTGGCCTTGGTGATTATGAAGATCGAAGACATGTAATATTGGATGCTAATGTAATAATTTAGTTGCATTGCATCCCTTGCATTTACCCTAGGATTGGACCTAGGCCCGTGTTTAGCTCACACGGGCCATTAGTATTGGGGCAATTGATCATCCTTGTACTGTTTTCTATTTATAATATATGCATGATATGTTATAAATAATGAGTATGTGCGTTATTATTATTATAATAACAAAGTTGCATGAATCCGGCAAACATACGATCAAACATGGCGAGTTTTTTAAATAAATTAATGATGAGACCTTTCAAAATTAAAAACCCTCATTTTGAATAAGATTCAAAATTAATATCAAGCCCGAAAAGGGAAATTATAAATTTGTTTATAATTTCCTTGTCTTCCATCGACAATGGGTGCATGATGAACGCTACCCGTACTCGGGGCTCGGCTCATATTATTGGGGGAGCTTTGGGTGCCGGAAAGCTGTGACATCCATTGACATGGTGACGTGAACTACGTGGAACTCCCATGATTTCGGCTCATATTATTGAGGGAACTCATGGTGACCGTCCATTAAGGTTCAACATCGATGGGTAAGGCTTGACACGTGAAGATGAACGACGTCATATTATTGGGTCCTAATCAAACGTGAGACAAAAGTTTACGTAGAGGGTTGCATGGCGATGCAATTGGAAACTACCTTTTAGGAATTGTGATGGCCGATATTATTCGGGATCACAATTCGCTGATTGGACCTTACGTACCTACTGAGGAAAGTGTTTCCCGTTTTCACTAGAGGGTAGTGAAAATGTCAAAACAGTGGGAGCGATAATTTATAAAGTAAAAGTCCAAACTTTATATCTTATTAAATATTTTAAAATAGTCATTAACATTTATCTGTTTTACTTTTCAGTACAAATCTGTGACAATGTCATCAATTCGCAACCAGTTTTCCGTTATTCTCGAAAAACACGTTCTAACCGGACCTAACTATATCACTTGGCTAAGAAATCTAAAGATTGTCTTGAACTCGGAGAAAATCGCATACACACTGACTGAGTCGCCCCCTGATGAGGCTCCGACTAACTGCAGTCCCGAGGAACTGCAGACCTACAAGGATTGGTGCGACCATGACTTGAAGGCCAAGTGTTATATTCAGGATTCGATGAACGATGAGCTGCAAAGGCGATTCGAGGATGCTAAGAATGTTGCTGAAATTCATATGCACCTCAAGGAGCTCTTCGGTGAGCAGACTCGGCCTTTGAGGCATGCCACAGTAAAGGAGCTCATCACTTTACGCATGCGAGATGGGACTTCGGTCCATGAGCATGGCCTAAAGTTGATTGGGCTCGTGGACAAGCTCGTTGGCATGGATTTTATCTTGCCATCGGAGTTGACCACGGATGTGCTACTGTTGTCACTGCCGAACTCGTTCGATCCTTTTGTGGTGAATTTCAATATGAACAAGCTCGAGCCCAGCCTTGAAGAATTGGTGAACATGCTTGTGACCTTTGAGTCCACAATCAAAAAGGAGAAGTCGGTTCTTTATGTGGGCTCTTCATCTGGCACGAAGACCGGTCCACATGGGAAGGGAAAGAAGCGTTCTTTCCAGCGCACCAAGAAGAGCGTGCCCTTGAAGAGGCAGAGTCCGAGTCCCGTAGTGGCAGCCGCGCCAGTCAAGGCTGAGAAGACAATTGACATCTGTCACCACTGCAAGAAGCCTGGACATTGGAGGCGTAACTGCAGGGAATATCTTGCTCAAAAGGGTTCTGGCAAAGGTATGTTCTACATTGAAGTAAATATCTCCATTAACTCTACTTCTTGGGTATTGGATACCGGCTGTGGCTCACATCTCTGTAATGATTTGCAGGTGATGGGAAGAAGTAGGAAGCTCAGGGAAGGTGAGACCTTCTTGAGGATGGGCAATGGAGCAAGGGTTGCTGCCAAGGCTGTGGGAGATGTTTATTTATGTTTGAACAAAGATTTTAATTTGGTTTTGAGAGATGTTTTATTTGTACCAGACTTGATTAAAAACATTATTTCCATTCCTATGCTTGATATTGATGGATTTTCTTGTTTATTTGGCAAAGGTGTTTGCAATATTTACAAGAATGAATGTTTAGTTGGTACCGGTGAACTTGAAAACAATCTCTACACCTTAAAATTAAAAGATATTCCACTTAACAATGTCCAAACGATAACAACAACAAATAAGCACAAACAAGATACTCTTAATTCGGCACAATTATGGCATGCTCGATTAGGTCATATTTCCCTAAGAAGGATGAACAAGCTAGTGGGAGTTGGCATGTTTGATATGTCCGATATTAATGCTCTCACGACTTGTGAATCCTATCTAAAAGGAAAGATGACCAAAATTCCCTTTAAGGGCCATGCGGAGCGAGCCAAAGGGTTATTGGATTTGATCCATACCGACGTGTGCGGTCCACTTAGCATCACCACTAAGCATGGACATTCCTACTTCATCACCTTTACCGATGACTTTTCGAGGTATGGGTATGTGTATTTGATGAAATACAAGTCTGAAGCCTTTGAAAGGTTCAAAGAATTCAGAAGTGAAGTAGAGAAACAATTGGGACGAAGCATCAAGACACTTCGATCGGATCGAGGTGGTGAGTACTTGAGTGCCGAGTTCCAAGAGTATCTTAGAGAGAATGGGATTCTCTCGTAGTGGACTCCGCCCGCTACACCACAGTTGAATGGTGTTTCGGAGCGTCGTAACCGGACTTTGATGGACATGGTTTGGTCTATGATGGGGTTCACGGAGTTACCACCATCCTTTTGGGGATATGCGCTTGAAACAGCGGCACTGTTGTTGAACAATGTCCATACAAAGGCAGTTGACAAGACTCCATATGAGATATGGATGGGTAAGCCTCCCAAGTATTCTTATCTTAGAATATGGGGGTGTCCTGCTTATGTGAAGCAGGAAGTGGGAGATAAATTGGATAGTCGATCCATTTTATGCTACTTTGTGGGATATCCAAGGAATTCAATTGGATATTATTTCTATCATCCCCAAGAAACAAAGGTGTTTGTTTCTAGGAATGCAAACTTTTTGGAAAAGGAATTTCTATTGGATAGAAAGGGCGAGATGATAGAACTCGAAGAGGTTCGAGAGACACCCACAGTTGTAGAACCCACACCCGAGAAGCCAAGTGAGGAGATACAAGCTCCTAGAAGAACCGAGAGAGTCTCGAGACCACCTATGAGGTATGGTCTGCTTCTTGAAGAGGGCCATGATGAGCCTAATCTTGGATGTGATCCAAGGACCTTCAAGGAAGCGTTATCGGATGCCGATTCATCCGAGTGGCTTGAAGCAATGGAATCTGAGATGAATTCCATGCATTCGAACCAAGTGTGGAATCTTGTGGATCCACCTGAGGGAACTGTTCCCATAGGATGTAAATGGATTTACAAGAGGAAACTTGGGGCGGATGGGAAGGTATTGACCTTCAAGGCGCGATTGGTAGCAAAAGGGTATACTCAAAGGCAAGGTGTTGACTATGAGGAAACCTTTTCTCCAGTTGCGATGTTCAAGTCCATTAGGATATTGCTAGCCATAGCTGCATGGTATGACTATGAGATATGGCAGATGGATGTGAAGACAGCCTTCCTTAATGGGGATATTAAGGAAGAAATTTACATGTCTCAACCTGAAGGGTTTACATCTATCGGAAGTGAGCATATGGTATGCAAACTTCAAAGATCTATTTATGGTCTTAAGCAGGCATCGAGGAGCTGGAACCTCAGATTCGATAGTACAATCAAAGAGTTTGGTTTTACTAAGAATTCTGAGGAACCCTGTGTGTATAAGAAGGTCAGTGGGAGTGCTGTGACATTCCTTGTTCTTTATGTTGATGACATTCTACTCATTGGGAATGATGTAGGAATGTTGCAATCAACAAAGATATGGTTAGCAAGTAAGTTCTCAATGCAGGACTTGGGTGAAGCATCTTTTGTATTGGGAATACAAATCTACAGAGATAGATCAAGAAGATTGCTTGGTCTCACCCAGTCCACATACATTGATACCATCGTGAAGCGGTTCTCGATGGATGAGTCCAAGAGAGGACATCTACCAATGTGTCATGGCGTGTCCCTATCCAAGTCTATGTCTCCCAAGACTGATGCAGAGATAGCGGCGATGACGCGAATTCCGTATGCCTCGGCTATTGGTAGTATCATGTATGGGATTATATCTACACGTCCTGACGTGGCATTTGCACTAAGTGTAGTGAGTAGATATCAATCCAACCGTGGTCTTCCACACTGGAAAGCTGTGAAAGACATCCTCAAGTATTTGAGAAGGACCAATAAGTTGTTCTTGGTCTATCGGGGTGGAGAACTGAAATTGGAAGGCTATACCGACTCTAGCTTCCAAAGCGATGCTGATGACTCGAAGTCAACCTCCGGATTCATATTCATGCTCAATGGTGGTGCTGTCTCTTGGAAGAGTTCCAAGCAAGACAGTACTGCGGATTCCACCACTGAGGCAGAATACATTGCTGCATCGGCTGCAGCAAAGGAGGCTGTTTGGATTAGGAATTTCGTCCAAGAGTTGGGCGTCATTCCAAATGGAGTTGCTCCTATCCCGGTGATGTGCGACAACACGGGAGCCATAGCTCAGGCGAAGGAGCCAAGGTCACATCAGAAGTCCAAACACGTATTGAGAAAGTACCACATCCTCCGAGAGATTGTGGAACGAGGAGAAGTGTCGATCGACAAAGTCGGCTCCGCAGATAATGTTGCTGATCCACTAACTAAGCCTTTACCAGGACCATCATTCGAGAAGCATCGCGAATCAATGGGTCTTAAGTATATGGGTAGTTGGCTCTAGTGCAAGTGGGAGATTGTTAGAGTAGGTGCACGTCGAGCCAAGTGTTGGCCGACTGTTCACGATGAAACTCTTTGTATAAACGATCTTTATTTTAATAATATTTGAATTTATTATTTTGGCAAATCTTTATCTGTATGCCCATGCTAGTTGTATAGATAAAGCCCTTGAATATACAAATAGTAGAAAGAATATGAGATGCTCATATGATGAGTATCATGAAACTCATATTTGGAATACTGTATATTCTAAACCGTTCCTAGTCGATTCAGCCGCCACTAAGAAGGATAAAGGCCGCTCGAGTTAGAGACTAGTATCTGCGATGTGAGTACCATGTTTCATTGGTAGGGGACATTGTGATGTCCGAGCATGCAGATAGGTGCTCCTGGTAGAGTGCACTGAACAACCCTCTATAAAGGACTTTCCAAGTGGTTCTCACTTATCGAGTGGAAAGGTCCTAGTTTATGGTTGTACACCATTAGTCCTTATGACCCGGGACAACATTGAGACTCTATGTGCTAGCGTTTCACTTTGACTTGTTTACCGACTCTTATGGGGTCATCAGGTGGCAAGGTTGGGTGTTACGGCGAAACACATAGGAGTCGATGCATTGTAGCCGGGGATTCACCGCTTACCTATAGGTATGGATATCCTATGTGTTTTTTCATGTATGTGTGGGTTGAAATCTCTGATCAGAGTATGGTGGTAATTATGAAAGGGGTTTCATAGATTACACCATCGATGCAACCACAACATGACACATAGTATCGATTCATTGACAACTCTCGATAAACCAATAGTTGTCGAATCGGTCGGGATATATGAGTTGAAGGGACTGTACTGTACGCTAACCATAATTGAATGGTTCTTGCAGGCACTATCATGTGATACCTAGGGAATCACGTAAGCGATGCTGCTAGGCGTTTAACGTGATTGGTTGGGTACTATCAGACTTGAGTTCTGACTTTCTTACTATCAAGGAGTTGACAAGTAAAAATGGAGCAATAGGGGTATGCTCGAATAAGGACATGTTTAGTCCGAATCACATGGAGATGTGAACCCACGGCTAGTTGTATCAATGAACCATTGAGGGCCACACAAGTACTAGCTTTGTAAATCCCGATGAGAAGTAAAATAGTTCAATGTGTTGAACGGCTTATAAATGTGTTTATAAGCGTAAAGAAAAATAGAAGTATGACTTCTATGAGAGAAATATAAATTTTAATTTAAGGAAGTGTTCCTAGATTAAAATTTGGCCAAGTAAATAATGTGTTGAAAATTGTGATTTTCATAAACATTATTGGGGACTAAATTAAATTAATTCAAGTGTTGAATTAATTAAACACTAGTGGACCTAGTAGAGTCCAAATAATTAAAAATAATTCAAGTGTTGAATTAAATTATATTGAGTCTTGTAGAGCTCAATTAAATAATTATTTAACTAGTGGGACTTGAATAAATTCAAGTAGTATTTAATTAATCTCAAATGTGTTTGAGATAATTAAAATTTAGTCCATGGTTTTTAATGTGTTAAAAATCATATAATATATGTGGGACATGCTAGGGTTTGCATGCTTGGGAGGTGAAGAGACTTTGAATATTTTTTAATAAAATAATGCATGGCATGGGGATCAACTTTTTCACTTTTCCCACACCCAAGTCTAGACTTCACTCCCTCATTCCATACCACTCACTTGGCCGAAATTTTGCTCTCAAAAATTCTCTCCATTTTCTTCTTGTTTTGTTCTTCATTCTTGGAGAATAAAAGTCCTCTCATTGAAAAATCTTCTTGCTTTTCTAGTGCAAAGCAAGAAGGGATTTACATAGCTTGTGGTGGGCTTGATTTTTGAACAAGGAGTGTTCAAGGAGGTAGCTTGTAGATCAACTCATCCATACAAGAGCTAAAGTGTTTACACTTTAATTGGTGCCATTCATCAATCTCTTGAGATTGATAGGTAAATCTCTAAACATCCTATGTTTGATGTTGTTTTGTAAATATTGTGCAAAAACCATGGTGGCCGAAATTTCTTGTAGAAAATTAAAAATTTTTGACTTCCGTTGCGCTTCCGGCCACCGTAACCGGTCCGCTTTCAACCTCAGCATAAGAGGCCTTACCAAGGGCCGCCGGGGAAGAAGCCGTATCAGGGACCGCCGATGGGCAAAGGTCGAGTTCAACAATAGGGGGCAACTCAGAAGCCGTTATTTTCCCAGTGTGTCCTAAGTGCAACCGCCAGCATCCAGGGCCATGTTTGTATGGATCAGGCAAATGATTTAAGTGTGGAGCCAATGACCACATGCTGAAAGAGTGCCCGCAGTGGAAACAGCCAACTCAGGGCAGAGTGTTTGCCATGCATGCACAGGAGGCGAATCCAGACACTACCTTACTGATCGGAAGTATTTTCATTAAGAGAATAGCTACTCAGGCCTTGATAGACTCAGGAGCCACCCATTCATTCATCTCAGAGAAGTTCGCTAGTCACTTGGATATCAAGACCATCGGCCTCGACGTGAATTATTCAGTGACAGTCCCATCAGGGGAAGAGTTTTTAGCTACTAGAGTGGTCAGAGATATCGATCTAGAATTGCATGGCCATTTAGTGTATGCAGATTTGATCCTGCTACCAATGCCAGAGTTCGATATTATTTTGAGAATGGACTGGATGAATAAGAACAGAGTTCTGATTGATTTCCACAAAAGATCAGTACTGATTAGACCGTTGGGAATGGAGCAGTTTTTATTTGAGCCATCCAGATGGAGGAGATTTCCTCGCATGATCTCCTGCATTCAGGCGAGGAGACTGATTTCCAAGGGTTGTCAGGCTTTCTTAGCCAGCATGGCATCTGCACCTGAAGTACTCACTCCATCTTTAGCAAACGTGCTAGTAGTCAGGGACTTTCCAGACGTCTTACCAGATGATGTCATAGGCCTTCCACCAGATAGAGAGGTGGAGTTTGCCATTGATCTCATGCCAGGCACAGTGCCAATCTATAAGGCACCGTATAGATTAGCTCCAGCAGAAATACTAGAACTTAAGCAACAGATTCAGGAACTTTTAGACAACGAATTTATCCGCCCGAGTTTCTTACCTTGGGGCGCGCCAGTGCTCTTTGTGAAAAATAAGGATGGGAGCATGAGACTGTGCATCGATTACCGTGAGCTGAACAAGGTAACGATCAAGAATAAGTACCCGTTGCCTAGAATCGAAGATTTGTTTGATCAGTTACAGGGAGCTACCATGTTCTCTAAGATAGATCTTCGATCAGGGTATCATCAGCTGAAAGTGAAGGATGCAGATGTCCACAAGACAGCTTTCAGGACCAGATATGGGTATTACGAGTTCTTAGTGATGCCATTTGGAGTGACAAATTCTCCAGCTATTTTAATAGATCTCATGAACCGAGTATTTCAGCCGTTCCTCGATCAGTTCTTCATAGTATTCATTGACGATAATCTTATATATTCGAAGAGCCATGAGGAGCATAGTCAGCATTTGAGAACAGTGTTACAAGTTTTGCAGAGACACAAGTTGCATGCAAAATTCAGTAAGTGTGAATTTTGGTTGGAGAAAATAGCAATTTTAGGACATATAATATCTAGCAGTGGTATTGAGGTGGATCCAGCTAAGGTGGTGACAGTTAAAGAATGGATTGAGCCGAAGAATGCATTAGAGATCCGCAGTTTCCTAGGCTTAGCAGGCTACTACAGAAAGTTTATTCAGGGATTTTCTTCGATAGCAGTGCCACTCACCTCATTGACCAAGAAGAACGTCAAATTCATATGGAGTAAAGAGTGTCAGAAGAGCTTTGATACCTTGAAACAAGCTCTTATCACAGCGCTAGTGTTAGCCATGCCAGAAGGACAAGATAATTTTGTGTTGTGCACCGATGCTTCTAAGCTCGGTTTGGGTGCAGTATTGATGCAGAATGGTCGGGTTATAGCTTATGCTTCCAGACAGTTAAAAGTGCATGAAAAGAATTATCCGACTCATGATCTTGAGTTAGCTGCCGTGGTCTTTGCTTTGAAGATTTGGAGACATTATTTGTACGGCGAGAAATGCCAGATATTCACTGATCACAAGAGTCTAATGTATTTCTTCACGCAAAAAGAACTTAACATGAGACAAAGACGGTGGTTGAAGTTAGTAAAAGACTATGATTGTGAAATTATCTATCATCCAGGGAAAGCTAATGTTGTGGCAGATGCTTTGAGTAAAAAGGTAACAATCTTAGCACAGCTGTCATTGCAGAGATCTCTTCAGTATGAGATTCAAAGGTTTGACTTGGAAGTTTATCGCGAGGGCAGAGCTCCTAAGCTGTCTAATCTGACGGTCCAATCTTCCTTGTTAGACCGTATCCGAGCAGGTCAGCCTTCAGATGAGCAGTTATTGAAATGGAGGCTGAAAGATGAAGCCAAGGGCAGTGTACTTTATTCAATGTCCGATGGTATTGTGAGATACAGAGATAGAATATGGGTGCCTAGTGTTGATTCAATTAGACAAGATATTTTGTCTGTGACGTACCGTAATTTCATACTTAAAAATTTGCGGAAAAATTAAAAATTTTCTTAGATGTAAACATCCATACGGTCGTCACTCAACATTCATAACAATAAATCTCAAAGTCACCCGTCACCAATAAAATTTTACTAAAAGAAACTGTCTCAAAATATTTCACATCCAGATATTTAAAAATCAGAGTATTTTTCAACTTCGCATAAACGTAAACATTGCGGTCCTCGGGTCTAGCCTGCCACTCAGTCCAAGCCTGCCCCTTAGTCACCACCTCCTGTCTCCTCAACATAGTCACCTGCATCGATCAAGTCTAGTGAGTCTAAAGACTCAACAAGTATAAACTGGTAGTAAAGAGTAGTACATAATAAAATCACATGCAACTTTAAAATAAGACATTCATACTTAAAACTTGACTTGCATGATGAACTTGAACATACGTACGTACATACCGAGACGTTCCATCAACATAAACTTTCATAAACATACTGCATACTTGAACATACATAACTTCATCATTTTCGTAGAGGATGTTTCAAAGCAAGTGACCCATACATAATAAACGCCTGATCAGACACACCACAGTACTGGGCTGACAGGGACGTATCCACTGTCGCATACATGAGATCCCCGTTCATAATTTAACGGGCTGGTTGGTCCCCGTTCATAAATTAACGCTTTCCACCCACGATCTAACCCGTTCATAATTTAACGGGGCGGAGATGTCCTCGACCACGTTCACCGACTTCCAAACCCATTCATAATTTGGTCACAAGACATTTAGCATACCTCAAAAACTTAAAATATTTTCTTTGCACGTCATACATACTAAATTGGCGTTGAGGGATTCGTTGGACTTCGACTGGGGCCGTTGCTGCACACACTAACATGAAATTGCATACTTAACTTGCATAACCTAACGTAGAAATCATACTTACTCTCGAGTTCAATCATTACTTAGGACATTCTAAAATTTCCCATGACGCGACCTTGATAATCCTTGCACTAAACCATGACGTCTAAACTCAAAGCATACTAAATTATTTTTCCCAAAAACGAAGGACACGGACCCCGCACCTACATCCGTGTAGGGGTCCGTGTAGACTTTTGTGGGGACCCGGGCTCTAACTCAATTCTTTTGGGATTTAATTGGATCTTTGTTCGAAAATGTGGGTCAAAATTTTGCTTTTAACACTAATTTAAATGTATAACTAAAGCATATCATGTCTTGATATTAAATAAACAACATAATATACATACATGTCTGTTTGGTAAAATCATACGCTAGTGTTCAAATCCCAACTACAACATAAGTAGTACAAGTCAAAAGGAAAACACTAGAAATCTGCAACGCCCATGATCTCCACGCTATCGTCAATCTCTCATCTAGCTCGAGACCCAGATCCTGCCCCACCTGTTGCCATGCACACATACAGACACGACAACAGCCGGATAACTCCGGTGAGAACATATCCCAGTATAAAACATGAATGCATGCAATGTCATAAAATATGTACACAAGCATAGCATCTATCAAATAACATGAATGTAAATCTAAACATGTAGAAGAATACAAATCTGTATTCACATTTAAATCTTGACTCGACTCATTTCTAATCTAGGGATCCCGTATAAATAAGACGGTCTGTCACCTACCCAACCACTCGGGGCAACGGTACGTCTTATTCCTAGACTTCGGTCAACTCTGTATCGAGGGTCTGCACATATAGCAAATCTGCTCCTATGCGTCGATACACCGAAACGTCTAGTTTTGGCAAGTCTGCCAATATCTCCTATCTCAGGACTCGAATATAAATCTATAAACAAGGCATTACATAATCAAATGTAATAACAATCTAGTATGTGATTTAGGGAAACTCGTATCAAATCTGAATCGAGTTGTGCAATCCCGTGACCACATGAATTATACATTTCGTCGCACAATGTCTGTCGAGATCTTGAAGTCGGAATGTCGAGTCTGACAATAACAACTCTGAAAGACAATGTAGACATACCATATCAATTCCCAATTCAACTCAGCACATATACAATTCAATATTTGGTTTTGATACAATTCGACGGTGTAATGGCGTACTTCTTCGATACCGGTAACTCAATAACACTAAGCTCAATATCAACAAGTCATAACCTTATCAAAACACAATATCATACTGAAATTATCCCATCTCAACTCAATATACATGCTGGAATTCGAAATAATAGCATACGACATTCGTAATTCGATCCGGTAGCGAATATATCAAGTTCAACATATCCAGAACATAATCTAAAGCTCAAATATGAATTCTTCCAACACATAACTACCGAAACATGCTGGAAATAACTGAAACTTACATCCTTGAATAGCAAATGATGAGAGGAATTCAAAACCGAAGTCGTATCTGAAATCGGATGGCTAAATTCTTCAAAATCACAAGTTTAAAATCAAGAGGAATGGACACTCTCCCTTGCATGCTCTCGGTTCTGAGGTATTTCTGAAATAGCTGAATGAAAGACAACACATCTATATTGCATGCTCAAGAACAAGTGTTATTATTTTTCAAATGACACGCACTACTGCGGGTGCGGTACACTAACAGCGCGGGTGCGCTGTGCTCACGGCGAGTTCATGCATTTTCTGAATTTCGATCACCGCGGGTGTGGCTCTTGCACAACCGCGGGTGCGGTCTCAACACCGCGGGTGCGGTCCTGTTACCACAGCGGGTGCGGTGTGGCTTCGCACAAATTCACCAATTTCTTCTCAATGCACCGCGGGTGCTGTATCTCTAAGACCGCGGGTGCGGTATGGCTTCGGCCCAAACCTCACAATTTCAATTTAAATGTCATGCATTCTCCAACTTGTGAATCTCACATCCATAACAGCTGATAATTCTCGAGCCTTACAACTTTGGAAGTAGACACCGAAAGGAAGCAAAGGCACGGACCTCGTGTCAGGGTCCGGGTGGACACCGTGTAGGCACTGGAAGAATACACTAAGTGAAACCCAAAGGCACGGACTCCGTGCCCTCATCCGTGTAGGGGTCCGTGTAGATACTGGAAAAAGACACCGAGAAGAACACAAAGGCACGGACCCCGTGTCAGGGTCTGTGTACGGGTCCGTGTACCCACTGTGATCGTCCTAGACTCGATTACACGGACTATGAAACGACACCATGAATCGTTCCTAGAACACTAAGGCATTATACCAAACCCAAGTAAACATTATCATTACCCCAAGAGTGACAAACCATCAACAACGACGACACAACTCAAAATTCGACACAATGTTACTTCCTACGACTGTTGATTCAACTCAGTGCCTATCGACCCGAAATGAACCATTAGTGATCGTCCAAATAACATAAACAAGGTACCTATACGCAGAAACGATCACCCGTCGATCCCCAACGAGGCCTGCAACAATTAAACTTCAAGGATACATCAATATCATAACTTTTTTGAAAACGCAGTTTGAGCAGTCCCACGAAAAACATCATAACTCTATCAATTTTCATCCAAAAATCTCGAGTTTTATATCGAACCGAAGACATCAAAAAATTCTACAATTTTCTATTTGAATGTTTTCTCAAAATCCCAACAGAAAAATCGCAGTTTTCAACAGAACAGTGAGTTACGAGATTTCAGATCTACAAAGTATTTCAAATGCATTCAAACCATTTTCCGCTCAAACGACGAACGTCACACATGGATTTTCACGCATAAAAATACACAACCCATACTATGACAAGATCGATGCAGAAAGAACAGAATATACGTGCCTTCTAATATCAAACGTTACCGAAACGGCGTTACCGAAGCGGAGATGGAAGCGAGGTTGATCCGGGACGACCGTGGCACCTTTTTCTTTGAAGAAACTTCACAAAACTTGCTGGAATTTTAGAGGGGAGGGGCGGCTGCTCTATGAAGGAAGAACCCTAGTTTTATTTTAAAAGAATGAAGTGAAGAGAGAAATAAAATTGTGTGTGTGTGTGTGTGTATGCTTGTACGTGTGTGTGAGTGTGTGTTAAAGTGGGTGTGTGCGTGAGTTAGGAAATAGATTAGGGGAATGATTTGCTAATTAGTAAATAACAATGCTAATCAAGGTGATAATTAAGATAAATTAAAAATACTAATTAAAGGGTAACCCACACTAACTTAATCAAACTTCACAATTAAAATAGTTACACACCAATTTTAAAAGTTTCAAACTCTTAAATCACTCAATCCATAAATAAAGGTTTAAAATACTAAAACTCTATAATTTTATTTAAAATGCCCCATCCTGAATCTTAAAAATAAAAGACCACATTTTAAATTTGCCAAATTCGTCACCGGTCTCTTTTCCTCAATCCCGCCTCGAATAATCGCATGAAACATAAACTCGAAAAACATTTTAACTTGTATCACAATGAACATGAATAATTTAAAATAATGCATTTTCATAAATTATGCATGGCTGAAACTCATTTAAAAATAATTAAATGATCTAATAATTAAATGAATGCATGGGTTATACGTGTACTGAATTTGGGCACTACATTGTCAGAGGCACATGCATCTCCGTATTCTATTCATCCAGGAGGTACCAAGATGTACAAAGACCAACAGATTTTGTATTGGTGGCCAGGAATGAAGTGAGACATCCGCAGATTTGTGTCAGAATGCCTCACTTGTCAACAGGTGAAGGCAGAGCATCAGAGGCCAGCAGGAATGCTTAAGCTACTCCCTATTCCAGAGTGGAAATGGGAGAATATCACTATGGATTTTTTCGTTGGATTGCCAAGATCAGTTAGGGGTTTTAATGCCATCTGGGTTATAGTGGATCGACTAACTAAGTCAGCGCACTTCTTGCCAGTGAAGACGACCTTCTCTATGACGCAGTATGCAGAGCTTTATATCCGGGAGATAGTTCGTTTGCACGGGATCCCAGTTTCTATTGTGTCCGACAGGGATCCGAGATTCACATCATCTTTCTGGAAAAGTTTACATGCAGCCATGGGGACGAAATTGCTATTCAGTACTGCATTTCACCCTCAGACAGATAGCCAGTCTGAGCGAGTGATTCAGATATTAGAGGATTTGTTGAGAGCCTGTATGATTGATTTTCAGGCGACTTCGGAGTCTAAACTACCACTTGTGGAGTTTACCTACAATAACAGTTTCCAATCATCAATAGGTATGGCTCCTTACGAGGCTTTGTACGGACGGAAGTGCAGATCACCAGTTCATTGGGATGAAGTTGGTGAGAGAGCAGAACTTGGTCCAGAGATAGTTCAGCAGACTGCAGAAGTGGTGGTCAAGATTTGTGATAGAATGGAGACCGCCCAGAGCCGTCAAAAGAGTTATGCTGACAAGAGAAGAAGGGATCTTGAGTTTGCCGTTGGTGATCATGTATTCGTCAAGATAGCACCTATGAAGGGTGTTATGAGATTTGGGAAAAGAGGCAAGCTAAGTCCGAGATTTATTGGACCGTTCGAAATTCTTGACAAAGTTGGGACACTAGCTTATCGTATTGCCCTTCCGCCGAATTTGACCGGAGTGCACAACGTGTTCCACATTTCGATGTTGAGGAAGTATCTAGCTAATCCTTCGCATGCTCTGAGCCATGAGCCGTTGCAGTTGACTCCAGACCTGTCTTATGAGGAAAGACCGATTCAAATCTTAGACAGGCAAGAGCGTAGGCTTCGGAATAAGACGACTAAGCTAGTCAAATTCATGTGGTTGAATCAATCAGTGGAGGAGGCCACTTGGGAAGCTGAAGCAGACATGAGACTTAGCTACCCGGAGTTGTTTGGTAAGACTTAAATTTCGAGGACGAAATTTTTATAAGTGGGGCAGAAACTGTAAAGCCCAAAATTAGTATACATAAAATCCATGCATTTATTTAATTTATGAAATTTTATTATTTTAATTATTTATGTTTATTTAATGCACGTTAAATATTTTCTTGAGTTTTATGTTTCAGACGATTACTCGAGGCGGGATCGAGGAAAGAAGACCGGGATGATTTTTAGTGATTTTAATTGTGACATTTTATTTTAAGTTGAGGAAGGGACATTTTAAATAATTTATTTAATTCTTAGCGTTTTAAAAAGCCTAATTTAATTATTAGGTGATTTTATAATTTTAAAACTTTTATGAATTTAGTATTTGGCTATTTTATTTTGTTAAATTTGAGGATTTTGTAAAATAGAGAAGATTAATTTATAATAGTATTTTTTTATTTATTAATTTAGCATATTATATTCCCCTAATTAACTAAACTCACACACACTCACACTTTCACACACTCATACACGTATCACACACACACACCAAACACAACACATTTTTTTCAAAGTTTTTGACTAGAGAAGGGAAGTTTTTTTAAAACTCTCCTCTCTCAATTCTTTTCTCCATTTCTTCCTCTTCCCCTTTTCCTACAACAAGCATCTATTCTCTGATATTTCCAGAAAAAAATTTGGTGGAGTTTATTTCAAGAAAATCGAGCCACGTTCGTCTCGGATCGTCTTTTGCTCCGTCTCCGCTTCGGTGTCGTCGTTTCGGTATTGTTTAATCATCAAAGGCACGTATAATCTGTTCTTCTGCATCGATCATGTCATTTTATGTGTTGTGTTGTTTTATGCGTAAAAATATATGTGTGACGTTCGTCGTTTGAGCAGAAAACGATTCGGATCAGTTTTGAATTAATTTTAGATCTAAAATCACGTTTTTTACTCAATTTTTAAATACTGCGACGTAAAAATATATGTGTGACGTTCGTCGTTTGAGCAGAAAACGATTCGGATCAGTTTTGAATTAATTTTAGATCTAAAATCACGTTTTTTACTCAATTTTTTTCGGTCATGATTTTGAGAAAAATTTAAACGTAAAATTTTTAGAACTTTTTGATACCTTCGATTTGACAGTAAATTCAAAATATTTGGATAAAAATTGAGTGAGTTATGACCTTTCTCGTGGGACTGCTCAAACTTCGTTTTTCAGAAAATAATGTGTTGATGTGTTCTTGAAGTTATTTGTTGCAGGCTTCGTTGGGTATCGACGGGATTGTGCTACTGCATTTAGATATGTTAATAGAATATATTTAGGTGTTATTTGGTGGTTCGTTTGGGTCGGGATTGGCTTGGGATGTAATAGAAGTCGTAGGAAGCGAAACGATGCCGAATTACGGGTTATTGTTGTATCGAAGTTACTTGTCGATGTTTGGGAACATTCGGGGTGTTTATATGAGTTTGAATCAATGTAATAACATCCTAGGATGAGTTTTGAGGTGTTGGTTCATGGTCCTTAGGCTTGGAGTGAAAGGGTGAATGAATAAGTTAGTGAATTTTCGTGAGTTTGCATGTCGAGAGGGTACTCGGACCCCGGCACAGAGTCCGTGTCCTTTTTCCTTCAAAAATACGAATTTCCAGAGCCTACCCGGACCTGTACACCCTTTTCAAAAAAAAAAATTTTTTTTTTTTTTAGGATTTGCTTCGGGGTTTTATATCATGGTTTAACACCTTGGTTAAAATTTATTTATGTAAAATATAGGATTTGTTTTGTGGTTTTATGCCATGGTTTAGTACGATGATTATGCGAGGTCAAGTCCTGAGCGAACTAGAATGTCATAAGCTACTTATTCACTTTAGTGGTGAGCTCGAATACCTACGTCTAAGACATGCAAGTTAAGTATTTAAAAATTCATGTTAGTATGTGCAGCAACAGCCCCAGTCGAAGTACAACGAATCCCTCAACGTCAAGTAAGTAAGTATGATGACGTGCAAAGAAAATATTTTAAGTTTTGGAGGTATACTAAATGTCTTGTGACCAAAGTATGTTTAGGATTGGAAAGCGTTAAATTATGAACGGGTACCAATCCGCCCGTTAAATTATGAACGGGTTAGATCGAGGTTGGAAAGCGTTAAATTATGAACGGAGACCAACCAGCCCGTTAAATTATGAACGGGGATCTCATGTATGTGGCAGTGGATACGTCCCTGTCGGCCCAGTACTGTGGTTTGTCTGATCAGGCATTTATTATGTTATGGGTCACTTACTTTGAAACATCCTCTACGCAAAATGATGAAGTTATGTATGTTCATGTATGCAAGCACGTTTAAGAAAGTTTATGTTGATGGCACGTCTAAGTATGTATGTACGTATGTTCAAGTTTCGTTATGCAAGTTCAAGTTTTAAGTATGTATGTCCTATTTTAAAGTTGCATGTGATTTTATTATTTACTACTCGTTACTACCAGTTTATACGTGTTGAGTCTTTAGACTCACTAGACTTGATCGATGCAGGTGAGTATGTTGATGAGGAGACAGGAGATGGTGACCAATGGGCAGGCTTGGACTGAGCAGGAGGCTAAACCCGAGGACCGCCATGTTTAAGTTTTATGCAAAAATTAAATTACTCTGATTTCATATTTTGATGGGAATACTTTGAGCAAACCTTTTGTGAGCAAATTTTTATTGTAGTTATTTTGAACAACCATGTCTTATGGGGGACTTGGTTGAGATATTTTATGGCAGACATTGAAAGTATTTTTACATTCAAGAAAATTCAAAATTTTTCCGCAAATTTTGAGTATGAAAATGTACGTTACATTTACATTACGTTTCTGCATTTGTTTTTTTAAAACAAATTTATGTCCCACATTACTTAAGTGTTTCATTTGGTATTAATAACGATTAAGAAGATGATTAGCGTCCTGGTCCCCACTGCAGGTGGTATCAGAGCATTAGGTCCTAGAACAGTAGGTTCTTAGACTGAGATAGAGGAGAATGAGTGGGGTAGATTGAGCTTTCTTTCCTGCTTTTGCGATACTAGCATGTGACTTGTTGTAATGTTGAATTACATTGTATATGCTAGCATGATACTATGTTTTACTGCCTTATAATACATGTTACTTGATTGAACTGATTTGATTTGATAACGTGTATTATTGAGTATGAATCAGACCTGATTCTTGATCAGCAGTAAGATGATCAGATGAGGACTGGAACAGATATGTTGTATTGGGTTACTAATTCTTTTGGTAATCTGATGTACCTGCCCGAAGAATTCGAGAACCGGGTAGTACTTCGAGTTATCAGATGGATGTGTCAGAAACTCCAATGGAAATACAGTTGAAACAGTTTCAGTCATTTCAACCGCCGATTCTGAAGGGTATTGAGATGTCTGATGATTGTGAGAATTGGTTAGATGATATAGAGATATTGTTTGATTCATTTGATTACCCAGATGAACGGAGAGTTATACTGGTGCCCAACTAGTTACGAGACATTGCAAGGAGCTGGTGGCTGGTAACCAAAGAAGTATTAGAACAGCGTGGTATGGTGATAACGTGGAAGATGTTTAGAGCTAAATTTTTAAAATATTTTTCCCGGGATCGTACCGAGAGGACAAAAGAGCAGAGTTTGAGAATTTGAAACAGGGTCAACTGAAAATTGAAGAATATGTTGCTAAATTCTATACTTTACTTGCGTTTTGTTCCTCACGTGGCTGAGAATGATGAAGCTGTAGCTGATCAGTTCATCAACGGATTGAATCATGAGATATTTGCCTTGGTGAAGGTAGAGCGACCCTATCATTTTGTTGATGCTTTGAAGAAAGCAAAGAGAGCTGAGGCAAGTTTGATTCGACAACGAGGAAGGTTCGATGTGATTCGACCCCATATACGGAAATCCCCTCTCAGATTTGTTAGTGGCAGTACGAGTGAGAAGCAAGATTTTCTAAAAGCTCGAAAGAAACAGTTTAAGAAATTGGGGAGTGGACCGAGCGGTTCATCTAGCTCCAGTGGTTATAGCCCGAGTTATACTGGAGTTTATTGTAAAACCTGTGGAGGGAGACATCCCACAGAGAATTGCCAAGGAGTATTTGGTAGTTGCCGTATCTGCAGACAGCAGGGACATTTTGCTAGAGTTTGTCCACAGAGAGGTTCTCGAAGATTTCAGATAGCAGAATCATTTAGTGGGAGTGACCGAAGAACAGACCCAGGAGGCAATTGATGATATAGTGACAGGTAACTGTTCTTTTATGATCATTTTACGTACGTATTAAGAGATATTAATATCTCTTATACATGATTTTGTTTGAATTGCATTGAGATATGCTTTAGCTGTTGGGTCTGTAATTACTGTAGTATTTATCTTTTTACCTTTTGGGGGAAAAGGTTGATATCAGTGAATTCTGTGAAACATCGTATACTGCAGTAAGATGAGAATGAAATCGAGATAGAATGTGTTGTACTTGTGTTGTCTGATTCTAAATGCATTATTGATATTAATTTGCTGATCAAGTACAAAACTATTGTAGACTCCTTTCAGGAGATGATAAGATTCATACCAGATATGGCTGATGAGTAGAAATTCTACGGTGAGGGTTCTAGATCCAGATTCTTTTGATATCCGTATTGTTTGTGACTCGATGGTTACATAAAGGAGCAGATGGAATCCTTATGTATTTAGTAAATGTACTGAAATCGAGCCTAGCATTGACAGATTTTCCAATGATGTATGAGTTTGCTGAGGTCTTCTCAGGTGAGATTTCGAAATTGCCTTACGTCAGGGAGATTGATTATAACCTTGACTCAATAGCAGAAACTGTTCAGATATGAATCTTGATTGAAACAGATTGTATTTGTGATATGTGATATCCGAAGATAGTATGTGACACCCTGACCCGTAACATTAAAAATACAGCGGAAATAAATTTTTTTTTTTAAAATATGGAAGGAGTTTCAAAATACATTTCATAAAAATGTTTACAAAATAATCACATGATCATTCAAATGACATACAAAATACAAAACAATCATTCTTATGATCATGTCCCAAAATGATGCAAAACAATCTTCCTTCCAACGGTGTATGCATATGACTCCCATCCACGATCACTGTCCTGGTCGGTCACTCTTATCTGCATCACATGAAAATAACTGAAATGAGAATAAATCTCAGCAAGTGGAACTCTAACATAGCAATTGATACAATATACTCTGTAAATCATGACTTTGAAATCATAAATACCATCAACTCTGAAACATGAATACTGTAGCAATAACTGTAGCAATAGCATATCAATAAGATAGCAATAAGATGGTATTCTCTTTTCTCTGGTTGGATTGATATCAATAGTATCTCTGTCTGTGGTTGCAAATATCCCATCGATATAAATCGATAACTGTGAGGGATAAAGCCTATGGTCGATGATCATCTAATTGCATGCAATGCTCTGACTATGATTAATCAATCCAATAAAACATTTGAACTCTGAATAGCATTTAAAGCCGTCGTTTCGCAATCTCTATCTTTTGTGTTCCCTTTTTAACAATAGTGAGACATACAATGCCTCCAATAGATAATCAATGAAATCAATACGTAACAATGAATCAATTGAAGGGAATATCACTTTAAAATCTTTAAAACTCAATACATATAACATCATGTGAGCAAAAGGATGAAATTCCACTTACAAACCAATAGAACACCTCAAACTTAGCTCTTGGTACACCACCTACAACAATAATCCATAAACAACACCAATATCAAGTCTATATCCACAAACTCAAGTCAAATAATCCATTAAACCAACAATAACAACACCCTATAACAACTCATCTCCAAAAACCATGCTAGAATCGCACCAAAAACTTACCTAAGCTTCCTTATAGCACGGAGAACGTCGATCTCAAGTCGGAAATCCAAATAACTCCAAGAATCAAAGGTAGGAAGCAAAAGAAATGGAGGAAAACCATTGGTAGGTGAGAGGAAATCTCGAAAAAGGTAGATAGGATAGGATAAGATATGGCCAACAACTCCAAAAAGTAGCTAGATAACTCGCCCATACTTACACCGCGGGTGCGGTCACACAAGCACCGCGGGTGCGCTATGCCTTCGGCCAACCAAAATAAATCCCATGCACGAACACCGCGGGTGCGGTGCTGCTAATACCACGGGTGCGGTCCTTGCACTGCCGCGGGTGCTGGTGATGCCACGGCCTTCAAATTCCAAAATGATGAATAGTACACCGCGGGGGCACTCCTCTAAGAGCGCGGGTGCACTCAAGCCACGGCAATGAACAGTACTAAATCAACTAAAATCGATCCGAAACGCTGAAACGAACAATCAACACCAACTAACACCTCAATAAAATAATAACCAATAATACTATAGCCCAAAATACAACTCTAAACATCTAATCACATAACCCAAATAACAAACGAAACTTAAATCGTACCGTACACCGGGCTCGGCTATTACAATCTCCCCTCCTTAGAGGAATTTCGTCCGCGAAATTGACGTCACTGCACGAACAACTCAGGATACTTCTCTCTCATCTCATCCTCTGGTTCCCACTGTAGCCTCTTCGATCAAATGGTTCCTCCAAAAGACTTTAACGATGTCGATCTCTTTGTTCCTCAGAACTCTAACTGTGCGATCCAAAATCTGAATCGGAATCTCTTGGTACGTCAAACTCGGCGTCAAGTCCAATGGCTCGTGGCGAAGAACATGGGAAGGATCTGCAATATACTTCCTGAGCATCGATACATGAAAAACATTGTGGACTCTGTCAAGATCGGGCGGTAGGGCTAATCTGTAGGCTCTGTCACCAACTCTGTCCGAGATCTCAAAAGGACCAATAAATCTCGGACTTAACTTGCCTTTCTTGCCAAATCGCATCACACCCTTGAGAGGTGCAATCTTCAAGAACACGTGATCGCCAACCTCGAACTGCAAAGGCCTACGACGAACATCTGCATAGCTCTTCTGTCTGGACTGAGCAGTCTTCATCCTCTCTCGTATCACAGCAACAACATCAGCCGTCTGCTGGACCAACTCTGGTCCCAACATCTTCCTCTCTCCAACCTCATCCCAAAACAAAGGGGATCTGCACTTCCTGCCGTAAAGTGCCTCATACGGTGCCATGCCAATCGACGCCTGGTAGCTATTGTTGTACGTGAACTCCACAAGTGGCAATTTAGAATCCCAGCTACCAGAATAATCAATAGTACAAACTCTGAGCATATCCTCAAGAATCTGAATGACCCTCTCTGACTGACCGTCGCTCTGAGGGTGATAAGCTGTACTGAACGCTAACCGCGAACCCATAGCTCTGTGCAAACTCTTCCAAAACTCGGAGGTAAATCTGGGGTCACGATCAGACACAATCGACACAGGCACACCATGAAGTCTAACAATCTCTGCAATATAATCCTCGGCATACTGGTTCATAGAGTACGTCGTCTTGACTGGGAGAAAGTGCGCCGACTTGGTCAACCTATCAACAATGACCCAAATGGAATTATAACCTTTCTGCACTCTGGGAAGACCAGTCACGAAATCCTTCGTAATATGCTCCCACTTCCACTGAGGAATCAGCAATGATAGCAATGTCCCAGCAGGTCTCTGGTGCTCAATCTTCACCTGCTGACAAGTAAGGCACTGAGAAATGAACAAAGCAACATCTTTCTTCATACCTGGCCAACAGTAGAGTCGACGAAGATCCTGATACATCTTCGTACTGCCTGGATGAATCGAATAAGGTGCGGTATGAGCCTCTGTCAGAATGTCTCGTCGAATAACATCGCCAACAGGAACACAAATACGGCCTCTGAAAGTCACCAAACCATCACCATTCAAACCAAACTCTGAATTACCCCTCTCTTCAGCTCTAGCTCTCAACTCTAGCAACTGCACATCAGTCGCCTGCTCTCTACGGATCCTGTCCGTCAAAGTAGATCGAATAACCAACGCTGAAAGACGAGCAATGGTACCTGGAATCACCAGATCAATCTCCTCTCTCTGCAAATCCATCAACAATGGCCTCTGAATCAAAGAACTCAATGAAGCACTCGACTTACGGCTCAAAGCATCAGCCACAACGTTCGCCTTCCCTGGGTGATAACTGATCGTCACATCGTAATCCTTGACAAGCTCTAACCACCTCCTCTGCCGCATGTTGAGCTCTTTCTGAGAAAACAGATACTTCAAACTCTTGTGGTCTGTGAAGATCTCACACTTTTCGCCATACGAGTAATGTCCTCCAAATCTTCAGGGCGAAAACCACAGCTGCTAGCTCCAAATCGTGCGTCGGATAATTCCTCTCATAGTCTTTCAACTGACGAGAAGCATAGGCAATGACCTTACCTCGCTGCATCAGCACTGCACCAAGGCCTCTCTTCGACGCATCGGTATAGACAACAAAATCCTCAGAACCACTGGGCAATGAAAGAACAGGAGCTGTCATCGATCTATCCTTCAACTCCTGAAATGCACTCTGGCAATCGATGGACCACTCGAACTTCACAGTCTTCCTCGTCAGATTGGACAATGGCAGGGCAATCTTGGAGAAATCTGAAATGAAACGATGATAGTAACCCGCCAAACCAAGGAAACTGCGTACCTCAGAGACAGTGGTAGGAATAGGCCAATTCTGAATCGCCTCTATCTTCAACGGATCAACAGCAATGCCATCCCTCAAAACAACATGGCCTAGAAAAGAAATCTGATCCAGCCAAAACTCACACTTCTTCAACTTGGCGAACAGCCTCTTCTCTCTCAACAACTGAAGAACCACTCTGAGATGCTCGGCATGAAGCTCTCTGGTCTTGGAATAGATCAGAATATCGTCGATAAAGACAATGACGAAGCTATCCAGATAAGGCTTGAACACACGGTTCATCAGGTCCATGAAGACTGAAGGGGCATTGGTTAGACCAAAAGACATAACCAGAAACTCAAAGTGACCATACCTGGTCCTGAAAGCCGTCTTAGGGACATCAGACTCCCTAACCTTCAACTGATAGTAGCCAGACCGAAGATCAATCTTCGAGAACACAGTGGCACCATGGAGCTGATGAAACAAATCATCTATCCGTGGCAACGGATACTTGTTCTTGACAGTCACTTTGTTAAGCTCCCTGTAGTCGATACACAGCCGCAAAGATCCATCCTTCTTCTTGACAAACAGAACCGGAGCTCCCCAAGGCGAAGAACTCGGACGAATAAAACCCTTGTCTAAAAGATCCTGCAACTGAGTCTTCAACTCCTTCATCTCAGTAGGGGCCATCCTGTACGGAGCCTTAGAGATAGGAACCGTACCTGGAGCTAAATCGATAACGAACTCAACATCTATGTCCGGCGGCAAACCCGGAACATCATCCTCAAACACATCAGCAAACTCCCTCACAACATCAATATCATCTATATTCAACTTAATCAATCTATCCACATCCACAATAGAAGCAAGAAACCCAACGCAACCTCTACCCAGCAATCTCTCAGCCTCAAGACAAGAAATAAAAGGAAGGACCAGCGAAGTACCTGAGCTGGCGAGAACTCCTCCCTGGCCATCATATTCCTTGGTCATCGAAAAGATACGACCCTGCACCTTCCCTTGGCTAGCTCCTCGTGGACAATTTCTGGCAACGTGGCCTGCCGTGCCACAACGATAACAAGTATGAGTGCCAAGTCTGCACTCTCCTCGATGATGCTTGCCACACTTAGAACAAAGTAGCTTCTCGGGATCAACTGGAACTGGCGGTGGTCTAGGACTCCACTCCATCTTGCCCTTGCCCTTGAAACGATCCCTGCCTCTCTGATTAGAACCCTGGCCTCTCTGAACAACAGCTTGGTGCCTCTCCTGCCTCTCTCTGGTGATGTCGTTCTCATCTTGCTCGGCCAATAATGCTTTGGACACAATCTCCTTGAAAGTCACGGCCTTGGACATGTTGATATCACGACGAATCTCAGCTCTAAGGCCTCGAATGAAATGAGCGCCTTTATCTTTGTCATTGGAAGCAATGTACGGAGCAAATAGGCAACCCTCCTCGAACTTCAGAATGTACTCACCAACATCTAAGCTCCCCTGACGAAGCTCCAAGAACTCCGTAACCTTCCTCGCTCGAAGTGCATCGGGGAAATACTTGTCATAGAACAGGTCAGTGAACTCTGACCACTTCAGTGTCGCAACATCAACTCCAACTTTGGTCGCATTCCACCAAATGCGAGCAGCCTTAACCAACATGAATACGGCACAGCTGATCCTGTCTTTGTCCTCGTACTGGAGATGATCGAAGATCGCCTCTAAAGCCTTCACCCACTCGACAGCAACTAGAGGATCGGTGCTACCTGCGAATTCCGGTGGATCCATTCTCTTGAAAGCAGAAAAGACGGCATCAGTGCCAACAGCCTGTGCTACTGGAACTCTACCTTGGCCTCTACCCTGTCCAGTACCTTGCATACGAATGAGCTGCTGAATCTGCTCGCTATGCACCTTAGCCTGCTCCTTAAGCAACTTGCCGAACTAATCGACAACTCTCGAGGAAGAACTATCCTCACCCTCGATCGCCTTACGCTTAGGAGGCATACTCTACAATTGCTCACAAGACACCAATCAATAGATAACAATGAATAGATGCAAGAAAACATACCCGGACAGATGAGAGTAGACGAAGTCATATGCATTGGTCCGAAGAACACCGCTCTGATACCACTAAATGTGACACCCTGACCCGTAACATTAAAAATACAGCGGAAATAAATATTTTTTTTTTTAAAATATGGAAGGAGTTTCAAAATACATTTCATAAAAATGTTTACAAAATAATCACATGATCATTCAAATGACATACAAAATACAAAACAATCATTCTTATGATCATGTCCCAAAATGATGCAAAACAATCTTCCTTCCAACGGTGTATGCATATGACTCCCATCCACGATCACTGTCCTGGTCGGTCACTCTTATCTGCATCACATGAAAATAACTGAAATGAGAATAAATCTCAGCAAGTGGAACTCTAACATAGCAATGATACAATATACTCTGTAAATCATGACTTTGAAATCATAAATACCATCAACTCTGAAACATGAATACTAGCATACTGTAGCAATAGCATATCAATAAGATAGCAATAAGATGGTATTCTCTTTTCTCTGGTTGGATTGATATCAATAGTATCTCTGTCTGTGGTTGCAAATATCCCATCGATATAAATCGATAACTGTGAGGGATAAAAGCCTATGGTCGATGATCATCTAATTGCATGCAATGCTCTGAATATGATTAATCAATCCAATAAAACATTTGAACTCTGAATAGCATTTAAAGCCGTCGTTTCAGCAATCTCTATCTTTTGTGTTCCCTTTTTAACAATAGTGAGACATACAATGCCTCCAATAGATAATCAATGAAATCAATACGTAACAATGAATCAATTGAAGGGAATATCACTTTAAAATCTTTAAAACTCAATACATATAACATCATGTGAGCAAAAGGATGAAATTCCACTTACAAACCAATAGAACACCTCAAACTTAGCTCTTGGTACACCACCTACAACAATAATCCATAAACAACACCAATATCAAGTCTATATCCACAAACTCAAGTCAAATAATCCATTAAACCAACAATAACAACACCCTATAACAACTCATCTCCAAAAACCATGCTAGAATCGCACCAAAAACTTACCTAAGCTTCCTTATACCACGGAGAACGTCGATCTCAAGTCGGAAATCCAAATAACTCCAAGAATCAAAGGTAGGAAGCAAAAGAAATGGAGGAAAACCCTTGGTAGATGAGAGGAAATCTCGAAAAAGGTAGATAGGATAGGATAAGATATGGCCAACAACTCCAAAAAGTAGCTAGATAACTCGCCCATACTTACACCGCGGGTGCGGTCACACAAGCACCGCGGGTGCGCTATGCCTTCGGCCAATCAAAATAAATCCCATGAACGAACACCGCGGGTGCGGTGCTGCTAATACCGCGGGTGCGGTCTCACCGCGGGTGCGGTCCTTGCACTGCCGCGGGTGCGGTGATGCCACGGCCTTCAAATTCTAAAATGATGAATAGTACACCACGGGGGCACTCCTCTAAGAGCGCGGGTGCACTCAAGCCACGGCAATGAACAATACTAAATCAACTAAAATCGATCCGAAACGCTGAAACGAACAATCAACACCAACTAACACCTCAATAAAATAATAACCAATAATACTATAGCCCAAAATACAACTCTAAACATCTAATCACATAACCCAAATAACAAACGAAACTTAAATCGTACCGTACACCGGGCTCGGCTATTACATAGTATACCGAATTGATCTTAACACAGTTAAGATAGTGATCAGTGGCTGAGAACAATATCGGTGTCAGAAATGTCAGAAATTCATAAATGCATGAGTTTAGAAGATTATTATATACGACTGTTGTTCGAATTTCTTGAGAATTGTTATTGTTTTAAAACAGGATTTGAGACAGATTATATTGTTTGGGGGACATTACATTCGAAGATGATATAGTAGTTAATTTAAACAATGTCGAAGATATGATCGATTAGCCCGATTGACACTATTATCGGAAATTACAGTTTATGAGTGTCAAAGATCAGTATAGATGACTGATGTTTCGAATTTGATCTGATATTATTGTTATTTGAATTCGTGTTTGATACAGATTATTGTGAACCGTTGAGATTATATACAGTTCAAACCGAATCAGAGCTGATTTCGAGAATTAAAGCAGTTCAGAAATTGGAGCCGAATGTTCAGAACTTGAATTTGATAATCAGAGCAGAGCATCGATCAGAATAATATATATGTGGCTGAATTGTTTTTTTTTTGTGCCAAATATTTCAGATTGATATCAGATAATTCAATATCAATAGTCAAAACAGGGTTTCGATCAGAATACCAGGTAAGTAATATTGTAGTGTATGTTAATAACTGACTTATTTGTGCCAGATATTTAGAATCTGAAATAACAGGTATTGTCAGAAGTGCACAATAATTGATTCAGTATGCATTTTGATAGCAGAAAATGTTTTGATAGAAACAGATGAGATTAGATATGGCAGAATTGTGCTGAAATGTCTAAATTGACGACAGATGAAAACAAAAAGATAGAAACCAGAAGATTTATTTCAGATTTGTTTAATTCTGAATAGAAATGAGAGTACATTTCTATGAAATTCTTAATGAAACTATCCCAATATTTTCAAGATTGTGATGTGATATGATCGTGATTGACAGATTGTTCGATCTGCATATGTTAGTCTGTACAAGATGACAGTACAAACATGACCAGATGACAGATTGATGTCAGAAAAATGGTCAGATTGAACAGAATGCTAAAATAGATTATATCAGATTGTGATTTTTGATTGATTTTGTACTTGTGGCAGAATATACCATGAGCTCTTTCACATATTATCCACAGACTGACAGAAAGTCAGAGCTGACTATCCAAAGATGGGAGGATATTTGTGGAACAGTAGTGCTAGATTTTAGTACCAGCTGACACGATGTATTGTCACTTTGTGAATGATCGTATGACAATAGCAATCAGATGAGTATTGAGATAGCTGCAAACGAGGCATTGTACAGTGAGAACTGCAGATTTCCTTTGTATAAGGATAATATCTCGGAGATACCTGAGATAGGATCTGATACGGTCAGAGACATTGTGGGGACCCGGGCTCTAACTCAATTCTTTTGGGATTTAATTGGATCTTTGTTCGAAAATGTGGGTCAAAATTTTGCTTTTAACACTAATTTAAATGTATAACTAAAGCATATCATGTCTTGATATTAAATAAACAACATAATATACATACATGTCTGTTTGGTAAAATCATACGCTAGTGTTCAAATCCCAACTACAACATAAGTAGTACAAGTCAAAAGGAAAACACTAGAAATCTGCAACGCCCATGATCTCCACGCTATCGTCAATCTCTCATCTAGCACGAGATCCAGATCCTGCCCCACCTGTTGCCATGCACACATACAGACACGACAACAGCCGGATAACTCCGGTGAGAACATATCCCAGTATAAAACATGAATGCATGCAATGTCATAAAATATGTACACAAGCATAGCATCTATCAAATAACATGAATGTAAATCTAAACATGTAGAAGAATACAAATCTGTATTCACATTTAAATCTTGACTCGACTCATTTCTAATCTAGGGATCCCGTATGAATAAGACGGTCTGTCACCTACCCAACCACTCGGGGCAACGGTACGTCTTATTCCTAGACTTCGGTCAACTCTGTATCGAGGGTCTGCACATATAGCAAATCTGCTCCTATGCGTCGATACACCGAAACGTCTAGTTTTGGCAAGTCTGCCAATATCTCCTATCTCAGGACTCGAATATAAATCTATAAACAAGGCATTACATAATCAAATGTAATAACAATCTAGTATGTGATTTAGGGAAACTCGTATCAAATCTGAATCGAGTTGTGCAATCCCGTGACCACATGAATTATACCTTTCGTCGCACAATGTCTGTCGAGATCTTGAAGTCGGAATGTCGAGTCTGACAATAACAACTCTGAAAGACAATGTAGACATACCATATCAATTCCCAATTCAACTCAGCACATATACAATTCAATATTCGGTTTTGATACAATTCGACGGTGTAATGGCGTACTTCTTCGATACCGGTAACTCAATAACACTAAGCTCAATATCAACAAGTCATAACCTTATCAAAACACAATATCATACTGAAATTATCCCATCTCAACTCAATATACATGCTGGAATTCGAAATAATAGCATACGACATTCGTAATTCGATCCGGTAGCGAATATATCAAGTTCAACATATCCAGAACATAATCTAAAGCTCAAATATGAATTCTTCCAACACATAACTACCGAAACATGCTGGAAATAACTGAAACTTACATCCTTGAATAGCAAATGATGAGAGGAATTCAAAACCGAAGTCGTATATGAAATCGGATGGCTAAATTCTTCAAAATCACAAGTTTAAAATCAAGAGGAATGGACACTCTCCCTTGCATGCTCTCGGTTCTGAGGTATTTCTGAAATAGCTGAATGAAAGACAACACATCTATATTGCATGCTCAAGAACAAGTGTTATTATTTTTCAAATGACACGCACTACCGCGGGTGCGGTACACTAACAGCGCGGGTGCGCTGTGCTCACGGCGAGTTCATGCATTTTCTGAATTTCGATCACCGCGGGTGCGGCTCTTGCACGACCGCGGGTGCGGTCTCAACACCGCGGGTGCGGTCCTGTTACCACCGCGGGTGCGGTGTGGCTTCGCACAAATTCACCAATTTCTTCTCAATGCACCGCGGGTGCTGTATCTCTAACACCGCGGCTGCGGTATGGCTTCGGCCCAAACCTCACAACTTCAATTTAAATGTCATGCATTCTCCAACTTGTGAATCTCACATCCATAACAGCTGATAATTCTCGAGCCTTACAGACATGGCAAAGAAAACGTAGCTGATTCAGAAGAGAATGAAAACAACTCAGAATAAACAGACTGAAGATTGAATTTATCCTTGACTGGGGTAAGCAGATTCGATAACAGCTGATGGTGTTGAGATGTTACGAACTGTGGATTGATATATATACAGATGTTGTACAGCCAGTATTGCGAGATCGATTCGGTCAGAGTTATTTCGAGTGGTATTATGATATTATACTTCTTGAATTAATATTCCAAGTTGGAATCAGAGATCCGTAAAAGAAGATATTTCAGAATGGGAATTATTCTATTGTTGAAAACGCAGTAAGATTTTCAAAATATCAAAGAGATTACCTGAAAGACAGAATTTTATATGAGATTGATTTCAGAATGGATTCATTGAGATGAGTTTTCTGATTAAACTCTGTTATACATTTCTTCTGATATATCTGAATTGATTGCCTATGATTTCGGGACGAAATCAAATCTAAGGGGGGGAGAAATGTAATGCCCGAGATATAATTGCTGTAATCAGACGTTGATTAATTGACCGAATTGAGGTTATAGGAACTCAAATGAAGAAGCAGGGAATCATTATATTATTAGTCAAGATGTTGGACCGAACATCTCAAGATGTTGAACCGAACATCTAGAGATGAGATGTTGGACCGAACATCTCTCGCCCGAACGGTAGAAAAGAACCGCCCGAGCGCCAATTTTACTTCTTGGACAGAATGTTTGGCGCCCGAGCGGTAGAATATTACCACCTGAGCGCCAGGAGATGATCGGCTGAGTATCTCGACAGAAACTGTCACGACCGAGCGCCGAACAAGCGCCCGGGCAGAAATTCATGACCGCCCGAGCGCGAGGCGTGCAGTAAGAATATTGAGCCACTTGCCTCGCATGCGTGAATGTGTATATATGTATATATATATATATACAATTGCTTTTCCCTCATTCTTCAGTAAAGAATCGAGAAAAGCTTCGAGGGAGGATTTCGATTTAGGATTGAAGATTTTGGAGATCCGTCCGTTTGTTTTTGAATTTGATTATAGTAGCGTGTTCTTAACAACGAAAGCTACAACTGGATGTAAGTTTTGTTACGTTTAGACATGATTTGAAATTATGATATTATCAGAACTGAATAGGAAATATATATGGTGTTTCTGATATAGTAAACATCGTATAATTGAAGTCAGATCGAAGAACAGACTGTGTATGTAATTGATATGATTTTCAAAATTGTTATGATAGAGATTGTACAGAATTGAGAGTATGATCTGTTATCGTTGAGAGTATGAATTATACCGATATTGATTATGAGTTATGGTAGTATATCTGTGATGTTGAGATGGACGGGGTTACCGAAACTGTATTATTATTATACCATCGAAACATCCGTAGATTGATATTGATCAGATTTAACAGGCATTGATATTGTGCATATTGATATTGTCATTGCCAGATTGGATATGGACAGATTAGAATACGAGACTTCGTCTTCGTCAGACCGAGAAGATAAAGATATAAATCAATGTGAATCGGGAGATGGACTTGAGTAAGATTGGACTTTAGTTTCCCTAAATCACATACTTGTATGTTATTTCTTTTCATACATTTGTATTATTTGAATGAATATTCTTGATTACGGATTTATAGAAAAGCATAGAATAGCAGATAGCTATTGAGTAAAAGTCACTGACAGAAGAGCCAGATTAGGACAGAACAGTTATTGGCCCATTGCATATTGTCAGAATAGAGTTAGAGTAGATCCGCCTAGTCTTTGGCAGAACCGCTATGGCAGAACCGCCAAGTCACTGGACTTTTGCATATATATATATCTATAGACTGAGGAGAAGACCGACTCCTATTACAGATCTTCGATATAGACAGGCAAAGTCTGGGACTAAGAACGTGTGACACCTTTGGCCGGTTTTTAATAAAATAGCAGCGGTAATTAAAATTTTTATTTAAAATGGAAGAAAGATTCAAAATACATTTCATAAATAATCAAAAGTATACACATGATCAATAAAATGATATAACAAAAAGCAAAATATCATTCTTGTGATCATGTCCAAAATGCTTGCAAAAATAATCTTCTTCCTTCCATCTTAATATGCATATGACTCCGGCCCACAATCAACGTCCCGGACCGTCGCTCTTATCTGCAAGCACATGAAATAACTGAAATGAGTATGAAACTCAGCAAGTGGAACTCTTACATAGCAATGTACATATCATACTCTGAAAACATGACTTTAAAACATTGAATACCATGAACTCTTGAAGTATGAATAACATAGCATAATATAACAATAAGATGGTATTTCTCTTTTCTCTGTTGGATTGATATCTATATAGTATCTCTTTCTCTATACCTATATCCCATCGATATAAATCGATAACTCTGAGGGATATAAGCCTATGGTCGTTGATCAACTAATTGCATGCAATCTCTGACTATGTATCTATCAATCCAAAAATCATTTTGAACTCTCTCTTTGGCATTTCAACAAACACATTGCATACTCTATATTTTGTATTCCTTTTTTTACACAATTGAGACATTCAATTGCCTCCAATATACAATCAAGTATATCAATATATAATATGAATCAAATGTAAGAGAATAACACAATAAAACCATTGAAACACAATACATATACTATCATGTGAGCACAAGGAATGAAATTCCACTTACAACACTTGGAACACTTGGTTCTATACCTTTGGTTGAATTCCTAAAACAATAAACCATAAATTACACCATCAACATCTCAATAATCAGTAAACCCATAACAATTAATCCATAAAACCAACACCAACACCAAACCCATGATTTCTTCCAACACTAAACCAAGAATAAATTACACCAAAAGCTTACCTTAGCTTCCTTGATCCCAAAATAACCTTGCTCTCAACACAAATCACCAACCACAAGCTTGAATCAAAGAAAGGAAATGAAGAAATGAGAAAACTCTAGTCTCCAAGGAGAGAAAAATCGAGAATGAGGAGAAGGAAATGAGGGAAATAGCCAACTCATAAAATTATATCACTTAAAATCCGAAAACACGCTTCTACTGTTCACTGACCGCGGGTGCGCTAGCCCTTGAACCGCGGGTGCGCTATGCCTTCGGCATTCCAACCAAAAATCCACAATTGACGACCGCAGGTGCGCTCCATAAAGGACCGGGGGTGCGCTCTGGTCTCGGCCCTTGAACCGCGGGTGCGCTGAGGCTATGGGAAAACAACCAAAATTCTGAAGCATGAGACCGCGGGTGCAGTGCCATCCTTAGAGGAATTTCGTCCTCGAAATTGACGTCACTGCGAAAACAACTCCAGATACTTCTCTTTCATCTCATCCTCTGGTTCCCACGTGGCCTCTTCGATCAAATGATTCCTCCAAAGGACTTTAACAATGCCGATCTCTTTGTTTCTCAACACTCTAACTTTGTGATCCAGAATCTAGACCGGAATCTCTTGGTAAGTCAAATTCGGCGTCAAATTCAATGGCTCGTGGTGAAGAACATGGGAAGGATTCGCAATATACTTCCGGAGCATAGATACATTAAAGACATTGTGAACTCTGCCAAGATCTGGCGAAAGGGCTAACTTGTAGGCTCGATAACCGACTCTATCCAAGATCTCAAATGGGACAATAAATCTCGGACTCAACTTTCCCTTCTTGCCAAACAGCATTACACCCTTGAGAGGTGCTATCTTCAAGAACACATGGTGTAACGCCCCAGATTTGACGACTGTCCTCACTGTACCAAGACGAGTCTTTCCAGCGTGCTTATGTCCTCACTCACACGCACCCTAGGAAACTTCCCAGGAGGTCACCCATCCCAAAATTGCCCCAAGTCAAGCACGCTTAACTTTGGAGTTCTTATGTTATGAGCCACCGAAAAGAAGATGCACCTTCGTGATATGAGTAGCACCAATCAAATCTTTTAAGCCCTCTTCAACTGTACAGTCCATTACATTGAACAGTCTCGGAATCCCTCTCATTCCCGTGTGGGTCGGTTCATTCATGTTCCCTCCACCTAGAAGCCTGCCAGGAGCCGCTCATTGTCCGTGCAACTGATGGCACCGGCGATCATCCCCGCCCTCTTCGGCCCTGGGCCTCACATGCCCACCAACTTCCGCTTGGTTCGTCCTCGAACCACACCGTACTAAGAGAGGTCGGCTCTGATATCACTTGTAACGCCCCAGATTTGACGACTGTCCTCATTGTACCAAGACAGGTCTTTCCAGCGTGCTTATGTCCTCACTCACACGCACCCTAGGAAACTTCCCAGGAGGTCACCCATCCCAAAATTGCCCCATGTCAAGCACGCTTAACTTTGGAGTTCTTATGTGATGAGCTACCGAAAAGAAGATGCACCTTCGTTATATGAGTAGTACCAATCAAATCTTTTAAGCCCTCTTCAACTGTACAGTCCATTACATTGAACAGTCTCGGAATCCCTCTCATTCCCGTGTGGGTCGGTTCATTCATATTCCCTCCACCTAGAAGCCTGCCAGGAGCCGCTCATTGTCCTTGCAACTGATGGCACCGGCGATCACCCCCCGCCCTCTTCGGCCCCGGGCCTCACACATGGTCGCCAACCTCAAACTGCAACGGTCTACGACGCACGTCAGCATAATTCTTCTGTCTTGACTGCGCTGTCTTCATTCTCTCTCGAATAACAGCAACAACATCAGCTGTCTGTTGGACCAACTCTGGACCCAACATCTTCCTCTCACCAACCTCGTCCCAAAACAAGGGCGATCTACACTTCCTGCCATAAAGTGCTTCATACGGTGCCATGCCAATCGTCGCTTGGTAACTGTTATTGTACGTGACTTCAACAAGAGGCAATTTGGAATCCCAGCTACCAGGATAATCGATAGTACAAGCTCTGAGCATATCCTCTAGAATCTGTATAACTCTCTCTGATTGACCGTCGCTCTGGGGATGATATGTTGTACTGAACGCTAACCGTGAACCCATAGCTCTGTGCAAACTCTTCCAAAACTCTAAAGTAAATCTAGGGTCACGATCAGACATGATCGACACTGGAACACCATGAAGTCTAACAATCTCTGCTATTTACTCTTCGGCATACTGGTTCATGGAATACGTCGTCTTGACTGGAAGAAAATGCGCTGACTTGGTCAACCGATCAACAATAACACAAATAGAGTTAAAACCTTTCTGTGTTCTAGGAAGGCCAGTCACGAAGTCCATCGTAATATGCTCCCATTGCCATTGAGGAATCGGCAATGATAGCAATGTCCCTAGCAGGTCTCTGGTGCTCAATCTTCACTTGCTGACAAGTTAGGCACTGAGAAATAAACATGGCAATATCTTTCTTCATACCTGGCCACCAATAGAGTCTACGAAGATCCTGATACATCTTGGTGCTGCCTGGATGTATCGAATATGGCGCGGTATGTGCCTCTGTCAAGATGTCTCGCCGAATATCATCACCAACAGGAATACATATACGGCCTCTGAAAGTCACCAACCCAAACTCTGAATCATCTCTCTCCTCTGCTCTAGCCCTCATCTCTATCAACTGAACATCAATGGCCTGCTCTCTACGGATCCTATCCGTCAATGTAGCCCGAATGACCAACGCTGAAAAGCGAGCAATGGTCCCTGGAAGTGTAGAAGTGCAACATCAATGGCCTGCTCTCTACGGATTCTATCCTTTGCCTAAAGGATAGAAAGGCACAAAGAAAGAAGTGCAACATCCGTTTTGGTAAATTTTCAGAATCGAGTAAAGGATAGAAAGGCACAAACAATGTTGTCGTGGAATTTTCGATACTAAGAGTTTGCAGAACGATTGAAGGAAATAGATTTCGAATTTCTCAAAGAATTTTGGGAAGAATGTGAGTTTGTTTCAGAATGTACTAGGCTTTTGCCAAAATTTGACTTCTTCAAATTTTGTCTGTCAAAATCCCAGCGGGAGTATGAACCTGGCGGCTCTGATACCACTTAAATGTCACGCCCCAAGTCCGAAGCATCGGTGACATCCGGCATTGTTTAACAATTACTTGAAAACAATTAAGCCTCGTATCGAAATGCCAAAAACAGTCTTTTTCATATATTAAACATTGTCTTTACATTGACAATAGAATTAGAAATACATCAGAGTTTCTAATAGCGGAAACGAAAAGAAAGCAAAATCTTGAGTTCTGATCTTGATCTTCAATTCACCAACCCCAGAAAGCATCTTGCTCTTCCTCATTCAGTTGCTCATCATTTTTATCTGAAATTTGTAAGGGGTGAGTGTTTTGGGAAACACTTAGCAAGTAGGGGGTCGATCGATTCCAAAGACACATATAGAACTTAGTTTTCTTAAAAAGTTTTTTTAATAGACTTTCAAAACTTAGTATTCTTAGCTTATCCTGACAGAGACAAATAAAATAAATGACAGAATTCATCAGTGGGTTCAGAACAATTCAGAAACAGATTAAATCAATTCAGAAAAGAACATATCAGAACAGACATAACACTGTTACTCATCACATTTCCATGATCAAATTGTCCCCAATATTTTAGTCCTCTAAGGGGTGAGGCCAAAACATGGTTTTATACCCACCAAAGGGGGCAAGAACAGAACATGGTTTTATACCCACCAATGGGTCCAGAACAGAACTACAATTCTCGTCCCATTTCAAATTCCAATCGTAACAATGCCACATGATTCAGACTTATCAGACAGAACATATCAGAATTTCAGACGGATACAGCGGAATCAAAGAATTTCGAAGGACAGAAGAAAACATATAATCGATCGAAATTTTAAACAACAGACTGAGATTTTCGAAAGAATTGACACACAATCATGCATGTCTTATAATTTATATGCAAAGTTTTAAATATACAAACAAAGTACATAACAAAAGCCCACTTACAGATTTCTTGTACAAATCTTTCTCTTGAAATTTCGGCAGCACTTCGGCGCAACTCTAAACAACACTAGCTTCGGTCGGGCAGCACTTTGGCACAAGGTTTCCGTACTGGACTCCACGAAAATATTTCCTCCTTCTTCCTAGACTTCGGCCGAGACTTGAGAGGGGTGAGGGGAACCGAAATTTTAGTGTCTTTCTTGGAGCACTTTTTCCTTCCCTTTGATGTGGTATTTATATGCCAAAGATAGCCCCTTCACCTAGCCCCTTGGCCAAAATCTTGGGGTCCAAGATTATCCATGGATGTAGTCCAAACTCCCATGCATTCTTCAAGTCCAAGGTTAGCCTTAATTGTGGTTCAAAATCTCATGCACTCTTCAAGAGTCACCTTGATCTTCTATAGGGTCATTTCTTGCATCATTAATGTGTCTTATTCCTTTAGCTCCTCTCTTAGCTCCTTCATGGTTTTACTTAAAGGTTATTTCTTGCATACTTAATTTGTCCAAACCTGAGCTCAACTTACAGCTCCTTTTTTGGTCTTGTTAGGACATGCTTGGTCGAGCTTCTTCGAGCTGAGGGATCGAGTCCTTGAGCTGGGGTTTTACTCCTCTCGTGACAACTCTTTGATGGATGCTGTTATTTGCAGTTCGGCCTCCTGTTGAGCTAATCCCCGAGCTTTGAAACTACCTCCTCAAGTTATATTAGTTAAAAATCTAATTTCGTATTTTATAATTAGGATGAAAGTGTTCTGATCTTAGATTAAGCTAAATTTTAAGCTCGTATATTTCTTAACTGATTTACTTTGGATCGGAAAATCCCGGGTTCTCACATAAACAACATATACATGCAACTCATATAAACATATATACAAAAGCATAAACAATTATCAAAAAACATGTATCATAATCTGAGGAACATGAATCGATATAAACTGTAAATGAAACTCTTTAATTTTTAATCTCGACTCGACTCTTATCTAGTCTAGGGATCTCGGTTCCCGGACATTGGTACATTATATCGAATCTCTACAATAGGACTCGATCTACTCCTAAGCACATCGATATAAACCAAACATCCAGTGACTTGGCACCTCTGCCAATGACTGGGCACCTCTGCCAAAGACTCTTTCTCGATATCTATCTTCGATTCTCTGCTTTTCTATAAATCAATAGAATAAGCATACACATTCAAATAATACAAAGGTATTAAAACAATAACAAATAAGCATGTGATTTTGGGAAACTCAAGTTATCTCTTACTCGAGTTATATCTCCCGGTTTAACATTGGTTTATACCTTTCTTTTTGTCAGCGTTCGGCTTGGTTCGTTCTTCTATCGAATCTGAAGTTGAATTCTCGACTTCATATCCAATCTGAATGAAATTTGAGAAGTACAATATCATATACATCTCAAACAAGACTTGAATTGCTCAATACTCAATCTTATCAAATTCTGACGGCATAACGGCGGAATCTTGAAATATCGGCAATGCAAGTATCAATAGATACCAGTATCAACAACTCATAATCAATCAACAAACACAATTCCAATAACAAATCTATGTAATCTCAATCAAATATAATCTGAAAATTGATAACAATTTCATACGGTATCCGTTTATCGATCCGGATTCGATTATACGATTACCAAAATCTAAAGAACACATAATCTAAATCATATCAGGATTTCTTCCAACAAAAAATTTCAAACCATACAGGAACATAAGAAACTTACATCCTTTTGAAGCTCTTGACCAGAGGAACACGGTAATAAAATCGGATGGAAAATTGGACAGTCGGAACTTGTAAAATCACAATCCTAAAATCTGAGGAAGCTTGAGAGTTCAACCATGGAGCTTACGGTTTTCTTGCTACAAATCTGAAGGAAAATGAAGGAAGATTATCCTTTTATTGCATGGCAAGACATGTGGCTCATTTCTTTGTTCAGCATGTCTCGCTCATATGCGCGTCCATCACCGGAGAATATGCGTGAGACTCTCTGTCTCGGCATTTAACATTTCTCCTGCTCGCGCATATGCGCGCCCCGTCGCGCATATGCGCGAGACCTAATGTCTCGGCATATTTCAAATACACCAGCTCACGCATATGCTCCGAGTCTCGCGCATATGCATGAGACCTACTGTCTCTGCGCATAACATTTCATCTGCTCGCGCATATGCGCGCCCCATCTCGCGCATATGCGCGAGGTCTTCTGCCTCGGCAATGGATACTCCCGCATATGCGTGAGGTGTTCTGCCCTCACATATATCACGTACTTTTGTCCACGTCTTCCTCGGGCTGTTCCTTCCATAATCAAGTCAATTCGTCAATTAAATAATTTCAGATTAAATGATATAATCTCGGGCATTATAATTTCCCCCTCTAAGATCTGATTTTGTCCTCGAAATTGCAGGCAATCAAATCACATATAATAAAATGTATAACAGAAGCTAAATAAGAAACTCACATAATTGAAACAATCCTGGAAATTTCTGTCTCATGCCTGATTCATTCTCCCAAGTAGCTTCTTCAATGCCATTACGACTCCACTGAAATTTCACAAGCAGAATAGTCTTTGTTCTGAGTTTTTTTCCTTTACGATCAAGAATCTGCAGTGGCTTTTCAAAATAACTCAGCGTTTCATCAAGTTCGGCCTCATCTGGCTGAAGAACATGAGAAGCGTCAGGAAGATATCTTCGTAACATAGATACATGAAAGACATCATGTTTTCCAGATAGAGACGGAGGTAGAGCAAGTTGATAAGCACGATCACCTATCTTCTCCAGAATCTCATAAGGACCAATATAGCATGGAGATAATTTCCCTTTCTTGCCAAATCTGACAATGCCTCTGAAAGGAGAAATCTTCAGAAATACTCTGTCTCCTGCCTCAAATACTAACGGTCGTAGTCGAATATTGTCATATTTGGCTTGTCTATCCTGAGCTATCTTCATTCTTTGACGAATCAGCTTCACTTTCTCAGTCATATCTCGAATCATATCAGGCCCAAGTTCAGGTACCTCAGAGATATCTTCCCGGTAAAGAGGGGATCTGCAATTCTTGTCAGAAAACGCTTCAAACGGAGCCATCTCTATACTCGTCTGATAGATATTGTTGTACGAAAACTCACAAAGCGGTAAACAATCTTGCCAACTAGTGCCAAAATCTAGCACTACAGCTCTATGCATATCTTCCAGTGTCTGTATAGTTCGTTCTGACTGTCCGTCAGTCTGAGGATAATACGCGGTACTCAGATGTAACTTCGTACCTAGAGCTTGTTGCAAACTGTGCCAAAAGTGCGAAGTAAATCGAGGATCATGATCTGATATGACTTCGGCACTCCGTGCAATCTGACCACTTCTCTAACATAAATCTCTGTCATCTGGTCGGTATGTCATCTTGTACGGAATAATACATGTTGATTTGGTCAATCTGTCAATAACGACCCAAATCGCATCACAACCTCGAGAGGAACGTGCTAGCTTTGTCACAAAATCCATCGAAATATGATCTCATTTCCATTCTGGAATAGATAAGCTATGCAACAAACCTCCGGGTTTCTTTATTTCTGCTTTCACCTGTTGGCAATTCAAACATCTAGATACAAAATCTGTAATATTTGATTTCATCTGTTTCCACCAAAACTGTTTCTTCAGATTGTTATACATCTTTCTGCCACCAGGATGAATACTGAATCGACTACCGTGTGCTTATGTCAGAATCTGCCTTTTCAAATATGAAACATCTGGCACAACAAGACGATTATTCACATATAATGCATCATTACGAACTTGATATTCTGATTGATGCCCTGATCTGACCATCGCAATCGAATTTTGAATATTCTGATTCACTTTCTACGCTTCTTTAATTCTCAAAATTAGCTCTGGTTCAACTTGAGCGGCATAAAGCCTCAAAGGTTTACAATCTGTTTCAAATACTAATTCAGAAAGACAAAAATCTTCAATCAAATTCGAAACACCAATCGTCGATACGGATAAAGAACATACCTTTCGACTCAGTGCATCAGCTGTTGCATTTGACTTTCTCGGATAATATTTGATTTCACAATCAAAATCTTTCAACAAATCAATCCATCTTCTTTGCCTCATATTCAGTTCTGACTGTGAAAATAGATATTTCAGGCTTTTGTGATCAGAATAAATTTCAAATTTCTCACCGTATAGATAGTGTCGCCAGATCTTCAATGCAAATACGATGGCAGCCAATTCAAGATCATGAATCGGGTAGCGAGTCTCATGTTGTTTCAATTGTCTCAAAGCATAAGCAATAACATGTCCTCGCTGCATCGAAACACAACCTAGTCCTCTGTGAGAAGTGTCACAATAAACAACAAAATCACCAGTACCTGACGGAATAGTCAACACTGGAGCACTGTTCAATCTCTTTTTCAATTCTAGAAAACTGGATTCACACGCCTCTGACTAAAAAAAAAGGGGCATTCTTCTGGGTTAGCTGAGTAATTGGCTTAGCAATACTGGAAAAATCTCTGATGAATCGACGATAATGACCCGCTAAACCCATAAAACTGCGTATCTCTGGCACTGATGTCGGTCTAGGCCAATTAAGCATGACTTCAACTTTGCTAGGATCAACTGAAATACCATTTCCAGATATAATGTGTCCCAAAAATACAACTTGTCTCAGCCAAAACTCACATTTCGATAATTTTGTATACAATTTCTCAGTTCTCAAAGTTTTCCATACGATTTTCAAATCTTCAGCATGATTAGTCAAATTCTTTAAATATATCAGAATATCATCAATGAAAATATTAACAAAATCATCAAGATACTTTTGAAATATATGGTTCATCAAACCCATAAATACAGCTGGAGCATTCGTTAAACCAAGCGGCATGACTATAAATTCATAGTGTTCGTACCTGGTTCTGAAAGCTGTCTTTGATATATAAGAGTCTCTGACTCTCAGCTGATGATATCCAGATCTCAAATCGATCTTGGAGTAAACAGAAGAACCCTACATCTGATCAAATAAATCATCGATACGAGGCAAAGGATATTTATTCTTTATCGTATCCTTGTTCAGTTGCCGATAATCAATGCAGAATCTCATTGAACCATCTTTATTTCTAACAAACAGTACTAAAGCACCCATGGATAAACACTCGGTCTGATGTAACTCTTGGCCAGTAAATCTTCTAACTGATCTTTCAATTTTTCCAATTCAATCTGTGCCATTTTGTATGGAGTTTTTGAAATAGGAATAGTACCTGGTAACAATTCAATGATGAAATCTATCTCTCGGATGTGAGGCAAACCTGGTATCTCATCTAGAAAGACATCAGCAAACTCACATACCACTGGCAGATCTGCCAATGAAGGGCTCGATTTCAGTACATCTACTGAATACACAAGGAATACCTCCGCTCCTTTCTATAATAATCGAGTCATAGATAACGCAGATATCAAAGGAATTCGCGCTCTGGAAACCTTACCATAAAATTTTCATTCATCAGCCATTTCAGGTCAGAATATTAAAATTTTCTGGAAACAATCTACGGTAGCTTTGTACTTGGTCAGCATATCAATACTGATAATGCAGTAAAAATCCGACAAACCGAGTACAATACAATCTAATTCTATCTCATTGCCATCATACTGAAGCATACAATGTTTAACAGAATTCACTGATATAAGACCTCTCCTCAAAGGTGAAGAGACAGATACTACAGCAGATAAAGACTCAATAGGCGAAGTATGCGATGCACCTGTATGAAGCAATACTTAAGCAGGATAACCACAAAGAGAACAGTTACCTACAAAAACATCATCAGGTGCTTCTTGTGCTTGTTCCTCAGTCAATGCAAACACTCTGGCCTACTGTCTCGGAGGTGGCTAACCGTCTGGCTTCCTCCTGGCCTCGGCTGTGACTGGGCAGGTTCTGGCTAGAAAGAGTGAACAATAGATGATCGTCTATCAGGCTGAGCCACTGATCCAAATGATTCTGCTCCCTGGGATCGTTGAGAACCTCGCTATGGACAAACTCTGGAAAAATGTCCCTGCTGTCTGCAGATGTTGAAACTACCAAACACTCCTTGGCATTGTTCTGTGGGATGTCTTCCTCCACATGTCGTGAACCACTCGAGCTACATGAACTGCTTCCAGATTTCTTAAACTGTTTGCCTCTAGCTTTCAAATGATCCTTCTTCCCACTGCTATTACTATACCTAACAAATCTGGGAGGGGGTTGGTGAAACAGAGTAGAAGGTGGTTGCTGTTTTGGTGCTGGAGCGACATACGAGGCTCTCTTCTGCCTAATCAGGCCTGTTTCCGCTCTTTTTACTCGGTTCAAAGCATCAGCAAAATTATTCGATCTCCCTGTATTTACCATTGTAAAGATCTCAGGATTCAGCCCATTAATGAACTGATCAGCCACTGCTTCATCATTAACAGAAACATGAGGAGCAAATTGTAATAGCCGAGCCTGGTGTACGGTAAGGTTTAAGATTTCGTATGTTTATTGACTACTTGGTCAAGTTTAAGTATAGTTTGGATGTTAAGAGTTTCGATTTATAATTTTAGTATGGTTGGGTATAGATGATGTGTAGTGCTATTGTAGCGGCGTTACGATTAAATTCATGATAAATTGTATATTGATCCAAATGAGTTGAGGCCTTTTCCATTAGAAAGATATGACATAAGGCTATAACTTTCTTATTTTGAGTTTTGTTCAAATCATTGTGGAAGATAAGCCAGAAAGTGCCCCGAAGTGAAAAGCGTGTTTTCGAAATTTTAATGATATAAGGCATAGATTTGTTCACTTTTCCTCATTCTTTTCTCCTCCATTCTCGATTTCATCAGCAAAGGGAGAGCTAGGGTTCCATTCTTCTCATTTCCTATCTAGGGAGAGCAAAGGGAGAGCTAGGATTCAAGGAAGCTAAGGTAAGCTTTTGGGTTAGTTTATTCTTTGTTTTGGCATGAGAGATGATATTGGGTTTGATGTGGTGTTGTTTTTATGGTTTAATTGATATGGGTTATTGATTATTGAGATGTTGATGGTGCAAATTATGGTTTATTGTTGTAGGATTGCAATCAAGAGATTAGATACAAGGTTCCAAGTGGTTGTAAGTGGAATCTCATTCTTGTGCTCACATGATAGTATATGTATTGTGTTTCAATGGTTTTAACATGTTATTCCCTTCCATTTGATCCATATTATGTATTTAATTACTTGATTGTATATTTGAAACAATTGAATGTCTCAATTGTGAAAAAGAGAATACAAGAGAAAAGAGTTTACAAAGTGTTTGATTAAATGCCCCAAAGAGAGTTTAAAATGATTTATGGATTAATAGATACATAGTCATAGATTGCATGCAATTAGTTGATCAACGACCATAGGCTTACATCCCTCAGAGTTATCGATTTAAATCGATGGGATATAGGTACAGAGATAGAGATACTATATAGATATCAATCCATCAGAGAAAATAAAATATCATCTTATTTTTATATTATTGCTATGTTATTCATGATTCAGAGTTGATGGTATTTAATGTTTTTAAAGCAATGTTTTACAGAATATGTACATTGCTATGTAAGAGTTCCACTTGCTGAGTTTTATACTCATTTCAGTTATTCATGTGATGCAGATAAGAGCGACGAACCAGGGCGTTGATTGAAGCCGGGTTCATATGCATATAGAGATGGAAGGAAGTGGAAGATTATTTTGTTATACATGATCAAAATGATATTTTGTATTTTGATGCAACACTTTTTGGATCATGTATATTCTTTTGATGGTATATATATTGGAAATGTATTTTGAATCCTTCCTCCCTTTGAAGAAAAATTTTAAATTCCGCTGTTATTTTATAAAATGGGTCAGAGGTGTCACATTTAGTGGTATTAGAGCACCGTTCTTCGGACCAATGCATATGACTTCATCTACTTTCAACAGTCCGGGTATGTCTTCTTTTACATCTATTCATTGTTATCTATTGATTTGTATTTTGTGAGCACATCGTAGGAGATGCCTCCTAAGAGAAAGGCTGCTGAGGGTGAGGATAGTTCTTCCTCTAGAGTTGTCGATGAGTTCGGCAAGCTACGGAAAGAGCAAGCTAAGGTCCATAGTGAGCAGATCCAACAGTTGCTCTGTATGCAAGGTACAGGTCAGGGTAGAGGACAGGGTAGAGGCCAAGTGGTTCAGGCAGTGGGAACCGATGGGATCTTTACTGCTTTCAAGAGGATGGATCCGCCAGAATTTGCAGGTAGCACTGATCCTTTGGTAGCTGTAGAGTGTATCAAAGCTCTTGAGGCGATTTTTGATCATCTCAACTATGAAGACAAAGACAGAATCAGTTGTTCAGTGTTCATGTTGGTCAAGGCTGCACGCATTTGATGGAATGCTACCAAGGTTAGTGTGGATGTTCCGGAATTGAAGTGGCAAGAGTTCACTGATCTTTTCTATGACAAGTACTTCCCAGATGCACTTCGAGCTCGGAAGGTGACTGAGTTTTTGAAACTTCGTCAAGGAGGTATGAATGTCGATGAGTATATTCTGAAGTTTGAGGAGGGCTGTCTGTGAGGGCCCGTTATCCTAATAACGATTTATTAACATGCAATCATGATTAATCAGTTAACAGCGAAAAGTGAGTTAAAAATTTGCGATTGGGCCTATAAAAATTTCGGCATGACCTTCCTGTAAATAGGACATACCAGAAAATCAAATACTCAAAATAAGCAACATGTGCCCTCAATAAACACAACAGCATACACACGTTCCAGCCAGACACGATCATGACATATACAAACCAAAATATCATAGAGCCGACAAGGCTCGATAATACCATAATACAATCCTCCAAATATATACATATAGTATCTGGGAGAGAGCAACACTACGCAGTACCTAAATACAACTGAGCCTACTCTCAAGGAGCTCTGGTACTTCCCGAGGCTTCCTCTCGAGCACCTGAGGTCGAACCACCTGTACCACCTGTCATGTCCACACACAAAAGACACGACAGCCCCCTCTCGGGGGTTAGTAACCCCAGTACGAGACATCAAGAAACCACGATATATGACATAGAAATGCAATGATGCCATGCATGAATGCAATGCATGAATAGGTGCAAGATATCAGGATATCAGGAGTCAAATGATCTATATCAATAATTAAACATATATGCTCGAGCTGGTCCACGACTCAGCGGACCCGTCCACGACTCAGCGGACAGTGTCTGGGGATATGGCTTCACACTTGATGCCAGCAACTACCTAAGCCGGACCGAATCAAGGTAGCCAAACATCTCCAGGACACCATATCATATCATAATATAACGGATCTCAACCGAAATATAACTGGATCTCAATAACAGATAGGCTCAATATGATATGTTCAGTGGTATTGATGTGTCTAACTAAAATAAAATGTGTGTAAACAAAAGAAATATTTTATTTTATTTTGCACATCAATTACCAACTGATAATATGCGAGTCAGCATATAATATCACATAAATCAGCAAATAGCAAATAAATCATACACAGGATCATCAGATGCCTCTGTCAGACATCGTGAAAATAACTGATCTCTACGTACCTCAACTAATTTACCAGTAACTTAAATCCTCAAGAAAGTCCTGTAAATCCTCACCTGAATATTAATTTAAATGGTCTTATTATCATATAAAAATTTCATAACCATTTAAATTCACTAAAAATCCAATTTCAACAATTTAGGCATTTTAAATTTCTAAAATTCCTATATTTGACTAAAATGCCTAAAATCAATCATTTCTATTTTATCGTCGCAAATATTTTTTTTTGAGCTTTAAATGACGCCAAAATAATATTTAAGCGACTGCGATAAATTCTAGGTTCACCAGATTATACCTCCAACTTGCACAATTCCGGAACCTACAACAATAACCCAATAATTAATCAATAATGATACAATATTGGAGTCTAAATTGAGTTAAATTCACATAGGCAACGATTCGCACCGATACAACTTGTAATCCCGACAACAGTGACTGGAAATCGAGCCTAACCCAAAGCTAACCGGCAACAGGCGGCAAACTCGCCGGAGAAGATGACCGGAATCACGCAGAAAAACGAAGCCGACGGGTCGTTCTCGAAAATTTACAAAAGTAGTACCGAAAGAAAGCTTATGACATAAGGAACAAACCCCTCAATCAATTTTGAGTTTTGAGTGGCGGAACACGGCGATTTCAGCGACGAAACCAGCGGCGTTTTCCGATGGGTTTTCAGAAGGCACGATTTTACCTAGCAAGAGTGGTATCAATGAAAAGCTTACGTCGAGAGCTTTCCATTCGTATATTTACTTGAATTTTTTGGCGACCGGTGTGGCCACAATCGACGGTCAAAGGTGGCGAAAATGAGTTGAGATATTTGGACGGAAAGTTACGGTGGAGAGATGAGGATCGGTGTGTGTTTATGGTGTAGTGTGTGTGAGAGAGTGTATCATTATATATATATATATAGTATGCATGTTTATCTTTTATCTTTTCGGGGTTCGAAACTTGATCCGGTCTATTTTATTTCAACTCTTGTGTGCTATAAAATTTAAATATGCAAAACCACAAAATTTAATTATTTAGCTTAATTATTTTAAATTCCTCAATTTAAAATAATTAATCTTAATTATCGCCAAATAACATATAATTAAATCTGGTCATTACATTTCTTCCCCTCTAACAAAAGATTTCGTCCTCGAAATCAAAACACACAACACACCCCTTATATACAACCTAGTCACACATCTACCACTGATAGTACATAGGAAAGTCAGAGTACATGGAATAATTTGTGACAGTTTCAAACAAGTGAGGCCATTCTTGACGCATTTTAGCCTCCAACTCCCATGTAGACTCTTCAGTCCCATGTCTACTCCACTGTACCATAACCAGTGGAATCGTCTTATTTCGAAGTTGCTTATCCTTTCGATTAAGAATCTGTACAGGATACTCGACATAGCTAAGAGAACTGTCCAACTCCACATCCTCGGGTCTCAGAACATGAGATGGATCCGGCTCATACTTCCGCAGCATAGATACATGAAACACATCATGAATAGCAGACAAACTCTGGGGCAAGTCCAATCTATAAGCCAATAAACCGATCCTCTCAACAATAGTATACGGTCCTTTTCGCCCAAATCTCATCGTTCCACGAAACGGTGAAACTTTCAAGAAAACTTGATCGCCAACTTGAAATTCTAAAGGTCTACGTCTTTTATTTGCATAGCTAGCTTGAGGATCCTGAGATGCTTTCATTCTTTTTCTAATCAAATTAATCTTTTCATTCATTTCTTCAACGAACTCAGGTTGTGCTAATGGTTTTTCTCCGACTTCATTCCAACATACGGGAGATCGACACCTACTACCATACAATGCTTCGAATGGTGCCATCCCAATAGTTGTTTGAAAACTATTATTGTAGGAGAATTCAACCAAAGGTAAAGATTCTTGCCAATTTCCCCCAAAATCCATTACCACGGATCGTAACATATCTTCCAAAGTTTGTATAGTCCTCTCTGTCTGACCATCTGTTTGGGGATGATAAGCTGTACTCATTGCCAACTTAGTACCCAAAGCATTATGAAGACTACTCCAAAACTTGGAAGCAAATCTAGGATCTCGGTCGGATACAATAGATACTAGGAACTCCATGCAATCGAATAACATTATCCACATATAATCGTGCCATTTTATTATAAGCATAAGTACGATCGTATGGAATAAAGTGTGCTGATTTGGACAATCTGTCAACTATCACCCAGATAGCATCACAACCTCTGTTTGATCTGGGCAAGTGAGTTACGAAGTCCATTGCAATATGTTCCCAGTTCCATTGTGGTATTTCTAAACTCTGTAACATACCTCCAGGTTTCATTCTCTCGGCTTTAACCTGCTGGCATGTCAAACATTTCGCTACAAATTCTGAAATGTCTCTTTTCAGTCGCATCCCACCAGAAATATGGCTTCAGTATGTGGTACATTCTATGAGTACCAGGATGGACACTATGACGGCTACAATGTGCCTCTTGAAGCAATGCTTCTCTCAATCCTGTGACATTTGGTACCACTAACCTGTTATTCATTCGTAAACAACCATCTGATGAGATATTGTATTTATCTGGGTTACTAGACAAAACTAGATCTTTCGATTTCTGAACCTGTGAATCATTCTTTTGAGCTTTCTTGATCTTCGAAATAATCTTCGTCTCAAATTGTAAAGCAGATACCATAAAATGATTGCCTTTCGGCTGAAAATTCCAACCAGAAGTACATAAATCATCATAATTTTGCCAGACATGGATAGATGCTATCATAACATCCTGATACTTCCGGCTTAATGCATCTGCAACCTGATTCATTTTTCCTGGTCGATACTGTATTTCACAGTCAAAATCTTTCAACAAATCTAACCATCAGTCTTTGCCTCATATTCAGTTCTGATTGAGTAAACAGATATTTCAAACTCTTATGATATGAGTAGATAATAAACTGCTCACCGTATAGATAATGTTGCCAAACTTTTAAAGCAAAAACAATGGCTGCTAGTTCAAGATCATGAACTAGATATCGGGATTCATGTGTTTTCAATTGCCTTGAAGCATAGGCAATAACTTTTCCATGTTGCATTAAAACACATCCCAAACCTCTTGATGATGCATCAGTACAAACCAAAAATCCACCTGATCCAGATGGCAATGCCAACACTGGTGTTGTTGTCAGCTTCTCTTTCAATGTAAGAAAACTATTCTCACATTCATCTGACCAAATAAATCTTGCATCTTTCTTAGTTAGTTGGGTAATAGGTCGGGCAATCTGCGAAAATCCTTCAATGAATCGTCTGTAATAACCAGCCAATCCCATAAAACTTCGAATCTCTGGTATATTAGGTTGGTCTAGCACAATTCAGGACTGCTTCAACTTTACTCGGATCTACATATATACCTTGGGCTGATATCACGTGGCCCAAAAATATCACGCTATCCATCCAAAATTCACACTTCGACAACTTAGCATACAATAGAGAATCTCGAAGTGTTTGAAGAACCAATCGTAAATGCTCTTTATGTTCCCGTTTTGATCTCAAATACACCAGTATATCATCAATAAAGACAATCACAAATTTATCCAGAAAATTTCTGAACACTCTATTCATCAAATCCATAAATACTGCTGGTGCATTTGTTAAACCAAATGGCATTACTAGAAATTCATAATGCCCATTTCTAGTTCTAAAAGCTGTTTTAGAAACATCTTCTTCTCTAACCCGAAGTTGATGGTATCCTGATCGAAGATCAATCTTCGAATAAACAGAATTTCCTTGAAGCTGATCAAACAAGTCATCAATTCTAGGAAGAGGATATTTATTTTTAACAGTAACTCGATTGAGCTGCCTATAATCAATGCACATTCTCATGGAACCATCTTTCTTCTTTACGAATAGTACAGGTGCTCCCCAGGGTGACATACTAGGGCGTATATAACCTTTTTCGAGTAAATCCTGTAACTGCTCTTTCAATTCTTTTAGTTCTGCAGGAGCCATGCTGTACGGCGCTCTAGAGATCGGCGCAGTACCCGGCATCAAGTTGATGCTAAAATCAATTTCTCTCTGCGGTGGAAAGCCTGGTATTTCTTCAGGAAAGACATCAGGAAATTCTTTTGCTACTGGGATATCAGATAATTTCGGTTCTTTCTTGGTAGCATCCACAACATAAACCATATATCCCTCATTTCCTAAAGATAATAATCTAAACATTTCTATCGCTGAGACTAACGGTATCTTAGCCTATGATCCTCGACCATAAAAATTCCATTTGCTACCATAGTATGGCCTAAATCGTACTACACCATGAAAACAATCTACAGTGGCTCGATAACTAGACAGTGTGTCCATACCAATGATACAATCAAAATCATGCATCGGTAATACAATCAAGTTTGTGATCATAATGCTATCATCGAAATGCAACACACAATCTAACACAATTTGCCCAGATGGAATAAATCGACCAGCTGGCGTAGACACAGATACAGTTTCATGAAATGGTGTAGTCCAGAGTTCATATTGATCAACATAATCGGATGCAATGAATGAATGAGATGCTCCAGTATCAAATAAAACTCGTGCAATATGATCGTAAATAAGGCAAGTACCTGCGATCACCCCGCCTGGAGCCTCTCTAGCTTGATCCTCGGTCAAAGCATATACTCGAGCTTGTTGAGGACCTTGGAAAGACTGTGGCACATTACCCCTGACCTGTGGGTAACTAGACTGCTGGTAGGATGGTGCAGGAGAAAATGGTCGCTGAGATGAGCCACCTGGAAAACTACCTCTGGCATAAGGCAACTGCTGTGGCTGCATCTGTCCCTGTGCACGGTTCGGACAAACTCTGGCAAAATGCCCTGACTGACCACAAGTATGACATGAACCCAATACTCCACTACACTGTGCAGTAGGATGTCTTCCTCCGCATCGATCACAGTAAATCACGGGGTACTGTCCACCTTGTTTCACTTTGCGAACTGCTCGAACTAGAGGAACTGGACTGGTATTTCTTTTTAAACTGTTTTCCTTTTGGTCTGAATTGTTTTTGTTTCTCCTGTTGGTATGACTGCTGAGATGGAAAAGATGGTGTACCTGCTGAAAAAAATGAACCACCACTAGACATTTTTGGAGCCTGTGGTTGTCTACCCCTTTTCAATCCAGCTTCAATTCCAATCGCCTTGTCAACAGCTTCGGCATAAGTTGCAGGCGATCCAGCCATGACCATAGCATGTATTTGAAAGTCCAGTCCTTCCAAAAATTTTGAAATTTTCCCTTTTTCACTCACGGCCACATGTGGTACATAAGTGAGAAGAGCAGAAAGTTGTCGAGCATATTCTTCTACAGACATATTACCCTGAACGAGTCGATAAAATTCAGATTCTCTGGCCGAGTAGTAGGATGGTGGAGCATATTCTTAGAGAAATTTAGCACGAAACACCTCCCAAGTAATCTGACTGCCTGTTTTCTGCAGTACATTTGTAGTAGCCTCCCACCAACGCTGTGCACGATCCCGTAGTTGGAGGACTGCCATAGTTAACCTTCTATCAGCATCATAATGTACTGTGTTGAACAGGAATTCCATGTGTTTCAACCATCCTTCTGCTCGATCACTGCCTTCATTTCCAAAGAATTTCGCAGGATGCATATTCTGAAATCGAGCTACAACCAATTCCATTTCATCAACTCGGTGCACTAACTGTTCTACCTCAGCATCAGCTTTAGCGGCTATCTCTGCTGTAGTACGCCCACGTCTACCTCGAGGAACTCTGTCATTTCCTCCGATATTCTGTGCCCCAGACTCCTGAGCCACTTCTTTTCCTTTCCCTTTATTTCCTCTAGTTGCCATTCTACAGGATTTAATGTTAAATTCCCAAAATATTCCATAACCTCAATATAATCCAAGCACTGAAATACAACTCAAATGTATAATCTACATGTCATATCCCTAAGATACTAACATGTAATTCATTCCAGGCAAGAGCAAGTAATTTCAAATAATCAAACACATGCGCACAATTTTCTTGTGCCTAAACTCGAGTGTACTAACTCTAGTGCGAGCGTATCCCAGTCTACGCTCTGATACCAACTGTGAGGGCCCGTTATCCTAATAACGATTTATTAACATGCAATCATGATTAATCAGTTAACAGCGGAAAAGTGAGTTAAAAATTTGCGGTTGGGCCTATAAAAATTTCGGCATGACCTTCCTGTAAATAGGACATACCAGAAAATCAAATACTCAAAATAAGCAACATGTGCCCTCAATAAACACAACAGCATACACACGTGCCAGCCAGACACGATCATGACATATACAAACCAAAATATCATAGAGCCGACAAGGCTCGATAATACCATAATACAATCCTCCAAATATATACATATAGTATCTAGGGAGACAGCAACACTACGCAGTACCTAAATACAACTGAGCCTACTCTCAAGGAGCTCTGGTACTTCCCGAGGCTTCCTCTCGAGCACCTGAGGTCGAACCACCTGTACCACCTGTCATGTCCACACACAAAGGACACGACAGCCCCCTCTCGGGGGTCAGTAACCTTAGTACGAGACATCAAGAAACCACGATATGACATAGAAATGCAATGATGCCATGCATGAATGCAATGCATGAATAGGTGCAAGATATCAGGAGTCAAATGATCGATATCAATAATTATACATATATGCTCGAGCTGGTCCACGACTCAGCGGACCCGTCCACGACTCAGCGGACCGTGTCTGGGGATATGGCTTCACACTTGATGCCAGCAACTACCTAAGCTGGACCGAATCAAGGTAGCCAAACATCTCCAGGACACCATATCATATCATATATATAACGGATCTCAACCGAAATATAACTGGATCACAATAACAGATAGGCTCAATATGATATGTTCAGTGGTATTGATGTGTCTAACTAAAATAAAATGTGTGTAAACAAAAGAAATATTTTATTTTATTTTGCACATCAATTACCAACTGATAATATGCGAGTCAGCATATAACATCACATAAATCAGCAAATAGCAAATAAATCATACACAGGATCATCAGATGCCTCTGTCAGACATCGTGAAAATAACTGATCTCTACGTACCTCAACTAATTTACCAGTAACTTAAATCCTCAAGAAAGTCCTGTAAATCCCAACTCAGACGAATCACCTGATTATTAATTTAAATGGTCTTATTATCATATAAAAATTTCATAACCATTTAAATTCACTAAAAATCCAATTTCAACAATTTAGGCATTTTAAATTTCTAAAATTCCAATATTTGACTAAAATGCCTAAAATCAATCATTTCTATTTTATCGTCGAAAAATATTATTTTTAGCTTTAAATGACGCCAAAATAATATTTAAGCGACTGCGATAAATTCTAGGTTCACCAGATTATACCTCCAACTTGCACAATTCCGGAACCTACAACAATAACCCAATAATTAATCAATAATGTTACAATATTGGAGTCTAAATTGAGTTAAATTCACATAGGCAACGATTCGCACCGATACAACTTGTAATCCCGACAACAGTGACTGGAAATCGAGCCTAACCCAAAGCTAACCGGCAACAGGCGGCAAACTCGCCGGAGAAGATGACCGGAATCACGCAGAAAAACGAAGCCGACGGGTCGTTCTCGAAAATTTACAAAAGTAGTACCGAAAGAAAGCTTATGACATAAGGAACAAAACACCTCAATCAATTTTGAGTTTTGAGTGGCGGAACACGGCGATTTCAGCGACGAAACCAGCGGCGTTTTCCGATGGCTTTTCAGAAGGCACGATTTTACCTAGCAAGAGTGGTATCAATGAAAAGCTTACGTCGAGAGCTTTCCATTCGTATATTTACTTGAATTTTTTGGCGACCGGTGTGGCCACAATCGACGGTCAATGGTGGCGAAAATGAGTTGAGATATTTGGACGGAAAGTTACGGTGGAGAGATGAGGATCCGTGTGTGTTTATGGTGTAGTGTGTGTGAGAGAGTGTATCATTATATATATATATATATATATATATATATTATGCATGTTTATCTTTTATCTTTTCGGGGTTCGAAACTTGATCCTGTCTATTTTATTTCAACTCTTGTGTGCTATAAAATTTAAATATGCATAACCACACAATTTAATTATTTGGCTTAATTATTTTAAATTCCTCAATTTAAAATAATTATTCTTAATTATCGACAAATAACATATAATTAAATCAGGTCATTACACTGCCTATTTGCCCCGTACATTGCCTCCAATGACAAAGACAAAGGTGTTCATTTCATTAGAGGCCTTCGAGCAGAGATTAGGAGGGACATCAACATGTCGAAGGCTGTGACATTCAAGGAGATTGTGGCTAAGGCTTTGTTGGCCGAACAGGATGAGAAGGACATTGCAAAAGAGAGACAAGCGAGACAGCAGGCCATTGCTCAGAGAAGCCAGGGTTCGAATCAAAGAGGAAGGGATCGTTTCAAGGGGAAAGGCAAGTTAGAGCCGAGTCCTAAACCACCGACAGTTCCATCTGATCCCGAGAAGCCATTGTGTCCCAAGTGCAGTAGACATCATCGGGGAGAGTGCAGATTTGGTACTCACACTTGTTATCGATGTGACACTGCAGGCCATATTGCCAAGGACTGTCGAAGAGGAGAGAGTAAAGAGAAGGTGCAGGATCGCATCTTTACCATGACGAAGGAAGGTATAAACCATGATTCTTCTGTGATCTCTAGCACTATTTTAATTTCAGGCAAAGTAGCTACGACATTGATTGATACAGTTGCTACTCATTCTTTTATGTCTGAACTATTTTAGAGATCTTCGGGTTTAGTTCTTTCTGTTCTTCCCCTCCAGTTCAATGTTGTTTTGCCTTCGGGGGATGTGTTGTGCCCGACTTCTATTGTGTATGCGTGCTCTGTTCAAATTGATGAACGAGTGTTTATGCTGATTTGATTGTTATTCCAATGGTCGCATTTGATATTATACTTGGCATGGATTGGCTATCAACCTATCGTGCAGTGATTGATTGCGTTGCTAAGTCGGTGAAATTTGCAGATGATGGCAATAAGGAAGGTATGCTCGCCAGTGCAGGTACTTCGCTGGTCCTTCCTTTTATTTCGTGTCTTGAGGCTAAGAAGTTGTTGTTTAGAGGTTGTGATGGGTTTTTGGCTTCAATTGTTGATGTGGATAAAATTGTGAAGTTGAATATTGATGATATTGATGTGGTGAGAGAGTTCTCTGATGTATTTGAGGATGATGTGCCGGGTTTACCGCCAGACAGAGATGTGGAGTTTGTGATTGACCTAGTTCCAGGTACGGTTCCTATTTCCAAGGCTCCGTACAGAATGGCCCCAAGAGAGATGAAATAGTTAAAGACGCAGTTGCAGGATCTTTTTGATAAAGGTTTCATTCGACCGAGTTCTTCGCCTTGGGGAGATCCGGTTCTTTTCGTCAAGAAGAAAGATGGGTCTTTGCGGCTGTGTATTGATTACAGAGAGCTCAACAAAGTGACTATCAAGAATAAGTATCCGTTGCAACAGATAGATGACTTGTTTGATCAGCTGCAAGGGGCTACCGTGTTTTCAAAGATTGATCTGCGATCTGGATTTTATAAGTTGAAGGTTAGGGAGTCTGATATCCCTAAGACAGCGTTCCGGACTAGGTACGGTCATTATGAATTTCTTGTGATGTCATTTGGTTTAACCAATGCTCCTTCAGTCTTCATGGATCTTATGAACCGAGTGTTCAAGCCTTATTTGGATAGCTTTGACATTGTTTTCATCGATGACATAATGATCTATTCCAAGACCAGAGAGCTGTCAGAGTAGGTGCCTGTCGAGCCAAGTGTTGGTCGAGTGTTCACAATGAAACTCTATGTATAAGCAGTCTTTATTTAAGTAATATTTGAAATTATTATTTTGGCACATCTTTATCTGTATACCCATGCTATTTGCATAGATAAAGCCCTTGAATATACAAATAGAAGAAAGAATATGAGATGCTCATATGATGAGTATCATGAAACTCATATTTGTAATACTGTATATTCTAAACGGTTCCTAGTCGATTCAGCCGCCACTAAGAAGGATATAGACCGCTCGAGTTAGAGACTAGTATCTGCGATGTGAGTACCATGTTTCATTGGTAGGGGACATTGTGATGTCCGAGCATGCAGATAGGTGCTCCTGGTAGAGTGCACTGAACAACCCTCCATTAAAGGACTTTCCAAGTGGTTCTCACTTATCGAGTGGAAACGTCCTAGTTTATGGTTGTACACCATTAGTCTTATGACCCGGGACAACATTTAGACTCTATGTGCTAGCATTTCACTTTGACTTGTTTACCGACTCTTATGGGGTCATCAGGTGGCAAGGTTTGGTGTCATGTCGAAACATATAGGAGTCGATGCATTGTAGTCGGGGATTCACCGCTTACCTTCGGGTATGGATATCCTATGTGTTATCATGTGTATGTAGGTTGAAATCTCTGGCCAGAGTATGGTTGTAATTATGAAAGGGGTTTCATAGATTACACCATCGATGCAACTACGACATGGCACATAGTATCGATTCATTGACAACTCTCGATATACCAATGGTTGCCGAATCGGTCGGGATATATGAGTTGAAGGGACCGTACTGTACGCTAACCATAATTGAATGGTTCTTGCAGGCACTATCATTTGATACCTAGGGAATCATGTAAGCGTTGCTGCTAGGCGTTTAACATGATTGGTTGGGTACTATCAGACTTGAGTTCTGACGTTCTTATTATCAAGAAGTTGATAAGTAAGAATGGAACAATTGGGGTATGCTCATATAAGAACATGTTTAGTCCGAATCACATGGAGATGTGAACCCACGGCTAGCTGTGTGACACCCTGACCCGTAACGATAAAATACAGCGGAATTTAAAATTTTCTTTCAAATGGAAGGAGTTTCAAAATACATTTCATAAAAATGTTTACAAAATAAATACATGATCATTCAAATGATATACAAAATACAAAATAATCATTTCTATGATCATGTCCCAAAATGATAACAAAATAATCATCCTTCCAATCTTCATATGCATATGACTCCCGGCCACAATCATTGTCCTGGTCCGTCGCTCCTAACTGCATCACATGAAATTAACTGAAATGAGTATAAAAACTCAGCAAGTGGAACTCTACATAGCAATGATACATAGTATACTCTGTAAAACATGACTTTGAAATCATAAATACCATCAACTCTGAAACATGAATAATGTAGCAATAACTGTAGCAATAAGATGGTATTTCTCTTTTCTCTGGTTGGATTGATATCAATAGTATCTATGACTGTGGTGCTCGTATCCCAAATCAATTATAAACCGATAACTCTGAGGGATATAAGCCTATGGGCGTTGATCAACTAATTGCATGCAATCTCTGACTATGTATTTATCAATCCAATAAAAACATTTAAACTCTCTCTTGGCATTAACAATCACTTTGAAACTCTATATCTTTTCTCTTGTATTCCCTTTTTAATAAATGAGACATACAATGTGTAGTGACCCGTTCCAGAATCACCTACTAATCAAAAACTAAGCATGCAATTAACTTAATTAACAATAATCAGAGATAACAGCGGAAAAGTCAACAACAATACCGATTATACAACCCAATCGAAGTCTAGAATAACTCAAAAATAAAATATCCAATACAATCATAACGAATCAAAACAATATCGATAAACTAAACCAACCAGCTACTCAACGTCCTCCTCCTGCTCCTCCTGAGCTGTCCAACCTGAGGCCTGCCCCGTGGGAAATGGGGTGTCCAAGAATAAACAAAACCGAGGACGTGAGCGATAAGAACGCCCAGTACAAAAGTATGAGTATACAAACCTATATGAAATGCACATGCTATGATCATGATACCGGGGTAGTCAAGAAACAGGAATCACAAAAGGATCTCAACAATGCTCAGTCTAGAGGCGCCAAGTGGATAGTGCCGCGCGGTACACCTCTGGGTCACTGCATCCACTACAAGACAGACGTGGACCTAAAATGTCCCGGACCACCGAAGCCCTCCCGACCCGTCGGCCACTGTGTACTCTCGGTGTCCATGCGTCCACAAGACAGGGCTGAGCGGCCCCAAGATATAGCTTATCTCGAAAGAGATACAGCTCAACAGTAAAGGCTATCTCGAAGGAGAATACGGCTCAACATGAAATGCAACGTGCAGTAATAAACGTGACATAATAGCATGCATCATATGACATATATCAATGCACCAGATAATCATGCAACACATATAAGAATGTATACTCAACCAGGATATCTCGGATAGTACTTTCGTACCTCTATCACAGTAATCCTAATCCACTGGAACCACCAGACAACAGGTCTAATCCAAGCCTATTCATCAAGTGAAAACCATCACTAAACTTATCTACCAGACTTAACTAGATAATCCTGAGATAAATACTGATAAAATTCCAAACCTTCGCCCGTCGCTAGCCCGCTGATGCCGCTAGCTCCCAACTAGAGCACAGCTCTGCTACAAGACCAGCAGCTCCCCGCTAGTGCCCAAATCTCGGAACAAGACTAGAACCTGTCAGAAACGACTGAAATGCTATGGAATTCTCTGAATTGGCGAGTCAAAATGAGGAAATCCGACCACTATTTATAGGCCATGTTCGGATCGTCCGAACCCTCTTCGGAACGTCCGAACTCTTACGTGTCCATTGGCTCTTGACAGCTCATGATCGGATCCTCCGATCATACACTTCGGACCGTCCGAACATGCACGTGTCCAGCTGCTCTTGACACCTCATGATCGGATCCACCGAACCTACACTTCGGAACGTCCGAACTCCCACGTGTCGATCAACTCTTGACACCTAATGATCGGATCCACCGAACTCACTTCGGACCTTACGAACTATTCGGTGCTTCCGAACCATCTTCGGTCCGTCCGATCATGACTCGGTCAAAATTACACATTAAACCTTCTTAATCACCAATACTCCGTTAATTACCCAATTTGGAATTCGGGCTACTACATTCTCCCCCCCTTAGAAAGATTTCGTCCTCGAAATCAGGCTTAGAGAATGAACAAAACGAAAATAACAACATCATTACCCTCAAAATCTAAGGGACAACCCATCACTAGACGCTTAGCTAACACCGAATGACCCATCGGAGTAGAAACGGAAAGAATGACATCTAGAGAAACATGCGGTAACTTATGACGCTTAACAAATCGTCCTGGTCACCCCAACGACCTACACTTCCCTGACTACTCTCATCACCAAAGTGGTCAGCCATTGCTACAACATAGAATAGGGAAACTAGTAAATTGGTCAACGGAAATCCCAAAACAGAAATCTATATCCCAAAATCGTACGCATGCTCTGATACCATAAATGTAGTGACCCGTTCCAGAATCACCTACTAATCAAAAACTAAGCATGCAATTAACTTAATTAACAATAATCAGAGATAACAGCGGAAAAGTCAACAACAATACCGATTATACAACCCAATCGAAGTCTAGAATAACTCAAAAATAAAATATCCAATACAATCATAACGAATCAAAACAATATCGATAAACTAAACCAACCAGCTACTCAACGTCCTCCTCCTGCTCCTCCTGAGCTGTCCAACCTGAGGCCTGCCCCGTGGGAAATGGGGTGTCCAAGAATAAACAAAACCGAGGACGTGAGCGATAAGAACGCCCAGTACAAAAGTATGAGTATACAAACCTATATGAAATGCACATGCTATGATCATGATACCGGGGTAGTCAAGAAACAGGAATCACAAAAGGATCTCAACAATGCTCAGTCTAGAGGCGCCAAGTGGATAGTGCCGCGCGGTACACCTCTGGGTCACTGCATCCACTACAAGACAGACGTGGACCTAAAATGTCCCGGACCACCGAAGCCCTCCCGACCCGTCGGCCACTGTGTACTCTCGGTGTCCATGCGTCCACACGACAGGGCTGAGCGGCCCCAAGATATAGCTTATCTCGAAAGAGATACAGCTCAACAGTAAAGGCTATCTCGAAGGAGAATACGGCTCAACATGAAATGCAACGTGCAGTAATAAACGTGACATAATAGCATGCATCATATGACATATATCAATGCACCAGATAATCATGCAACACATATAAGAATGTATACTCAACCAGGATATCTCGGATAGTACTTTCGTACCTCTATCACAGTAATCCTAATCCACTGGAACCACCAGACAACAGGTCTAATCCAAGCCTATTCATCAAGTGAAAACCATCACTAAACTTATCTACCAGACTTAACTAGATAATCCTGAGATAAATACTGATAAAATTCCAAACCTTCGCCCGTCGCTAGCCCGCTGATGCCGCTAGCTCCCAACTAGAGCACAGCTCTGCTACAAGACCAGCAGCTCCCCGCTAGTGCCCAAATCTCGGAACAAGACTAGAACCTGTCAGAAACGACTGAAATGCTATGGAATTCTCTGAATTGGCGAGTCAAAATGAGGAAATCCGACCACTATTTATAGGCCATGTTCGGATCGTCCGAACCCTCTTCGGAACGTCCGAACTCTTACGTGTCCATTGGCTCTTGACAGCTCATGATCGGATCCTCCGATCATACACTTCGGACCGTCCGAACATGCACGTGTCCAGCTGCTCTTGACACCTCATGATCGGATCCACCGAACCTACACTTCGGAACGTCCGAACTCCTACATGCCTCCACCTAGATAATCATGATCAATACATAACAATCCACAATTGAAATTACAATTTTGACAATGCCTCCAATAGCTAATCAATGAATCAATACATAACAATGGATCAATTGAAGGGAATAACACTTTGAACCTTTGAAATACAATACATATAAATCATGTGAGCGAAGGGATGAAATTCCACTTACAAAACCAATAGAACACCTCCAAACTATACTCTTGGTACACACCTACAACAATAATCCATAAAATAACACCAATATCAACTCTATATCCAAAAATACAAGTCAAATAACCCATTGAACCATCAAAAACATCAACCTATAGCATCTCAATTCCAACACCATGATAGAACTCAACCAAAAACTTACCTTATCTTCCTCTCACCACGCAGAAGCTCGATCTCAACTCGGAAATCCAAACAAATCCAAGAATCAAAGCTAGGAAATGAAATGAAATGAAGGAAACCCTTGTTTCTAGAGAGAAATCTCGAAAATGGAGGAAAGGAAAGGTGAAAAGTGAAGTCAACTCAACCAAAAAGCAACTTAAAGCTTCGCCCATACCTCAATAATACAAGACCGCGGGTGCGCTGCCACAAGCACCGCGGGTGCGCTATGCCTTCGGCCAACCAAATTAAAATCCATGCACGATGACCGCGGGTGCGGTGCTGCAAATACCGCGGGTGCGGTCCTTGCACTGCCGCGGGTGCGGTGATGCCACGGCCAAACTCCCAAAATCCAATAAATGAGACCGCGGGTGCAGTCCCTACAATGAGTGCGGGTGCGGTACAGCTTCGGCCAAGAAGCAATCCAAAGCAACTAAAATCAATCCGCAACGCTGAAACGACGCAACCAACAACATCTAATACAACAACCAAGCCACAAACAATAATACCAACTAAACTATAACCCATAACACAACTCAAATCATCTAAATCATAAAACCCAATAAACACATAAAACTTAAACCGTACCCTACACCGGGCTCGGCTATTACAATCTCCCCTCCTTAGAGGAATTTCGTCTGTGAAATTGACGTCACTGCACGAACAACTCAGGATACTTCTCTCTCATCTCATCCTCGGGTTCCCACGTAGCCTCTTCGATCAAATGGTTCCTCCAAAGGACTTTAACGATGCCGATCTCTTTGTTCCTCAAAACTCTAACTGTGCGATCCAAAATCTGGACCGGAATCTCTTGGTACGTCAAATTCGGCGTCAAGTCCAATGGCTCGTGGTGAAGAACATGGGAAGGATTCGCAACATACATCCTGAGCATCGATACGTGAAACACATTGTGAACTCTGTCAAGATCTGGCGGTAAGGCCAATCTGTAGGCTCTGTCACCAACTCTTTCCAATATCTCAAATGGACCAATAAACCTCGGACTCAACTTGCCCTTCTTGCCAAATCGCATCACACCCTTGAGAGGTGCAATCTTAAGGAACACGTGGTCGCCAACCTCAAACTGCAAATGTCTACGACGAACATCTGCATAGCTCTTCTGCCTAGACTGAGCAGTCTTCATCCTCTCACGGATAACAGCAACCACATCGGCAGTCTGCTGGACCAACTCGGGACCCAACATCCTCCTCTCTCCAACCTCGTCCCAATACAAAGGAGATATGCACTTCCTGCCATAAAGTGCCTCATACGGTGCCATCCCAATCGTCGCTTGGTAGCTATTGTTGTACGTGAACTCCACAAGAGGCAATTTGGAATCCCAGCTACCAGAATAATCAATGGTACAAGCTCTGAGCATATCCTCTAGAATCTGAATGACTCTCTCTGATTGACCGTCGCTCTGAGGGTGATATGCTGTACTGAAAGCTAACCGCGAACCCATAGCTCTGTGCAAACTCTTCCAAAACTCTGAAGTAAATCTAGGGTCACGATCAGACACAATCGACACAGGGACACCGTGAAGTCTAACAATCTCTGCTACATACTCCTCGGCATACTGACTCATAGAGCACGTCGTCTTGACAGGAAGAAAGTGCGCTGACTTGGTCAATCGATCAACGATAACCCAAATGGAGTTAAAACCTTTCTGTGTCCTGGGAAGACCAGTCACGAAATCCATCGTAATATGCTCCCACTTCCACTGAGGAATCGGCAATGACAACAATGTCCGAGCAGGTCTCTGATGCTCAATCTTCACCTGCTGACAAGTTAGGCACTGAGAAATGAACAAAGCAATATCTTTCTTCATACCTGGCCACCAGTAAAGTCGACGAAGATCCTGATACATCTTCGTACTGCCTGGATGAATCGAATATGGCGCGGTATGAGCCTCTGCCAAGATATCTCGCCGAATATCATCGCCAATAGGAACACAAATACGGCCTCTGAAAGTCACCAAACCATCTCCTATTCAAACCAAACTCTGAGTTCCCTCTAACCTCTGCTCTAGCTCTCAACTCTGTCAACTGAACATCAATCGACTGTTCTCTACGGATCCTGTCCGTCAATGTAGCCCGAATGACCAGCGCTGAAAGGCGAGCAATGGTTCCCGGAACTACCAAAGAAATATCCTCTCGCTGCAAGTCCATCAACAACGGCCTCTGAATCAAAGAACTCAAAGAAAAACTCGACTTACGGCTCAAAGCATCAGCCGCAACATTCGTTTTCCCTGGGTGGTAACTGATCGTCACATCATAATCCTTGACAAGCTCTAACCACCTCCTCTGTCGCATGTTGAGCTCTTTCTGAGAGAACAAATACTTCAAACTCTTGTGGTCCGTGAAAATCTCACACTTTTCGCCATACAAGTAATGTCTCCAAATCTTCAGGGCGAAAACCACAGCTGCTAGCTCCAAATCATGCATCGGATAATTCTTCTCATAGTCTTTCAACTGGCGAGAAGCATAGGCAATAACCTTACCTCGCTGCATCAGCACTGCACCAAGGCCTCTCTTCGACGCATCGGTATAGACCACAAAATCCTCTGAACCACTAGGCAAAGAAAGAACAGGAGCAGACGTCAACCTGTCCTTCAACTCTTGAAATGCACTCTGGCAATCAATGGACCACTCGAACTTCACAGTCTTCCTCGTCAGATTGGACAATGGCAGGGCAATCTTGGAGAAATTAGAAATGAAACTGACGATAGTAACCCGCCAAACCAAGGAAACTACGTACCTCTGATACAGTAGTAGGAATAGGCCAATTCTGAATCGCCTCTATCTTCAATGGATCAACTGAAATGCCATCCTTCGAAACGACATGGCCTAGGAAAGAAATTTGATCCAGCCAAAACTCACACTTCTTCAACTTGGCGAACAACCTCTTCTCCCTCAACAACTGAAGAACAACTCTGAGATGCTCTGCATGAAGCTCTCTGGTCTTGGAATAGATCAAGATGTCATCGATAAAGACAATGACGAAGCTATCCAGATAAGGCTTGAATACACGGTTCATCAAATCCATGAAGACTGAAGGGGCATTGGTCAAACCAAAGGACATAACCATAAACTCATAATGACCGTATCTGGTCCGGAACGCTATCTTAGGGATATCAGACTCCCTAACCTTCAACTGATAGTAGCCAGACCGAAGATCAATCTTCGAGAATACAGTAGCACCATGAAGCTGATCAAACAAATCATCTATCTGTGGCAACGAATACTTATTCTTGACAGTCACTTTGTTAAGCTCCCTGTAGTCGATACACAGTCGCAAAGAACCATCCTTCTTCTTGACAAACAAAACCGGAGCTCCCCAAGGCGAAGAACTCGGACGAATAAAACCCTTGTCTAATAGATCCTGCAACTGCGACTTCAACTCATTCATCTCGGTAGGGGCCATCCTGTACGGAGCCTTAGAAATAGGAACCGTACCTGGAGCTAAATCGATCGAAAACTCAACATCTCTATCCGGCGGCAAACCCGGAACATCATCCTCAAACACATCAGCAAACTCCCTCACAACATCAATATCATCTATATTCAACTTAATCAGTCTATCCACATCCACAATAGAAGCCAGAAACACATCACAACCTCTACACATCAACTTCTCAGCCTCAAGACAAGAAATAAAAGGAAGGACCAGCGAAGTACCTGTGCTGGCGAGAACTCCTCCCTGGTCATCATCTGCAAAAGTCACCGTCTTAGCGACACAATCGATAAGTGCACGGTAAGTCGAAAGCCAATCCATGACAAGAATAACATCAAAGGCAACCATAGGGATAACAATCAAATCAGCGAAGACAGCTCGCTCCTCAATACGAACAGGGCACGCAAACACAATCGATGTCGGGCACAACACGTCCCCCGAAGGTAAAACAACACTAAGCTGGAGGAGAAGAACAGAAGGAACTATACCCAAAGATCTCAAAAACAATTCAGACATAAAAGAATGAGTAGCACCAGTATCTAACAATGTCGTAGCTACTCTGCCTGAAATCAAAATAGTACTAGAGATCAATGAAGAATCATGATTAATACCTTCCTTAGACATCGTAAAGATACGACCCTGCACCTTCCTTTGGCTAGCTCCTCGAGGACAATCTCTGGCAACGTGGCCTGCCGTGCCACAACGATAGCAAGAATGAGTGCCAAATCTGCACTCTCCTCGATGATGCTTACCACACTTAGGACACAGTGGCTTCTCGGGATCAACTGGAACTGGCGGCGGTCTAAGACTCGACTCCATCTTGCCCTTGCCCTTGAAACGATTCTTGCCCCTCTGATTCGAGTCCCTGGCCTCTCTGAGCAACAGCTTGGTGCCTCTCCTGCCTCTCTCTAGTGATGTCCTTCTCATCCTGCTCGGCCAACAATGCCTTGGACACAATCTCCTTGAAAGTCACGACCTTGGACATGTTGATATCCCGACGAATCTCCGCTCTAAGGCCTCGAATGAAATGAGCACCTTTATCCTTATCATTGGAAGCAACATACGGAGCAAATAGGCAACCCTCCTCGAACTTCAGAATATACTCATCCACGTTCATGCTCCCCTGACGAAGCTCCAAGAACTCCGTAACCTTCCTCGCTCTAAGTGCGTCTGGAAAATACTTGTCATAGAACAAATCTGTAAACTCTGACCACTTCAGTGTCGAAACAGTCACACCAACCTTCGTCGCATTCCACCAAATGCGGGCAGCCTTAACCAACATGAAAACTGCACAACTGATCCTGTCTTTGTCCTCGTACTGGAGATGATCGAAGATAGCTTCAAGCACCTTGACCCACTCAACAGCCACTAACGGATCAGTGCTACCTGCGAATTCCGGTGGATCCATCCTCTTGAAAGCAGAAAAGACGGCATCAGTGCCAACTGCCTGAGCTACTGGAACTCTACCTTGGCCTCTACCCTGTCCTGTTCCTTGCAATCGAAGCAGCTGCTGAATCTGCTCACTATGAACTTTAGCCTGCTCCTTAAGCAACTTGCCGAACTCATCGACAACTCTAGAGGAAGAACTATCCTCACCCTCTACGGCTTTCCTCTTAGGTGGCATACTCTACAATGTGCTCACAAGACAACAATCAATAGATAACAATGAATAGATGCAAGAAAACATACCCGAACAGTTGAAAGTAGACGAAGTCATATGCATTGGTCCGAAGAACCGGTGCTCTGATACCACTAAATGTGACACCCTGACCCGTAACGATAAAAATACAGCGGAATTTAAAATTTTCTTTCAAATGGAAGGAGTTTCAAAATACATTTCATAAAAATGTTTACAAAATAAATACATGATCATTCAAATGATATACAAAATACAAAATAATCATTTCTATGATCATGTCCCAAAATGATAACAAAATAATCATCCTTCCAATCTTCGTATGCATATGACTCCCGGCCACAATCAATGTCCTGGTCCGTCGCTCCTAACTGCATCACATGAAAAGAACTGAAATGAGTATAAAAACTCTGCAAGTGGAACTCTACATAGCAATGATACATAGTATACTCTGTAAAACATGACTTTGAAATCATAAATACCATCAACTCTGAAACATGAATACTGTAGCAATAACTGTAGCAATAAGATAGCAATAAGATGGTATTTCTCTTTTCTCTGGTTGGATTGATATCAATAGTATCTCTGACTGTGGTGCTCGTATCCCAAATCGATTATAAACCGATAACTCTGAGGGATATAAGCCTATGGGCGTTGATCAACTAATTGCATGCAATCTCTGACTATGTATTTATCAATCCAATAAAAACATTTAAACTCTCTCTTGGCATTAACAATCACTTTGAAACTCTATATCTTTTCTCTTGTATTCCCTTTTTAATAAATGAGACATACAATGCCTCCAATAGATAATCAATGAAATCAATACATAACAATGGATCAATTGAAGGGAATAACACTTTGAAACCTTTGGAATACAATACATATAACATCATGTGAACGAAGGGATGAAATTCCACTTACAAACCAATAGAACACCTCCAAACTATACTCTTGGTACACCACCTAAAACAATAATCCATAAATAACACCAATATCAACTCTATATCCAAAAATACAAGTCAAATAACCCATTGAACCATCAAAAACATCAACTTATAGCATCTCAATTCCAACACCATGATAGAACTCAACCAAAAACTTACCTTAGCATCCTCTCACCACGCAGAAGCTCGATCTCAACTCGGAAATCCAAACAAATCCAAGAATCAAAGCTAGGAAATGAAATGAAATGAAGGAAACCCTTGTTTCTAGAGAGAAATCTCGAAAATGGAGGAAAGGAAAGGTGAAAAGTGAAGTCAACTCAACCAAAAAGCAACTTAAAGCTTCGCCCATACCTCAATAATACAAGACCGCGGGTGCGCTGCCACAAGCACCGCGGGTGCGGTGCTGCAAATACCGCGGGTGCAGTCTCACCGCGGGTGCGGTCCTTGCACTGCCGCGGGTGCGGTGATGCCACGGCCAAACTCCCAAAATCCAATAAATGAGACCGCGGGTGCAGTCCCTACAATGTGTGCGGGTGCGGTACAGCTTCGGCCAAGAAGCAATCCAAAGCAACTAAAATCAATCCGCAACGCTGAAACGACGCAACCAACAACATCTAATACAACAACCAAGCCACAAACAATAATACCAACTAAACTATAACCCATAACACAACTCAAATCATCTAAATCAAACCCAATAAACACATAAAACTTAAACCGTACCGTACACCGGGCTCGGCTATTACAAGTTGTATCAATGAACCATTGAGGGCCACACAAGTACTAGCTTTCTAGATCCCGTGGAGAAGTAAAAATAGTTCAATGTGTTGAACGGCTTATAAAGGAGTTTATAAGCGTAGGGAAAATTAGAAGTA